>NC_135745.1:3950000-4272500 GCF_041903045.1 Epinephelus lanceolatus | reverse complement strand
AGACATGTGTACTTTGTGAGTGTCTAACTTACCCACCTTTCATCACATTTCACCATGACCACATTCTCAGTGCCCATCCCCAGCACGGCTGCAGATTTCTTTACTGAATAGTGACTCTGAATGGATGAAAACACAGCTATTCATCTGTCTTAATTCAGAGACACTACAAATCACTACCAAATGCATTTAGCTGAAGGCAGTAGCTGCATTGTTTAGTTCCAGGAATAAATTCCCAGGTGCACATGTCAAGTGTGAGAGCGCTGCTTCTCTCTTCAGAGACTGAGCTGTGAATGTGTACCAAAGTCATGCCCTGCTCAGTACTGTGAGCTCTCTGAAGACCAACTCAATGAAATCCTTTTGTAACTACTTTACTGAAACCATTCATATAAATGCTTTGCATAAGTATTCAAGAATTCACAGATGTGTCTTGCTCTGAGAAACTGACTATAGGGCAGGCTTTTTTCAGTGAAGAGGCCTGTTTTTTTCCTGCTCTGTAGCACTTTGAGATTGCTAAAATGTAAAGTGCAATACAAATAAAATGTATTATTATTATTATTATTATAGCAGCTAAAATGTAGGAGTTTCTATCAGTTGATTTCCTGTAGATTTTAGTGACCCTTCATTCAAGGAAGGAAATACCCTTGTTGCCAAGGGCATAGGTTTGCATATGAACAGTAGGGACAAGTCTCCACCAATACTACCATTATTTGAGCTTGTTTGCATTATCTTCAAACAATCCTGTGCATGAAAATACGGGACAAGTCTTGTATTGGTTCAGAAAGGGACAGTGCATTTTATTTATTCAACATAGAATGATCCTGCATTGTGTCTGATCAAAAGTGTTGTCAGTTAGTTTGGGTAATTGATCTCCATTGAAGAGCAGCCCACAGTCGCTTAAGCAATTAATTTGTGTCCCCACCAGAGATAAAGTAATGGTTGGTAGACAGGAATGGAATTCATTTAATTCCTCCGTGCTCCCACTATAAATGAAAAACTGGTATCACTGTATTAAAAATATGATTGGATCAACTTATGATAAGGGTCATTGTTGTTAACTAACTTGAACTCAAATTTGTGCCATAAACAGATTTACATGACAAATTCCAAAAACACCCATGGCAGTGGCAAAATTCTGTAATTTTTTTTTATAGTTTTTTCAAATTTTGGTTAATGTTTTAGTGCTCAAACTCATCACAAGATCAGTGTGAGGTTGCATTTGATCACAGCTATTTAATCCACATACTCCTACAGTCTCAGAGGGCGTAATAGTTTCAGTGTGAGGTGTAATTACATGTTCTGAGGTGAAGAGGGCCAGCCGAGGCAAAGCTCCTATTCCTCTGGTCTTCACCTCAGGGTAGAAGTGATATCTGGCCACCAGGATGCTGTACAGGTTTGATATTGTGCCTCCTTTAGAACACAGAAAGCACAGTTTAAGGACAAGTAGCAGCCACAATCTATATGTGTGCTGTGCCTCTTTTCATTAGTTTGTTGTTGTGTCTCAGCTCCATACTACTAGTATACACTATAAACTGTATGTTGATACTGTATAATTTTGGAAGTTACAATTTAAAAATTTATTTTTGTGTTGCACAGTGAGAATCTGAGAGTGCATTGTTAGGGCAGCACATATTCTAACACATGCAATGCAGTTCCATGAAATACCTCCACAGGTGTACTAACTAAGAGTTCACACACTGACAACAATGGTTAATGTGTGGTTGATATATAGTAGTTGAACTTTCCCTGGATTTTTGAGGCAAAACAAAGGTGGCATTGAAACTGAAATTTTCACTGTCATGATTAACTGTTGTTATTAAAATAACAGTTCATCCCTCCACCCATTTCTGTCATTTCTGCCATACCTTTGTTGCATGTATTACCTGGACAGAAGATTCCATCTCCCTCATCATCAGACCACCCCACAATGCTTTGCATCTTCCTCAGCAGAACCTCCTCCATGAGGACAAAAACAGGAGACACTTCATATGTAAACCTGGTAAAGAAATGTATATTACATATTGTATATTATCATATAGTAAAGACAAAGAAATCACATTAAAGCTGGCCTCTTGTAAACATCTCATATTTAGTTTTCTGAAATTTAGTTGTATTAGAAAAACCCCTTTTTTCAAAATGTTCAGCAGTCAGTGGTCATTTTTTGTCGACTCTGGACTATTGCAAATATATCTTAAGAGCATCCCTTAAGCCCAGCATACACTGTGCAATTCTGAGCTGTCCCAGATGAAAGATGACTAACGTGAAAGGAACGTAGTGATATCTTTGGTTGTGGCTCTAAAATGGTGGTCCAATGTCACACATTGAGAGAGATTCAAGGATGGCCTCTGTCACAGTCTTCAAAGACATCAAAGACAGCCTGGGATAAAATTCTGACAGTGTCAGAAATTTGGGATGAACATCTCACTGTATGTGTGGCTTAGGACCTACGTCTACTAACTAACCAATAGAAGTGCAGCATGGAATAACACACTGGCGCTAAACCCAAACAAACAGATGAATAGCAGCTTGCCATGGAGGCAAAACATATTAAAATAAATGTGTGTGATTCCAGCAAAGAGGAAAACCTTGTGGAATTGTGGCAGCAGAAGCCTTGCCTGTATGATGTCTCCTCCAGCTCGTATCATGATCACAAAAAGAAGGACGGAGCATGGAAGGAAATAGCAGCAGAGTTGCAGCAGCCAGGTGAGCAGCCTAGCAGCTACCAAACACACACTCAGACACATCGCAGTATATAGTGCCCACAAAACTTTAGATTATTTAATAATGTGATCCTCTATGTTGTGCTTCACATTTGGAGAAGTAATATCCCGTGCAGCATCCTTGTACACTCAGTATGGGAAACTATTGCATTGTACATCGTAGCCTGTGATTCAGTAGGCTCTGTCATTGTACAGTCTGCATACATCAAACTTGATGTTGTACCCAAGGTTATTAGATCCATATTTCACTGTCTAGCTTGCATTAAACTTATAAGATTGCTAAAAGCTGGGAGTCTGGGAGGTTTATGATAAGTAAGGTAGTGTAAAGAATGCACCACTAAAGAGCTGAGTCCAGTGGCACATTTAAACCTGCACTTCTAGGAGGTTAATATGTAAAGAGCTGAAGTGACAGAGCACACAGAGCATGTGCAACAACTCAAGGAAGGAATCTGTGAACAATTCCCCTTCACTGTAGGAGGTAAGGTGTGGGTAAAAGTGTGGAATAAATGATGGAAAGTCACCCATTGTGAAAGCATATGCATCAAGCAGAGCACATTGCACACAATGTGGTACACTGAGGACCTAAAGGTGGAGACAGCCATTCTGGAAAAAGACTCTTGATATTTGAACTCAACACCCACTCAACACCCCTCCCATCAGTGCTCCTTCGGCAGCTTTAGTAATATTTCTTACGATCATGGCGTAGGTCCATTCCTCATGGGCAAAGACAAGGACATAAAAGAGAGAGACAGTAGCTGGCATAGTGTTGTATAACTCAGTCCAAGCCACTTGTCTCTCATTTACAGAGTCAGAGCTATGTATTAATGCCAGATTATTTTTTCAGCGCATGCACAGAAAAGACAGCTACAAACAGTACAAAAATACTTTTGTAAAAAGTACAATATCCCAAATGTAAACTACTTCATTACTTTCCACCACTGATGTTGAGACCTTACATGTTAGTGTTGGCTGTAGAGGTTAACCACTCGCCTGCTACACCGATCACATCCAGACCTGAAGATAGCTGGTTGAAGAAACGTGGATGGCCTGGAAAAACAAAAGTCAGAGGTCATAGGTCAGGAAATAGAGGGGGTGTACAATTGATGGGCTGCACAGGGGCTCATGCCTCATAAAGGCCCACAATGCAGGGTTGTTATTTTGTTTGCTTTTTGTAACTTAACTTGCTTCAAAGTGAATTTCCTGTCTGTCCTGTAACAATAATGATTACATTAAGAAAACTATATGTTTCTTCCCTACTGGTTTAAGATCCCAGATGTGGAGCTGAACCAACCTGATGGTTGAGCTGAACAGACTCTCCAGGCTCTCTACATTCATTTAACAGACACTGAAGTTTGATAACATGTTTGGATTCAATTTTGATCTGATTAAACTGTAAAATGGAAGATATTGATCTGCAGAGGTACTGCAAGACCTAAGCACTGAAGGTAAAAACATATACAGGACATAATTTCAGAAGCTGGAGACAATCACAGATATATGTCCAAAGGGAACAATTATAGCACTTCGAGCCCTTTTCCTCAAAAGCACTGGACAAATAACTGTGAGACTGTGGCATCTGTAGAGTTTAACTGTCAAAAGTTGAAACAAATCAAGAGCTAAGTGCGTACATCACTGTGACAGGACATGTTGTGTGAGCCCACTGTTGTATCCACTGAGGAAAATGTTGATGAATTACACAGATCTGGCAGCTCAATTTGAGGACAAGAAAGCAAGAAAAGTGACTTCCACATAATTAATTTAATGTATGGTGAGTCCGTCTCATTTGGATTACACAGCATGACAGGATTTCTTAGCTGCCATATTATATAACATGACAGTCAGAAAAAGAGATGAGTGAAACATATGTATTGCTGTATGGTGTTCTTGATGCTGTTTAAAAGTTTTGCAAATGTTTGCAGGTTGAATTTGATGTAGTTTGTGTTTGTGTACATAATGCTTTTGGAGGGGCTTAATGCTGCTTAAGCTAAGCATACTGCTGAGTGGAATATTGTTGTAGCGTCTTATTGTGTGCAAATTGTTAAGAAGTTGAAAACACATCACGTTGTTGTAATGTCAATCTCCATATAAAGCACTTAAATGCAATGCAAACTTAAAGCATTTTACTTCTTTGTACCCCTTCCTCGTTGATTCTGGATAGAGTAATAATTCTAAAGCTGTGAATAATTATATTTGGCAGATTTAGGGGCAGTAGTAGTAAATCATTTTTTTATATTCATTATTTCCTTAATTAATTATTTTGTTGTAAATTGAACTGTATCAATTTCACTTTACAGAACTAACTTTTCTGACAGATCATTAGTTTAGCTTCTGATTTTTGCGTGGCGTTTACCAAAGCTGGAAAGTATATATTGCAGTGCCTGAAAAGGTTCAATACCCACTGGTGCTGAGTACCAGCACTTCTGATTTTTGTCAACATGAGTACTCTTACTTCTCATTGTGAGCTGCCAGTTCCAAGTTATGTATGCACCCCTAAGCACTTGTGTGACTGGCTGCATCTCTGTGTAAACACATAACTTAACACTGAGAAAACAACACTGAGAGTCTCCCTGTTAAAATGGATGAGAAACACCAAAAGAAAAAAACAGGACCATACAGACACTTTACTTCCTGAGACCTGAGCTTTTGTGTGGTGTGCATTTACAATTCTCCTACCTATAGGACTTGAGACATGTAAAAAAAAAAAAAAAAAATTAAAACTAAGCAACTAAGCAGTCTTTGAAAAGTTAGTAGTTTTGGTGTGTAAAAAAGTCTGACAGCTGAACATTTTGTTCAAAAACAAAGACAAAAAATCAAAGACAAAAGACAAAAGAGCTGGTGGTGGATCTGAGGAGAACGAGGACACCAGTGACCCCAGTTTCCATCCTGGGGCATAACGTGGACATCGTAGAACACTACAAGTATCTGGGTGTGTTCATCGACAATAAACTGGACTGGACTAAGAACACTGAAGTCCTTTACAAGAAGGGACAGAGCCACTTCTATTTTCTGAGGAGGCTCCGCTCCTTTAACATCTGCCAGACTATGCTGAGGATGTTTTATGAGTCTGTGGTGGCCAGTGCTATTCTGTTTCCTGTGGTGTGCTGGGGCAGCAGACTGAGAGTAGCCGATGCCAACAGACTCAACAAGCTGATCAGAAAGGCCAGTGACATTGTGGGGGTGGAGCTGGACCCTTTGACAGCAGTGTCAGACAGGAGGATGCTGTCGAAGGTGCGGGCGATACTTCAGCATGGCTCTCACCCTCTCCACAACGCTCTGGTCGAACAGAGGAGCACCTTCAGCCAGAGACTGATTGCTCCTAAATGCACCACTGAGCGCCACAGGAAGTCATTCTTACCTGTGGCCATTAAACTGTACAACTCCTCCCTCTGATGATCGGACTCATTTGGCTATTTATAAAACAAAACAAACAATATAACTACTCATTCTCATTTCATTTATAATGCTACAATCATTTCATTGTATATTGTATATATTTCAGATTGTCTACTTTACTGTTTTATTATTTATTTTTATTTTATTGTCTACTTTAATATTTTATTTTATTTTATTTTATTTTATTGTCTACTTTAATATTTTATTTTATTTTAATGTCTACTTTAATATTCTATTTTATTTATTTCATTGTCTATTTTAGTATTTTATTAATATCTTCATCTTAATCTCTTGTTTCCATTCATGCTGTATTTCTATTTCTACTTTGCACGGAGCATTGGAACAAAAACAATTTCCCCCCGGGGATTAATAAAGTATTCTGAATCTGAATCTGAAGACTACATTCAGTGCAACATTTGTTTTTGTAACTCTGTGGGTTAGGGGTCACTGTTCAAGTCTCAAATCAAGTCTGTTCAAAACTGGTAATTACACTGCCTGTAAATGGCTGTGCAAAAGCAAAATTGCCAAAAAAAAAAAAAAGCATCATACCTGAAAGCTTTGTGATTTGTTCATTTTGTAACTCTAGAATGACATCCTCTACTTTAATCAATGATTGTTCTTTTTGTCTCTGGGAACTGTCTCTCACACCCACTGGCCTGTGTGAAATGCTGTGATAATCCAAAATAGAGTCCCAGTGTCTTAAAATGAGTACTTCCTAATTAACAGCTTCTTAGCTTGTTACTGTTGTTAACATTGGTCAAATTTGTATGCCATGTTAAACTGCAAACATCATTTTGAATTAATTAACATGTTTCAACACTAAAATTTGTTAAGGTTTTGTACCTTGTCCACTTTTGTGTCTGGATTGGCTGTAGACTGACTTGGCAGAGATGGCTGCCACCTTGTTTTTACATGAATAAGTGTAGTGTGCTTTTGCTACCAGTAGATGGCACAAAAAAAGTGTCCACGAATGAGGACAAGCGGTGTATGCTAGGCAAAATAAAGTTTAAGGTGCAGCAAAGCTAAAATGTAATCTCTTCATATGAGGATACAGGGACGCAGGGGGTTCAGCAACTTACAAGGCCTCCATTCTGAATGCTACTGCAGCTGTAACTGTGTAGTTAGAAGCTAGCTGCAGTAAAAAATACTCAGAGGCTTTCAGTACTGGTTGCGGCACCAACAGTAAGCCTCTCCCTTCAGCTGCCTGCTACTGTGGTCAAAATTTGGGCACTGGTTGATTGAAAAGAAAAGCATACATTTTGTTGCTTTTGTACAGTATTCGTGTTTATAATGTCATTTTTGATCACTTTTCTGTATTCTTACACACACACACACACACACACACCTGTACTGACACCATACTTGAGTGTGTCTCTACAGTCCACTAGTATCTGCTCCAGAGTTTCTGGATGGTCGGGCAGGTCCAGACTGAAGCCCTCCAGTCCCTCCTTTAGCTGATGAGGGTGGTGGAAGTCTAGGACCTAAAAAAAGAAAGGAGTTGCTGCTGTTATTTGCCATTATTTTACAATTTAAGCTCATTTGCAGATAGAATAGTGCTCAGTTTGGCAGGCCACTGTGTGGGGATAGCTCCACGCTCGCAATGTCAAGTTCTGCAAGCATGGGAAAACATCTATACACATGCCCATAGATGTGGGTAATAAAAGCAGGTCGGCACAAATCTGGGGGCTGTGTGGGGCTGATTGCCTGTTTGCCAAGTTCTGTTGCCATCATTTGAGGCGGTTGTTGCTCAGGAGGCAGAGCGGGTCGTACAGTATTTGTAAGGTTGGCAGCATGTAGTGTTAAAGCACTCTGAGTGGATGGACGACTAGAAAATGCAATTCAAATTACCGAGTCTGTCATTTGCTCATAGCTAGCGGAAGTATTATTATTGTTGATAGTTTTAATGCTTTCTGCTCTGTCCTTTCAAACTCCTAGCAGCCTATGCTGATTTCAAATATACATCTCATGAGATCTTGTGTGTTTTCTCTGACTGCCCCCCCACACACACAGGAGATACACTGTAAAATGTATTGGATCTCTCAATCCAAATCTGTTCTCTCACTGGATGTAGAGTAAATAAAAAGAACTCCTGGCACTCTGTGATCTGGGACAACATAACTGATGAAATATACATACCTACATGTATGTATCGGGCATCATGTGTCTTGCGCTTTCATCTGTTGTCTTTAGTTCCTTTTCATGTCTACCAGCAGTGCTCACTGACCCTGAATAACTGCTTCTGGAAGTGCATTGTCTTCTAATTAACTGTCTCTTTTTAAGTACTATGCTTTATTTTCATGCTTATATTTCCCTGTCAAGCAGATACACTGGACAGGCCTGAATGTCACTGAGCAGTGTTGAGATACTGTACAGGATATATTGTTGAGAGAAACAGTTTAGTACCTTGGAGCTCCTCTGAGTTGATTTGCTGATATAACTCAACAGGATGTTAAGTAGCTCCTGTAGAAATCCTCTGGTCATCTCCTCACCACCTGAAGCTGGGAGCAGGTCTGCGCGTGCGCACACACACACACACACACACACACACACACACACACACACATTTCTTTCAAATGACAGTTGTCTGAAAATGGAATGCGTTTGCATGACCATATTTAGTTTACAGAAGCTTTACAAAGCTGGCAGGAAAGAAGATATATTACTCATACCGTTGAAACAGAATTAAAGTGTCATTTTACCATCTGGGTTTCACTGAAATCACTGTCTCCTAGAAATCATGTTCATATAATTCTTATCACCTGCAGCAAATATGTTTTAACAGCAATATAATGCCGCTCGCATTACATTGCTTTTCAGGAATGAGGAAACATTTTTAAGGTAAGCAAGTTGCAAAATGTTAGCTGGATGCAGGTTATTGAAACAGAATGGATTAAAAATGTGTGTAGAGAATTGCATCATATTTTCAACCTAATACTATGAGGAGACTACAGGTTGATCATCAAATTCTTTATTTAAATTTTGATTTTGTCTGTCATTACCTGTGCCAGCTGGCCTAATTTACTTTAAAGGAACAGTGTGTAAGATTTGGTGACATCTAGTGGTGAGGATTGAAGATTGCAACCAGATAAAACTTATTCCACGTGAACTTTCAGTTAGGATTCTTTTAGTGATCAGGAGGTTTTAACCAGGAGCCAACCTATTCACAGTGGCCTCTACCTCTCACAATCAAATGGACCAGTTGATTCAAACTAGTAAAAACACTAAAAGCTCTTTCACATTACAAATGATTGATGATGATGTTTCTTTTATGCAGCTTGGCTTGTCGCAGACGCGTCGCTAGCCCAGCACCTCGTCGCTGTCCGATGAAAAACACATATCTCCACTTTTGACAATTTTGACTTTCTACACGCTTTGATGAACACTTCTGACACCCAATGGAGGTATGTGTTGAATAGATGATGTAATAAAACGTCTTTCCATTGGTCATTTGGATACCCAACGCTAACGGTTGCTAGGGAATATTATGGACCTAATAACCTACCGGTAATTTAAAGTGATTTAAATTTTCAAAGTGGCCAAACAGTGGTACTCCAATTTTTGGGTTCTGTCACATGATGCCATTGGGCCCAAAAATACTTTTTCCCATTGACTTATATTGGGAAAGAGACATCTGTAAATCAGTGGATACATTTTTTTGAGCTTCACAACTCACGCAAAATGACTGGTTTCATTATCAAGATTTAATTCATTTGGTGTGATAACATTTGGAAAGCCTAAAAGAGCCACAAGGTGAAATTATTTCATCCCCAAGTTAGCAGGGATCTTAACCAGAAGTCAGCTGCTCGGCTGGTGGAAATTCGGGCTCCATAAGTGCGCCTGCTGTATGAGCCCAGATATGCAGAGGCAGCACCAATCAACCAGGTAATTTTATACCACAGATATGGACCATTTTTCACTTAGTGCCCCACTGAACAACTTTCACAGGAATGAATGGGACCCCGCTGCCAGTGCTGTACCTGCCATAGATGTAAAAAGAGAAGTGGATACAGCACTGGAGGCGAGGCCCCATTCATTCCAATAGAAGTTGCTCAGTGGCACATATGGCCAAAAACTGCCAGCTGCCGCATATAAAATTACCCGGATGATCAGTGCTGCTTACACATCATTGGGCTAATAGAGTAAGCATACTAGAGACTTCTGCTCATTCAAGCTGACTACTTCTGGTGTAGCCCTCCACTAATTTGGGTGGATAAAATCATTAAATCATGTGGCTCTTCTAGACTCTCCAAATATTATCAGACTGAATGAATTAAATTCTGAGAGTAAGACCTATAATTTTACAGGGGTTGTGACGCCTGGAAAAATGTATCCACTGATTTACAGTCGTCTCTGTCATAATGTAAGTCTATGGGCTTAATGGGATCATGTGACAGACCTAAAAATTATAATTCCACTGTTTGGCTACTTCCAGGCTATTGTTCATGCATCACTTGTCTACTGTAGAGCATTCATGACTATCCAGCTGTGTGACCTAAATGTCTGTAGGTAGCTTGAGCTACAGATTTATTTATAGTAGGTGTTTGAGGTACTATGTAACTATGTAGTACTCTGTTTTACCAACTACAGTATTAACATTTTCCAGCTTCTGTTATGTGACATGGCCCAAAATCATTTTAGATATGAGCCCAAAACTAGCATTTTATGACCCACTGAAGATGCATTAAGTTTGGTTTACAATCATCCTCTGGTTTGAGCCTCAATAACAGAACTGCTTAAAGACAGGAATGTTCACAACACCTTAACATGCTTAACATGATCAGTTTACAACTTGATTGGGTTTGTCAAGGAGCATGTGACAAATAGAAGCCTCTAGTCCTGACTGCCCCTCAGACCGTCAGGAGGACCAAATCTGGCACAACTCTGGACAACCTTAGCTCTCACCTTTGCTGTAGATGTTGCTGAAGTCAGCAGGTGTCTGCCGTCTGTGTCTGACTGCTGCTGAGTCGTCCTGCTGTTTGTCCCCCCCAGATGATTTATTGATGATTCTGTCTGAAAGCACAAATCATATGTTTGTCAGCAAATATGTCTTAGCTAAGTCTATGGGAACAATCATACTGTATCTGATCTGAATAAAATGATGTGTATTGTTGTGTATGGTGTGTGTTGTATTATTTGCCAGTGTCAAAGACAGATTTCCATTTTATGCAAATCTAATGGACAATAAAGTCATCTGAATCTGAACTGGTTGACAGCTTGTCTGCCAGACCTCAGTTTTAGGGCATATTATGTCAAAACTTTTTGGAACCAACAGAAATGTGCCCGTAGTACCAAGTATGGGAATTTGTCAAGTACAGAAAGTTGACATTAAGCGTCATACGTTGACTGCTTGTGTTCACATTTGTCTTAATTTTTTAATGAATAAAGGTTTTGCAGAGAAGTAACTTCTATATTCCTTCGAGAAAGGCATAAAAAAGGGAACAGTAAGGTGTGGAACAGTAAAAATTTTCTCCTCTAGCACACTGTTTGGCTAGGACTGCACACACTCTGGTACAACTCTACCAGTAATCACCTATTCACCATCGAGGGGGACCATTTTCAGTCGATATCATCTGTGTTTCAACCCTCCAGGGGCATTGTGGGGGAAGAAACTTGGAAATTTGAACAGCTAGACTGACCATTGTAGAGGTGGCATATGATTGAGATACGCACAAGAAAGGCACACAAACTATGACTTTTTTATGTCTTCTTTATGATATAATATGAGACTCTTTTTATGACATATTTTACCATGATGTGATTTGTTAGATACCACTGTACTTTCACTTTTTTATGACTTTTTAATGACTTACTATCAACATTGTTTAACAGTGCTAAATGGCTGAAGTGGCAGAGCATCATTCCTGTGCACTCTGGCAGCACTACACCCTTGCTCTGCTCTAAACACTCCAGCCTGTTCTTTTTTTGTTCCGGAAATGTTGCTTAAGCAGTGCTCAAACATTGACATAGTTTTCCAGCTTGAACATGACACACCTAAAAAAAAAAACAGCCTACACACAAAGGCATACTAGTCTGCTGCAGAGCCATGTACACAGCTCTGGCAATGAGAAAGGACTCTGTTGCCTATTTTTAGCAGGTTTACCCGTGTTTCAAAAACTGTGTACAGGGGCTAGATTTGGTGGAAAATGGGTATAGGATCACTGTCTGCAGTGGAAAAGCAAAAGAGATTTTCAATTTAGATTCCTCTGGGTACTGGAAATGCAGCTAATATGCAGCCATCGTACAGCAAACTTTGAAGACCTTTATTTCAAAATCACAGCTTGGTTACTGTGTTATGTGAATAATCATTATGTAATGTGACTGATTTTGCTTAATATTTGGAGTAAAAAACACAATACTGATATCATTAAAAAGCCAAAAATTCTCTCTTTCTAACACTTAATAAAACTAGATTTTTTATTGATAGATTGGAGGGGACATTTTCAGACACTTGCCAAGCTGCAATCCACTGTGCGAGAAAGACAAACAACAAAACCAAAGCTTGACATTATTGTGTTCTCAGCAGTTCTCATTGCTTTTTTTCCACCAGGAATAGTGCCATGATACGTGGTTATTTTTTTTACTGAGACATTGCTGCTATTCCAGCAGGGATCGTGCCCCAAAAACCAAGTATTTTAAACCAAAACATCATCTTTTCTGAACTATGACTGAGTGTTGTTTGTGCTTAAACCTAACCATACATTAGCCACAGCAGTGTTGAAACATCTGCTATATGATAATGTGCTAATGAAACATATCTGTGGTTTGTAGGCTGTACAGTGTCAACATTATTTTGGAGAGTGGGTTGAGCTAACAGTTCTTTTCATCATCAGTGAAACTCCTAACTATTTTCTCAATTATTTTTATTGGTTGTTATGTCCATAGCAAAAACATGGACTCTAGGTGATTTTTTCAAATGTCTGTTTTGTTCGATTGACAGTTTAAAACCCAAAGATGTTCAGCATACAGTGAGTGTGTTTAAATGGACATGAATACACCGTTTGTGATCAGGTTTTTGGAGTATCCTGTTTATGCATCTGAGCATGTAAACACCATATTCTGTTTATGAAAATCCTGAAGCTTGCTGGAGTACTCTGAAAGAAACCAGAATGTATACGAGAAATAAGAATAACCTAGTTCTTCAGTGCTCATGTGAACACTATATCCCAATTATGATCATAACCAGGATAAGCCCCATAAATGGGTTATCCATGTCCATGTAATCACACTCAGATTATAAAACAGAGGAAAACAGAAAATATGCATATTTGGAGAAGCCAGAACGAGCAAATGTTGGACATTTTTGCTTGAAAGATTACTCAAACAGATAAATCAGTTGTGGAAATAGTTGTTAACTCAAGATGTCAGGGTAGTCTACTCTGACTTTCTGATGACCTTCACCTGTCCCACTGATCATCTGAGTCTTCCAAGGTTATTTCAAATCAAATATGCTGTCTGTCTGTCTGTCTGTTCTCTCTATCACTCTATCTTTCTATCAAGGGCACATCAAGGGCATTAGTGGTCAGGATATTTATCTCTTAAACACTTTGCATATTATTCAAATGGATAGAAGTACAATATTTTAATGATCAGCCACCAATGCTGCTTACTATAGTATGAACTGAAGTTAAAGTACATTGAAATTTAAATTACTTTTTTTTTTTACTTTAAATTAAATTTCTCATAAAGTAATTTTCTTTTTCTCTTTTTTTTTTTTTTTTTTTTACAAATGTGTGTGGGGTGGGTGGATACTGCAGAACATTTCTGAATTCAATGACAGTGTTGATATTTTATAATATTTTAGAAAGTTTAAAGTCACTGTCGAACTGTTGGGAAATGAGCTGCTGTTCATAATGTCTGCAGTGATTTCATTACTTCACTGTTTTCACTGAGGTGTCATTTCTGTCTGATAAAATAATTGTAAGCATCAAACACGTATAAACATCAAGTGACTACATGATTGCATTTACAAGGCTGTTTCCACTGTGCATTTGAAATCTGTTCCTTCTGGCACTTCCACTTTAGCTGGAATTCTAACTGCTGTCATTGCTTACACTGGAACTGACAATCAACTACTTTTCATTTTGTAGTTTAATGAGAGATTAACTGCCTTCAGAGCTAATATTTGACACTTCATCTCTCCATATATTTCAACTTCAATTCTCAAACTTAATTCTAATTCTTTTTTTTTTTTTTTACTTTATTTTATATTGTATTTTTACTGCTTCATTATTCCAGGTTGTTGAAGACATGCTTTCAAACAGCAGAGCTGTTATGCATTATACAGTTCATCTAAAGGCTTAAATCACTGCACAGTTCTGGTTAATTCACATTTACACTTTACTGTGTATTATACAGAGTCATCACTCTTACCTGGCAGCTGTAAGAAATCCATATCAATACAAATCAGTTCTTCAAAGATGGTTCACAGCAATTTAGTTGACTTCCACTATAACTACTCTTTTGATTTCATTGAATCCTCTTTGCTAGAAATACTCTCTGTAGGTAAACCTGGCAGCCTGATAGTTGCTTAGAAGCCTCCAACAGTAATTCATCCAATCTGAGAAAACAGACAGTGCAGTGTCAGGCTTCTGCATTTAAAGGACAGCAGGTAAAGGGAGGTGTGGTCTGCAGCCAGCTTTTGTCCCTGAATAGCAGAAAGCAAAGAACACCTGATGCTTTAGTTATGTATTATGGTGCCATGCCAAGCTATGAGTGTTTCTCCAGCTCAGTGTACAGTGTTATGTGGAGGTCCACCCAAATAATACAAGAAAAATAACACCAAAAACAAAAACATATTTTCTCACTTTTCCTTTGTTCTATCCAGCAGTGCATAAAGTTAGCTGGACCAGACTTTGAGGTATTCCTCCGAGAGTTTTCTGCCTCCATTCCCATACAATGGAAGAGAAAAGCATTTTGCTGGTGTTTTTCACAGCAGTGAACATTTTGATATTTAAGCATTCACATTTTTTTAAGATATTTTTAGGGCATTTTTGCCTTTAATTGACAGGACAGTGAAGTGTAAAGGGGGGAGAGGGAGAGACATGCAGCAAAAGGCCACAGGCTGGACTCAAACCCGGGCCGCTGCGGCAACAGCCTTGTACATGGGGCGCCTGCTCTACCACTAAGCCACCAACACCCCAGCATTCACATTTTTAAAAAGTCAGTGTTTATGTGTCTTTTCACCCTGTTATGCTGGATAATACACTGTGTCCATATACTCAGCACAAAGTCAAACATGTTCTCAGTGGATTTTGTCCCTTATCATTGATTCTGTTTGTGATATTCATAGACAGGATCTCTAGGTGCAGCCAGGATAATTTTAGTGTTCCGTTTGGGGACCTCAGAATTGCATCTCTGCTTTTTGCAGATGATGTGGTTCTGTTGGCCTCATGACCGTCACCTTCAGCATGCACTGGGGCAGTTTGCAGCCCAGTGTGAAGCAGCCAGGATGAAAGTAGCTACCTCCAAGTCTGACGCCATGGTTCTCTGCCAGAATGCAATGGATTGCCCACTCTGTTTTGGGACAGAGTTGCTGCTCATAGCGAAGGAGTTCATGTATCTCAGGGTCTTGTTCATTAGTGAGGGTGGGATGGAGCATGAGATGAATATGTGGTTTGGTGCTGCGTCTGGCAAGGCGCAAGGCAAAGCTTTTGATTTACCAGTCCATCCATGTTCCAACCCTCACCTATGGTCATAAGCTTTAGGTACTCACCAAAAGAGTGAGATCATGGATACAAGCTGCTGAAATTTGTTTCCTCCATAGGGTGGCTGGTCTCAGCCTTAAAGATATGGTAAGGAGCTCTGACATCCAGAGGAAATTCGAAGTGAAACTGTTGCTCCTTTGTGTCAAAGGGGTGAGTTAGGTGGTTCAGGCATCTGATCAGGATACCTCCTGGGTGCCTCATATTTGAGGTTTTCCAGGCATGTCCAACTGGTAAGAGGCCCCAGGACAGAGCCAGAACATTCTGGTTGGATTACATATCTCCTTTTGCCTAGCCTGGTTCCAGACCATAGACCCCGCCCACTCAACTGAGTAGGCTTGCATCTCTAGTCTGGCATACTTCAATGAATTTGCGATTTATCTCGTCCAAATGATGGACGGACCAATGAACACTGGGGGTCTAGCGATTAGCCAATCAGCGCCACGTTGATGTCAAGCTGTATGCCGGTGGGTAACTGGTGAGGATAGCAACAATGGCGACCGCTACAGATCCTACAGACCACATTGACGATGCTATTGAGGTATTTCGCCACTACTCGCGTTAATGGAGGACCAAATTAAGGAAGCTGCTAAACTGGATTTAACGGCGATGCAGCTGGGCGTGCACGACGACGGAGACATTTTAAACGGGCAATGCTCGCTTGTTTTCGGCACCCCCGAGGCATGGATACTAATGACGTCAGATTCTGGGTGAGTCGTTGATCTCTACTGATTGGTTAGGGAAAAAATCAAATTCCCTCCCCCTTGTAAATCGCCTTCAATGGAAGCCATGTCAGACTGAAGGTTCTGGGAGCTTCAGTCTGACACTCAGGCTACCTTTTGCCTTTAAACACCTCGGGATCCCTCAGGAGGAGCATGAAAACGTTGCTGGGGAGAGGGACATCTGGAGTACTTTGCTCTGCATGCTGTCCCACAACTCCACTGAATAAGAGGATGAAAATGGATGGAGATAATTCAGATTTATGTTTTTTGCAGTTTTGCTGAAGTAAAACTTTAAGCAGAGGTTTCAAAACTTTTTATAGGGGCCACATGGAGAGGAAACAGTATAACCATGGGCATGTGTATTTTCATTTAAAATTTTATTTTAATCACTTTGTGCTGTACATGTGAATCTGCAGTAAGATTATTATATAAGGTTATCTTTATACCTGCTGATGTGTATTACAGACTCTGATGGTTAAAATTGAAATTCATTGGGATTTTTTTTATTTTTTTTTTTTCATTCGAGAGAGTGAAAGGGACCTGAGTTGCAGAGACATCTACATAAATCACTCAGGATTGCTCACTTCAACAAGGTTGTAAACTTCAGTGTTGTCACTCTGGATCCTGATGTTTTTAATCTCTCTGTGCATCTGTCCCAACAAGTAGCTGTGAAGCTAATTTACTCCACTGATAATGTTTATTGCATACTCATTGGCTGAAAATGAATAATGATAGGACCACCTCTTCAGTAACAGTAGTTAAAGGTGAGAGGCTTTAAAAGTACCCCTGATGAGTCACACGTGGGTGTTGATGAGTGTCAGTGTTCATGTCTGGAGTGCATTTTTGTGATCTGAGCAATAACAAAGAAGGAGCCTATGGGGAGATGAAGTGACAACCAGCCGCCTTCTAGTTGCAGATAAAACAACAACAACAATAATAATTACAATAATAATAGTAATAACTTTGATATTTCATATTTATTTCGAATTGCAAAAAGAAAAGACATGAGCATACCAACAAGCAGACAGACAGAAAGAAAGTAGTATTTACAAATAATGAAAAGCTTCATGAAAAGCAATTGTTAGTTTATAGTTACTTTGATTTACACATTTGAAAAGGAGTGGAAGTGTAAACTTATTAAATCCCACCCCTTCTCCATAATTGAGTCATGAGTGAAATGAAACAGGCAACTTCCTCACATAGATAAACCTATACCTAACATTTTATACTAAATATACCATTGTTATTACCTTTTAACTTTGTCTCACAAAAACAACCCATACAACAGTAATTACCAAATATATATCTTATGAAAATCTATCTATGAATTACCATATTATGAATTACAAGTATGACATGACTTACAAGTATAAACCAGTCTAAATGTATGATGTATATAATACCAATTGCCTTTGCCTTACAAAAGAAATATTAATATGAAAACAACATATATATCTTCATCAACTTGTCCTGTTATCTTTTAATATTTCAATAAGTGAACATGTGAATTACACAAAGTATGAATTACACTAATACATGCGTGTACACTATTACCCATAAATGAATAAATACTTATTAACATATTAATATATTGTTAATTAGCCCTGCGATGGTCTTGACCTGCTTCACTTTGTTTAAAACTAAAATGCTTGTTGACAGTTTAGTGTGTACGTGTTTGATGTATGACTTTCAGCTGATTTTCTCATTGTCACTCCAAGAAATTTGATTTCATGCACCTTTCATGCAACACCTTTCAATGTTTACCCCATACCTGAATCTGTATTTGTGTGTTTCACCCACAGTTATCAAATAACATTATTTAGTTTTGTTCAAGTTTAATGATAATTTGTTTCTATAAAACCAAATTTTTAACTTACACATTTCTCTACTAATATCCCTTAACATTTGAGGCAAATTCTCTCTAGAGCAGAAAATATTTGTATCATCAGCAAACGATACCAGTTTCAAAACATTGGATACTTTACATATGTCTTCAACATAAAGGATAAACAATTTAGGGCCCAACACTGACCCCTGGGGGACACTACAAGTAATGTCCAAACATGATAGAACTCTCCCAGCACAAATTGCTGTCTTCTACTTAAATAACATTTATGTTCATGTTGTTCCAGTTTATTGATTAATATGTCATGGTTGATTGTATCCAAAGCTTTTTTATGGTCGATAAATACGTCAGCTGCATATTTTTTTGTGATCTATAGAGTTTGAAAATTCTTCAGTTGATTCTATTAATGCAAGTGTTGATTTGAATCCATCTTGGCTGTCAGTGAGCAACTTGTGCTTTTCTATGAATTTGTCTAATCTGCCATTAAAGACTTTTTCTAGAATTTTGGAGAATTGTGGAAGTAAAGAGACAGGTCTGTAATTTGTGAAGTCATGTTAGTTCCCAGTTTAGTAGAGCGGTATGACTAGCTATTTTCTTTTTTTTTTTTTTTTTTGGAAATGAACCGGTGTGGAATGATAAGTTGCAGATGTATGTTAATGGTTTTGAAATCCCGTCAATAATCTTTTTCATTAATGTCATATCAGTTTCATTATAATCAGAAGAACTTTTGTTTTATACATTTTTTTAACAATATCCAGTGTTTCTCTCTCATCCACTTCTGTAAGAAACATAGAGCTGGGATTTCTATCCATCAGCTTATCATTCCCTTCTTCAGATGTCCCTGGATTTCCCCTGTGAGCTCAGGTCCAGCACTTACAAAGAATTTATTAAAACTCTTAACCACATCATTCATATTATAAACTTCCTTATTATTATCAACGAAATACTGAGGATAATTCATTTGTCTATATCCATTTTTTTTAATAATGTTAGGTATGTCCAATATTCCTCTAATATTGTTTTTATTATCATTTAATAATTTCTAATAGTATTCTTTCTTGCTTGTTCTCATAACATTAGTTGGGCTTATTTTTATATTAATTTGCCTCTTTAGTTTTGTGTTTTATAAAATCTCTTGAGTGAGTGATCGTTTTGCTGTCATTGTGTTGCACATTATAAAGTGATGGGGCAAGTAAAGAGGGGCTTTGTGATTACAAATCAAAAGGGATTTAGGAAAGGCAGGACCGCAATGGACCCATTTCTGTGTTTAGAAGATGAGGTGAGAAAAGCCCCGGCCAGCAAAGAAACTGTGGCTGCAGTTTGTTTTGATGTGGAAAAAGCGTACAATGGTAATGGGTGGGGCAGGTAAAACGTGCTGGAAAGTCTTGCATGTGGGTGGGGAAAACAATCTGGCAAAGAGTGTGTGCTAGAGAGGTTTAAATACCATGCTGATTGGCTGATGAGCTGCAGCTGTGGAGGCAGGTGTGTGGAATGGGGTGATCAGGTGAGAGTGGCTGGCAGGAGTGGAAAAACACTGGGAGAGCAGGGGAGCAGAATGCAGGCTGTGACAACACTGTTATGGAGAGGAGGATTGTTCATGAAGTGACATCAAATGTGAATTGAGGGAAACATTGTCAACTGGATTAGGGATTTTCCAAGTGGAAGGTCCATTCAGGTCAAAATAGGATCAGAGCTCTCAGAAAATCATGTTGAGGAAACTGGCACGGCCCAAGGGAGTGTTATAAGTACTACAATATTCTCAGTGATGATAAATGATTTGAAAGTTTACTCTCAGGCATTAGGAGGTCTCTGCATGCTGATGATTGGGCTTTGTGGAAGAGGAGAAGAAATGCAGATCATGTTGGCCTGGTTAAGAAACCACAGGAAGGTATAAATCATGATGTAAAAAACTAAAGTTATGTTCTTCACAAATAAGAAAATTAGGGAAGGACTAAATCTAAAGTCATGTGGAAATAATCCAGAGAGAGCTGAATGCTTTCAGTTTTTTGGGAGTACAGTGTGACCAAGGCGATAGTAGTCTACATCAGAAGTTTAAGCAGAAAAGAAGAAAAGCAAGGAAGATATCAATGTCATAAGGTCTCTGTCAGGGTTAGAATGGGAATCTGATTCAAATACGCCTATACATGTCGCACTTATTCTGGATTATTATTAAGCCTGAGGGAGGCAGTAATGCAATTTAAAGATGTCAACTGCCAAAAACCCCAAAGAAATTCATTATGCCATCCACAGACCCTAAAGGAAATTAAAGGAGAAGCCTTAAAAAAGTAACACAGTGGACAATAGTGTAAAGATACACTGATCATCACCAGTGCAAGATATTCATATTTACAGGTGGTTCAAAAGAACCAGAGACTGGGCATGTCGGTGCTGCATTCTTTATGCCTCATTGTGAAGTAAAAAAAAAGAGAATATAAGACCATCTGCCAGTGATTACAGCTGAATTCATTAGAATATTATTAGCATTACAATGGGTAGAGAGAATAACAGTGTTGCAATTGATAGCTTGTCAGTGCTTTTGAGAAACTATCATGAAGGACTGCATGCAGGGAAAAAAAGGAATAGCCTATGGGGACCTAAGTGACACAGGAAGACATCTGTACAGTAGTATAGGAGTATAGGACACAGACACACAGGATAAAATGAAAGCCTCCATAGAATAGGGAGGCATCCTACTGGACGCACTTGTAGACTGAGTGAATAAAAGGATTAACTGAGTAATGGCACAGTATTACATTAGCGAATCTACGAGGAAAGACATCAAGGAAGGAAGCTTCTATTTAATTATTTAAAAATAATTGAGAGAATTTATTTATTTTTTCTTGGCAATCTACTGCTTCGCACCCCAATCCAGTAGGTGGCGGTAATGTAATGCACCTGAAAGATGGTTTGCCAACTGCCATTACACTCAAAGAAGAAGAAAAAGGAGAAGCAGCTGGCCTGGGCGGAGCTCCAATGAGGAACCACAACAACATAACGTTGTCAGAAATATCAATGTTAGATTTGTAGAAATGCATTTTATCCTCCCCACGTTCAGTCCCTAAGTGAAGTGCCTGAGGTAACGTTCATATTTTATCTTGGGCTTGTACAATGAGCTTGTTTTACAGGCGTCGAGATAGTGTTAGCCTTTTCCGTTCGTTGTTAGCTTAGCTTATGCTGTTAAATTTAACGAGCCGGGAAGTTTAAGTTAACGTTTATTAGTAGTGTTAAGCATTTTTTTAATTTTACAGTATATGTCACAATAGTTTATCTAGCTGCTGTGCACAAGTTGTCAAAATAATAACTAGCGTTACGCCAGCGTTAGCAAGTTAACCGCTGGCTTGCTAGCTGTCACTAACTTAGATAACCACACAGAACGAATGTTATTTGACACTGCCCTACTCTAAATCTAAAGAAGCGAGCTAACAATCTAACAAAAAGCTGAGTAGCTCTAAGAATTTTTTGACAAAGACTGTTGGAACTGTCCTGTGCTCTCCGGTCACATTTTGTCCAGTGACCCGTGTTAACTGTGGAGAAAAGAAAAAGTTACAATGTGAATCTGCTATGACAAGAGTAGACTCAGCATGAACTAAATACTAAAGGTTATAATGTTAATAGCTACAGTGTTCAAACACTAACGAGGTGTGTTCAACCTGAGGAATATTGTTGTTTCTGTATATTTTCTTACAATTGCTTTGATGCTCAACAGTGAAATTGCTGTTGGCTGTGCATGGGAAAATGGAGCTTTCAATCACCACATCGAATTGATTGCTGTGCAACAGTATCTCCATGGGGACACTGGAATTGTTGCTGAACATTTTGTATTAGTTTTGAGACACATTTTGCCAGACCATTTTTAATCTATTGATGTGACAGTCATAAAAGTAAAAGAAATCTTGAACAAAGCGTTATAATCTTTCACTGACACAGTATGTCATTGATGGTGTCTTTTAATGTATCTTAATTATTCTTTTTCAGCTCAAGAGTGTTTGCATGAAGCCTTTGGATACGACTGGTACTTAATACTACTGACCAACACTATGGAGGAGACGAGCCGGGAAGCGGTTGCCACGGCAGTGCAGCGTGTGGCAGGAATGCTGCAGCGATCTGACCAGCTGGACAAGGTGGAGCAGTACAGAAGAAGAGAGGCACGCAAAAAAGCCTCTGTGGAGGCCAGGCTGAAGGTGATGTGTTAACAGACAGTGCAGTATAGTTCTGTACACACTCCTCCATTTTACACATCTATTCACTCACTGCAAAAACATTTGCTTTCAGTGAAATGTCAGCAAATAGTCAGTCATCTCTAGATGTCAACAGTTAAATATGCAGAGGTAATCCATTTAAAAAATAGAAAAATAAATGAATAAAACAAGCAGAACAAGAACTGCAGTAATTAGTCAACAGTCCTCAGAAGCTGGAACCAGGGAATGGTTGGTGTTTTTTCTTGATAAATTATTGTTAATTTAAAAAAAAATCTGTTTATCAAAATTGTTGTTGATTCAGTTTCAGTTGAATCAGTAGTTAGGTTTTCTTCATCTTGAGCAAAAGCGCCTAGTTTTATGAAAAGACCACCTTTCCAGCAGTGAAATACTTCTTTAACTTTAGCTTAATTTTAGTTCTGGTTGTAAAAAACACTTTTATGCACTCAATAAATATATTTCTCTCATATTTTGGTTGCAATTTTTTTAATTCTGGCTTACTGTATGTTCACACCAAAAGCTGCCAGAGCTGCAAAGGCAACAGGTCTAATTTATTTTCAATGGATAGTGGTGACCAGAGGCGTTTTGAGCTGCAAAAGCGATGAGCGGCGGCGTTTGGCGAATTGAGCTGGAAAGGAAAGTTGAAGACTGGTTAACTTTATGCAAATTAGCTATGACGCGTTTGAGCTGCAAATGACCAGCAACCAATCGAAATGTAGATGTCCATCGCTTGTGTTGAACCCAGAGAACATCCTTGGAAACTTTTAGTTCCTACCACACATTCGTTCCTACTTCAAAACAAGCAGCAAGCTGTCAAACTGATCTATGTTAAGCCTGAAGTAGCTCTGGAACCTCTCCCCATCCAGCCGCAGCTCCCGCACCAGCCGATGATATTCCCTGTGCTGTTCACAGCCTGGGAGGATATCGTGAACCCAGACCTGACGGCAGCTACATCCACGCAGGTACCACACGGCGGCACAAATTACAAGAGTGTCTTCTTCCATGTTGAATCGATACACAAGTGTGGACAAGCGCACGTACTTATACAATTTCTTTGTGTTCTGGAACGCTTGTTATTAGCGGGAATGCAATTCATTTGCTCTCCTTATCACCAGTTTAACTAATCGCGCTGTCGGTACTCAAACCCAAACCAGTGACAGTGTTTCCCCTAGGTTTACAGCTTTGGGGGAGAATAACAAATCAAAAATGTTTGCTCATAATTGGTTTGGGTTTGGCCCACTTGACATGCTGCTGTGTTGTGCTACGGTGTATTCAAGTGCTGGAATTTGTGTGGAATTTATGTGACAACGCCTCAACGCAACACAGGCTGTGTGTGTTTAATGTTTAATGTCAGACATATTTAGACTTTTTGTTCTGTTTTCATTGTCCAAACGTGAAAGTTTCTGTACTCAGGCAAATGCACAAAGTCACATTTCTGTGCTCCAGCCAGTAACCTGCTTTGTGGCTCCTTTAAATTAAAGCATAATCGAACGTTCAGAATTTGACGTCATGAGCGACTTGAGCTGCTTTCACTGCCACAAATATTTTACCAGTGGCGCTGCTAGAGCGAATTCAGCTATTTTGCAGCTCTGGCAGCTTTTGGTGTGAACATACAGTTAATAAGCACTTCTTTTCCAAGATAACTAAACACTAACAGATTTGAACAAATTTAGTGACCAAGAGAGAAAAATATTTATTGATTATATAAAAACTCGTCAATCTTTAACTAAAACCTGTGAAAAATGGGAGCAAAAAGAAAGGTGTTGCATATAATGCTTTAATGTATTCAACGGTGACCAAGCATACATGGTAATTTGACACATAATCTGTAAGAAAGCAAGCATTCATCATATCCCATACCACAATTTTATTATTGACACAAAGTGTAATAATTCTAACTTTTCTTGATGGCCCCTGATGTCCTTCAGGCAGCCATCCAGTCCCAGCTGGATGGTGTTCGCACTGGACTGACCCAGCTGCACAGTGCCCTGCTGGATGTCAAAGACATCCAGGGCTCACTGGCTGATGTGAGTAAAGACTGGAGGCAGAGCATCAACACCATAGAGAACCTGAAAGATGTCAAGGATGCTGTAGTCCAACACAGTCAGCTGGCCTCAGCTGTGGAAAACCTTAAAAACATTTTCTCTGGTAAGTTTAGTTCAACCCCACCTAAAAGATGTCAACCATTGTGCATCCCATCACAGGCAATTTAGTGTCACTGTAGAAACATCTCAGGCTTTAAGCAGGTTTGACCCAACAAGCAGTCTTTAAAGTGTAACTGGACTCACAGAAAGCTTCTCCCCTGTA
This sequence comes from Epinephelus lanceolatus, assembly GCF_041903045.1. Classification (NCBI taxonomy): domain Eukaryota; kingdom Metazoa; phylum Chordata; class Actinopteri; order Perciformes; family Serranidae; genus Epinephelus; species Epinephelus lanceolatus. The sequence continues at coordinate 4,247,618 of NC_135745.1, read as the reverse complement.
TTCTTTGCTGTGTGTACAGTTCCAGAGATTGTGACAGAGACGCAACAGCTGATAGAGCAGGCCGAGCTGCTGCAGGCCCACAGGAAGCTGATGGAACTGGAGTGTTCACGTGATGACCTCATGTATGAACAGTACCGTATGGACAGCAAGAACACCAGTGACATGAACCTCATCTCCATTTACTTTGAAGATGTAAGTTTAAGTGATAGAGGTTCAGAGTGTCATAGCATATTTGTGAAAGAGATGAACCTCATACACATCGTCAACACCATTAGTGACACACCAAGGGACTCTTTTCTCTAACCAGTCACTCACCCTGATACAAACTCTGTTCATTGTCCAAGAGAGAAAACTGATCTGATACCAGTGCTGTTTTCTTGCTATTTGTCCTTTTTACATTTCACTGTAAAGTTACTGTGAAGTTGTCTTTGTTGCAGAAGGATCTTGTATTGTAAACTGCAGTGAACAGTGTCGTTTTGCTGCAGGAAACATACTAAATCAGTTTAAACTAAATTTGCAAACAATGAGCCTTATTGTTTCACAGTTATAAGCATACATGTGTATATGTTTTTGAGCTGAGTTTGTGGTTAGCTAAAGGTGGTTTACCTTTCTGATTGTATTCTATCTAAGACATTTTTAGTTCTTATGTAACCACAAAGGCCAAAGCTTTTAGGCAGCCATTTTTCATTCTCTGTTCCCTTCCAGGTTCAAGGGTTGTCAGATGAGCTGGCCAAGCAGTTATGGATGGTACTGCAGAGGTCCATGGTTACAGTCCGTCGTGACCCTACCATGCTGGTGTCAGTGGTTCGCATCATTGAACGGGAGGAGAAGATTGATCGACGTATGGTCGACCGTAAGAAGCAGACTGGGTTTATCCCACCTGGGCGGCCCAAACGGTGGAAGGACAAGATGTTCGAGGTGAGAGGAGGGATGAAGGATCAGAGTAATGCTCTGTAATACTCAGTTATAAAAGATATTACTTGAGCAAGTAGAATAAAGTTTATTATCTCTTTGTACTCTTTAAGGGTTGCCCCAAGGTTGAGCATGATTGAACACCTAGTTTGAGGACCGTTGTTTTTCGTCATCTGACTCTTCGTTGTCTTCTTTGTTCCTTCTTCCTTATCCAACTTTTTTTCTCTCTTTTTATTTTCCAAACCCTTTTTAGGGTCTGGGCAGCTAAGCTGCCAGGACACTATTGTAATCCTAGGTATTCTTCTTCTTCTTTCTTCTTCAGAGGAAATCATACTTTCCATGGGTGAAAACTCACCAAACTTTGCACAAAGGTCCAGTCTCATGCCAGATATCCTCAGCTGTAAACTCAAGCCAGTAGTCCTGATGGTGGCGCTACAGCAAGCATCTAAATTTAAAAACTTTGAAAATTCATAACAAATCAACCATACGTGCTACAGCTTCACAACTTTCATCAAACTGTAGCCCCAATACTGAAGAAACTTTTGTACATTTAAACCTATTATTATGAAGTTCATCTGTAAAACTTCTTAAAAACTTCTCCTCCCACAATTTTTGCTCAATTGACACCAAACTTGCTACAGAGCATCTTCAGACTGTCCTACAAAAACTACGTTTCTCAGATTTTTGATTTATCAAAAATTGAGCCAACAGTGCATCAAAATTTGACTGTAAATGGTACTGTAAACATATACATGCAAATTCTTGCTAAATAAATCTTCAATGTTCATGAAAAAAAATGACAAAATTCTAGAGTCATGGTAGATGATGTGTGGCAAATTTCAGAATTTTATCTCAAAAACTGAATTTTTGACAGCATTTTGAATTTTGCTCTAATGTGAACAATTGGAGTCAGTGTAAAAATGGCAATTTTAAACATCAGTTTTTCACTTATAGAGCAAATCAATCATTGTTACAAACAAATTACCAACATTTCCATGCTGTCTAGATGCAATATGTGTATTTTCAGATTTTTGTTTCAATAACTGAATTTTTTACAGTGGTTTGAAATCTGCTTTTCCATGCATGGACGGCTGATAAACCTGCACGTCTGGCTTAGTCAATTTGTGAAGCTATACATGAATTGTCACTGACTAATTAGCTCAGTGAGATAGAAATTGATTCTTAGTCTCAGAGGTTGTGAGTTCAAGCCTCAGCTGATGCAAAAGGCAGATTGGGTTGCTAAATTCCTAAATGTCTTCCAATTCTTCTGCTTGTTGCTCAGAATTGCCTAAAAATGCCTGGACCCGACCCATCGCTGCGCAGCAGCTATACTTCTTCCTTTTTCTTCTCTCCAGACAACTCTTCTTCCACTTTGCCTTCTAACTCTTCTTGTTCTTCATCTTTTCATCCAACTCTTCTTCCAGTTTTCCTGAGACTATATGGAGGTTGCTTTAAGGCTGATTCAAAGTAATGTTTACCATCATGAATGACAGGCCTTGGTCTAACTATCACATTCTCAGTGTTGAACATGACTGTGTTTGTGGAACATGTTAACACCACTTAAGCCCAGCATACACTGTACGATTTTTGACCGGATTTGACCCGATTTTTGAGACGCACGACCTCGGGCCGGATTTCCACCTCGTCTTGCGTCTTTTGCCGTGCAGTGTACAGGGGGGGGCGAGGGGCGATCATCTGTTCCAGAACCGCGGTCGGACGGTCGGATGAATTTCTGACATGTCAGAAATTTTGGTCGGCTGGCACAGACATTTGCACAGTTGAAGCAGAGCCACGAGCCGATTCACCAGCGTCTGTGCCTTTATCCCTCACTGCGCCTGCGCGAAGACATAGATCACACACACACACACACACACATACACACAGAGGGTGCACCCGGCTGTAGCCGGCTTACCTCCAACTCTCGTTATAAAATGGACAAACCATACTGTCCACGTCTCTCAAGCCATCTGCGAGTCCATATGCGTCGACGCCTCTTCTTTTTTGATGTTTCGGCACACAGTATAGCGCAAATCATCAAAGCAAACTGCTTGTCCTGCACTTACGGAACAAATCGGAGCTTTCAAATGTATCTTTATTGACAGCTGTCAACGGGCAGGACAGTCAGCAGGGGCCGACAAGCTGTTTTCACCCGTACAGTGTGAGCTCTCTGATCGTGCTTGATGATTGGAACGTACAGTGTGAGCACATAAATCGTGAGCTTTGGCCGCACATCGCAGACGATTCACTCGTACAGTGTGAGCTGGTATTAAGAATAAGATTTTAAAATACTTAGATGCTGACAGTTTGGAACATTATAGAATTCATGGTGAAATATGATTGATTAGCTGCGGAATAGACAAGGCATTGAAGTTTAGTTGCCTTTACCTCTGTAAGAGGTGGTTTTCTGGCCAGGGTTGAAATAGTGCATATATATGCACAGTTGTGTACAAAAAAATTGAGCTGTGCACAGAATTGTAACATTCACCATTGCTCATGTTTTGGTACGGAAATCATGGGCTGCCAGCTCTCACAAATTGACGGTAAGACTCATGTAATTGATACTGTTCACACATTGTCACAACATGTCCTTTTTCCTAAAACCAAACTGGGACACTGACACTGCAAAGACAGAGCATTACAGCGTAACGCGGAAAACCTGCTCAAGCCACCCACCGCCATTTTGTATGGAGCTAGAACCGTCTCTAAATGAATAAATGCACACAGAAATTAATAAATGCACAAAAAAGGATTCACAAATGCATTTTTTCTAAGAGGGGATTGTCTGCAGCCAATTAGATGTCTCACTCCTTTACGTACAGCCAATCACATGAGTGCCTCCCCACGAGGGGTGTCATATGACATCATTAAAGTGCATGCAGGTAGCCAGAGGCTGGAGGAGGTCAGTATTAAAAAAAAAGAAGGCTGGACTGCAGCAACATGGCGTCTGGTAACGGGAACCGTGGCAATTTAAGCGTAAGCAGTGTTTCCCCCATATTTTTGTGCTGTTACGGACTGATGCTTGGAGGGGCCTAAAAGGACGAACAAAGACTTGTGTCATAGCATTAGACATCATATATTGAATAAGTCTTGTTGAATATATGGCGTCACCACAGAAGTCCTAAAATGTCAAAAAACGTTTCCATATAAGGTTTGCTGAGAAGCACAATATTTCTACTCAGAATGTTCCTATAATCACATACAATTTGAAGCAGTTTCACTGCATATTACTGAACAGGGCAAGTCAGCTCAAATAACGTTGGAACACATTAAAAATATCCTCATTTTTAAAGTCTCATACATGAAATAAATAGATTCAGAGGTTTGCTGGAACCTTCAGTGTTATCCTGGTCAGGATGACTATTACAATGACCATGTAAATTTTGAAGTTATTTTGAACATTTTTGGGGAAAATTTAAGGGGAAATCAGCTCAAATGACATTCTAACACATTTGGGCCTTTTTCGCTGTCACTTTTGGCTGCATTGAATCAAGCCATGCCGTGCCGATTTGCATTTCCATTAAAGGCCCATTTATGCTCCCTTTACGTACAGTACAGGCCAAAAGTTTGGACACACCTTCTCATTCAATGCGTTTTCTTTATTTTCATGACTATTTACATTGTAGATTCTCACTGAAGGCATCAAAACTATGAATGAACACATGTGGAGTTATGTACTTAACAAAAAAAGGTGAAATAACTGAAAACATGTTTTATATTCTAGTTTCTTCAAAATAGCCACCCTTTGCTCTGATTACTGCTTTGCACACTCTTGGCATTCTCTCCATGAGCTTCAAGAGGTAGTCACCTGAAATGGTTTTCCAACAGTCTTGAAGGAGTTCCCAGAGGTGTTTAGCACTTGTTGGCCCCTTTGCCTTCACTCTGCGGTCCAGCTCACCCCAAACCATCTCGATTGGGTTCAGATCCGGTGACTGTGGAGGCCAGGTCATCTGCCGCAGCACTCCATCACTCTCCTTCTTGGTCAAATAGCCCTTACACAGCCTGGAGGTGTGTTTGGGGTCATTGTCCTGTTGAAAAATAAATGATCGTCCAACTAAACGCAAACCGGATGGGATGGCATGTCGCTGCAGGATGCTGTGGTAGCCATGCTGGTTCAGTGTGCCTTCAATTTTGAATAAATCCCCAACAGTGTCACCAGCAAAACACCCCCACACCATCACACCTCCTCCTCCATGCTTCACAGTGGGAACCAGGCATGTGGAATCCATCCGTTCACCTTTTCTGCGTCTCACAAAGACACGGCGGTTGGAACCAAAGATCTCAAATTTGGACTCATCAGACCAAAGCACAGATTTCCACTGGTCTAATGTCCATTCCTTGTGTTTCTTGGCCCGAACAAATCTCTTCTGCTTGTTGCCTCTCCGTAGCAGTGGTTTCCTAGCAGCTATTTGACCATGAAGGCCTGATTGGCGCAGTCTCCTCTTAACAGTTGTTCTAGAGATGGGTCTGCTGCTAGAACTCTGTGTGGCATTCATCTGGTCTCTGATCTGAGCTGCTGTTAACTTGCGATTTCTGAGGCTGGTGACTTGGATGAACTTATCCTCAGAAGCAGAGGTGACTCTTGGTCTTCCTTTCCTGGGTCGGTCCTCATGTGTGCCAGTTTCGTTGTAGCGCTTGATGGTTTTTGCGACTCCACTTGGGGACACATTTAAAATTTTTGCAATTTTCTGGACTGCCTGACCTTCATTTCTTAAAGTAATGATGGCCACTCATTTTTCTTTAGTTAGCTGATTGGTTCTTGCCATAATATGAATTTTAACAGTTGTCCAATAGGGCTGTCGGCTGTGTATTAACCTGACTTCTGCACAACACAACTGATGGTCCCAACCCCATTGATAAAGCAAGAAATTCCACTAATTAACCCTGATAAGGCACACCTGTGAAGTGGAAACCATTTCAGGTGACTACCTCTTGAAGCTCATGGAGAGAATGCCAAGAGTGTACAAAGCAGTAATCAGAGCAAAGGGTGGCTATTTTGAAGAAACTAGAATATAAAACATGTTTTCAGTTATTTCACCTTTTTTTGTTAAGTACATAACTCCACATGTGTTCATTCATAGTTTTGATGCCTTCAGTGAGAATCTACAATGTAAATAGTCATGAAAATAAAGAAAACGCATTGAATGAGAAGGTGTGTCCAAACTTTTGGCCTGTACTGTACGAAAATGTATACGTCCGTTTCAAACGATGTTACCGTCACTGCCCACATACTTCCATGCGCCCTTTACGTTGGCATGGATTTTAACTAATATATCCACCAGGAGGCAACCCAGAGTCAAAAGTTTATGACAACAACAAACTCAAAAACAAACATAGCGGCTGTGGAGGAGATAATGATAATATACCTCTTGCATAAAAGACAAAAACAGAGGCAGCATTGTAGGAGGCGGTGGTCAGTGAGGCCGTTAAATACATCGCAACTGGAGGATGGAGAATTCTTTTCTCTAGTGCTGCCGATGAGAGAAATTGAATTGTTATTTCTTCTTCCTGTCTCACTAGAGCTACGTATCGGGTAGTGACAGGAACACTGCCCCCACGGTTCCCGGTGGTATTGCTCTGTTTGGCCCGTATCCATAAGCTTTATGGAAACGTGCAGAAATACAGACGAAATGAACGCGGAGCACGGACAGAAGGCTCCGTCCGTATCCGTATTTAATGTTGAGCATAAATGGGCCTTAACAATTAAGACACGCTGTGCCATGCCATGCTGTGGCACAGACGGCGGAGTAGGTCCAAATGCTGGGCCACCCGCCCTCAAGCAGGTAGCGGCGACGTCTCGCTGACCGCAGCCAACTCCCCGACGACCCTGCTTCTCCCCCTCAAACAAGACCTGTGTGTTGCAAGACTCAACTCACCTCTGTCTGCAGGAGACCAGAGAAAGGTGTTTTTGAAAGTCTGTGTGTGTTCACCTCTTAGTACTTCTGTAGCTTCTAACTGAATCTCTGGTTTGGAGTTTAGTTTCTGTCCTGCGTCCTGTTTTTACTTTACATATCTGCTTTATTTTACTGTTTCATGTTCAATATCAGCCGTATTAGAAGTTGTGTAAAGTTGCTGCTCGAAAACTTAATATTTCCTTATTTTGCTGCTTCACAATAAAAGTTTTTACATAACAAAATAATGGGGGACTTTTATTGTAAAGAATCTATAGGAAATGAAATGTGTATATCACTGAACTAGCAGAACTTTGTTAGTGGATTTCCTTCACTAAAGACAAGTATAATAATACGGCAGGGAGGAAAGTGAAAGCAGAAACAGCCACAGTGAGATGTTAGATGAAGAGCTGCAGGCAACAGGCAACAGGCTCTTACTTCACAAACAGCACCCCTCCAGTGGGTAAAGTTCTTTTACCTGCCCTGCTGTGGAAAAACACATGCATCAAAAATCACAGAGGACTGTAGCTGTGGATCAGGCCGTTGTTTTTATACATCATCACTCAAGACAAGCCGTCATCAGTGACAGACACACTGTCAAGTGGATAGCCCTGTTGTAGTGGAAATGCAAATCCCTGCTGGGCTGATGGCCCAAACCAAGTCAAGCCAGCCCATGACTGTCAAAAAGGGGTAATTGATGATTTACTCATATTTGAACCATTGTAAAAACAAATACATCAAATTGTTCACTTAAAAAAAAGGTGCATGTTAATAAAAACAGTGTATATGATTACAAAGTTGCGTCTACTATTAAATGTACACAGAAAAACATCGTTTGAGCCCTGCTGGCTAACTGTGCAGACTCAACCTCTGAACTAGCTGTTTTTTAACTTTCTGATCTGTTTCTGTTGCAGGTGTTGGAGGGTACAGTCAGCACCCGCATTGAGGGCACCCAGGCAGTGACGAGAGAGGTTGATAAAATGTGGCTGGTTCGTCTTCTAGAAATAACCAGGAAATATGTTCTGGATGACCTCATTGTTGTCAAGAACCTCATGGTGCAGTGCTTCCCCCCACACTACAACACTTTCAACAGGTAACACATACAAAATGAATCAGTCTGCTTTTCTCAGGATTAAAGAACACATCACATTCAGACAAGATACACTTTTTTTGCCTGGTCACCTTACTGTCCTTCCATCCCTGGGCACCTCTGAGGTACATTTGTACAGTTGACATTGGAAAAGAAAGCCACATTCTCTTGCACCCCTGACAAAGGATCAAATAGTGTCACAGGAACAATGCAATAGGTTGAATACATTTTGTGACCTGCTTCACTATCAACTGATTAAAAGCTGCAAAAAGTCAAAGTATACAGGTTTCCGTTAATTCCACTGTCATTGAACACATCCAGGTAAGTGTTTGCTGACATGTATGTCTGTGTGTTTTAGGTTTTTCAGTCTCTACCACAATGCTGTGTCCACTCGTGTCAAAGAACTGGCCTCTGAGGACTTGGAGGCTAATGAGATCGTTTCCCTGCTAACCTGGGTCCTCAACACATACAAGAGGTGAACACACAGAAATGCACACTTCCACCAGCTCTGTCTGTGAACAAGGTGTTCACCGTGGGACATTCATCAGTTCAAAGACAGACTTTTATTTGTCAGTAGCACACAGGCTGAACATGTTAGGCTCAGTTGTGCTACTAGTGATCATTTTGGCTTGCCTTGACCAGTGGGCTTTGCATTCCTAGTTTGTTTTGGGGCAGCCACAACAGGCTTGTAGAAGCAGACAGCCACACAGCTTGGTTCTGCTAGAGGTTTCTTCCTGTTAAAGGGGAGCTGTCTTTCGTCGCCATCACCCTGCACGTTTGACTTGTCCTATATGAAAAAGTTTCATCATTCTGTTGTTAATTGGGGCTATATAAACAAACTAAATTGACTTGGCTTAATGGTTAAAGTTCATTTGGTTAATTTTGATTCAACAACTATATCTCCTCCTCAATCATCATTTTTAAGGATGAGACTGTAGAGACCTGGATACAACAATGGAGGCGGGCCCCTGTTCATTGCCATAAAAGTTACTCAGTGGCACATAAAGCCAAAAAAGCTTTGTTCTGTAGGAAATTACATATACACATATACAAAATGTGTAATACTGTAATGGACTCACTCTCCACATATGCAATGTATTATGTGCAATAAGTGATCAGTTTTAGGAATGTCATTACTCGTTACATTTTTTTATATTTATTTTATACAGGGTTCTCTCCACATCCACAGTACTGTATTACCACTTATGAGTGGATTTGCATATTTGTGTGTTTGCACTATTTGAGCTGCACTTTTATTTATTTTGGGTCTTAATTAAACGTGTCTATTTTATATTTTTATATATTTTTTTTAACTAAGCTGACAAAGAGAGACGCACAAGAATTCCAGTGTGCCTGTACTGTAACGTACCTGTACCCTGGAAATCCAGAGTTCTCGCAAGAGCACAGTTTGAATTTGCTCAGCGAGTCACTCTGGCAATCAGTAATGATGCTCATTACCTATGCCCATGAAACCAAGCTGCACCAATAACATCAGTGTATCTGATATAGGCGGGCCAGAGGCGAGGTAAACAGATGACGTCAGCATTGCGATGACAAAGTCCGGAATCAGTCAGTAAACATTGCAAGATGGCTACAGATGAACACCAGTTGTTTGAAACGGCTTTGGCCGCTACAATGAACGAGTTAGACTTGGCTTTTTCTCTAAAAGGCGCTCAAGTCTTTCCTTTGCAAGAAGGACGTTTTTGCTGTTTTGCCGACTGGATACAGCAAGAGTCTAATCTACCAGTTAGCTTAAACCGACAGCCGACATTGTATTTGCCATGTTCACCAACAGTCCACCTGGCTTTACCACAGAAATAGTAGTACTAATAGTTTGATTTACCTCATGCAACCAGTGTCTAAACCACGGTCTGTTGTTTATGCTCTTGCAAACCTTATTCAGATGCAACACTTGTCCACTTGCACAAATGTGTGTTATCACAAGCTCATAGAATTCATGTGACTCCTGAAGATGGAACAGAGTTTTAGTCAGAGAATCTGTGTATGTGTATGTTAAAGTGCAGAGATGATGGGCCATCCAGAGCTCTATTCAGAGTGTGACATCAACCAGCTGGAGCCTCTGCTGCCTCAAGATGTGGTGGACGACCTGCTCAGCAAATATGTCAAGACTTTCACAGTGAGCACCACACACAGCAACCGAAATACTATAGACGTCCCATTCAAGTTATTTTGCCTGTAGTCTTTATTAGGGGGTGTGGGGAAAAATCTATCTGTTTTAAAAATAGCACATAGTAACATAATGAGAAATAGTAAAGAATGAAATGAAACAATTTGATTCCATCAAAATGCATGGATAATTGTTTTATAATGGTATCATACCCCTTTGAATCGAATGGAATCAAAAGGTGCCTATAGATTCCCACCAGTAGCCTTTATACATATTATGCCCATCTTTATTTCATTTGAACCCGCCTCTGGAATCTCCACGTAACCAAATTGTGAGTGTTGCACTGATAATTGACCTGCTCTTGGACATCTGGTGCAGTAAATTAATTACACTCAATTACAAACACCCTGTCTTATGCTGCCTCCCTGTGTGTCATCCTTGAACCTTACCTTGCACAGACTATTAAGTGTCAAATATACACTCACTTTATAAAACTACCAGCGTCATAATTATTAAAAGTTAACATGTCACAGTGGCGCAGAAACAATGTTGAAAACCATCTCTTTGTTAAGTGTGGATCCAGACTCTCAGTTTAACTGTCATATTCATATCTTCAGTCTAATATAACAGGCTGGCTGCGGAAGGCCCTGGAAACAGACAAGAAGGACTGGCAGAAAGAGACAGAGCCTGAGGCTGACCAAGATGGATACTACCAGACCACACTGCCAGCCATCGTCTTTCAGGTAACACGCACATGCAGCATTAATACACACACACACACACACACACACACACACACACACAGAGCCACCTAAGACCTTTGATAGTTTGAATCAAAGGACGTAGACTCTGGCTATAAACCTGCCATTGGGGCACTGATTTTGGCCAGCATTCTCCTTACCTTTCACTATCTGCATGTTCTCAAAATAGTTTTATACTCATACTGCTTTGTTCTTTCGGTGAATTGTTGTAAAGATCTACAACGAATAAAACAACTTGTTAATGCTCCTTGGAAAACCCTAGCCTAAATCTCGCAGATGTTGATCTGTTTTCTGAAATGATCAGTTTGAGTTGATTTTCCACATCTTTAAACTCTGGCAGCAACATGGATCAGAGACAATGACTTCACCAATATATCGGTCTGTGCCACTTCAAATGAGCTACTGTTGTAATAATGTTCTGCTGGAGCTTCATACAGCCAGCAAATCATCAGGGGTTTTAATAGTCCAGTGAGCTCCTCCAGAGCTAAAGTATAGTCAGGCTTCACCACTAGGTCACCTCTTTGTCTTTTTTTAATCACTTAAAGGTGAATCACACAGTGACATATGATGTCTTTGTGGTGTTTTCATGTGCAGGGTCATTTTAATGACAGTGCTCACCTCCCCATGTGCAAATGTTCCACCAAAACAACTTCAGCCCCGACACTATTTTTTTTAAGAGCACCGTCACTACATCTCGGACTTAGTGCTGCCCAAGATGATTGTGATTGGTTTAAGGCCTATTCAGTGGCCCAGAAGCAACCTCCGAATGGCATGGCTAGGGAGTGGTACCAAGACCTGGCATTAAACAGCCCAGGGCAAAATTAATCGAGACCGTAGTATCAATAAGCTCCACTGTTATCGGCTCTTTCACAGCTCTCTTTTAAGTTCTGGTTTTATGTATCATCATGCTGCAGATTCTCTCCTGCATTCTGCAAGCTGACCTCCTCCACACACACACGCAGACACACACACAAACATGACAGAGTGATGTCAGCCAACAGCAAAGAGGCGGTGCAGATAAAGGGAGTATAATTTCAAGATTACTCTAGTTGATGACAAGTACATTAAAAACTTTGCCAGTAAAAAGCCAGTGCTTTTTCAGTACACGTGTTCAGTAAGTAGAAAGCGATATTTCAGTCTGCTCTGTCCACAGTCTCTTACTCACCGCCGTTATGGTTTACGGTTGCAGTTTACACAAGCACATCATGCTAGCAGGACCAATAGCAAATTGCTAAAAACAAACTAAAATGAAAGCTGTCTGTTTAACTTAGTTTGCCACTTATCTTAAAATGTACCTGAGACAGCCTACCTGCGGACAGTGAGTGTCCTCAGTAAAGGTGGTACAGAGAGCAGTATGAGTGACTGATACTGATGTCTGGTCTTCATGCTTATATAATGTAACTCGTAGGGCTGTACCCAAATATTCTGATATTCGAATATTCGTTTCTTTGGGTAGGTATTTGTTATGAAAATTTGGTATTCGATATTCGTTTTTTTATTTACTTATTATTTTTTTTATATATATATATTTTTTTTTTTACATTTTTTTTTTTGGTGCTAAATGTAGTCTTTTTGTTGTTGGTAAATGTAGGTTATCAATAAAACTTTTAAATTGCATTGTTAAAAGGCTGTGGATCAGTGCCAAGTTTTACCACTTTATCACTATTCCCTCTAACTTGTAGCTGTTTTTTCGTTATCTTTTGAATTTAATATGAATTATGGAACCATTTTTGTCAACGTTTGTTTCCCCCGTTTTGTACAATAAATTATTGTTTAAAGTTTGAACAAGTTTCTTTTGGAGTGCGTGACACAAGTGTGTTTTGAAAACGACCGCGGACTGTCACCTGCTCAACGCAACAGTACCTTCGGATGCCATGACAGTAATACCCAATAATGTCAAAATATCATTTACAGACCGATTTAACAGATGATCACTGCTGCCCGACCCGCAGGTCCATTTGCGGGTCCTGTGGGTTACAGGTCGACCTGCGCATCACTACTCAGCTCAGTCTATAAATGCTGTACACAACAGTAAGGCTGCAGACATTATATTCTATTCAGGCCTGCAGAACCAGCAGCGCATCGGCTCTACGTGCACGGCACTGCTGATTAACCATTTTATTGCAGCACAGAGTGTCTGCCAGCAACCAATTACTTGCAGAGGCTTCCTACAACTTGTTTCAGCGGTTCCGATTTAATCAGAAGACAAATTTAACAGGATGACTAGCCAATTATGATTGTTTCCAGTGAGATATTATTGAGTTAAAATAGTGACTTTGCTGTGGTAAACAAGGCTGTTGCTGCCATACACTGTATAAAAGTATGCCCTGTGTATTTTCCGAAACACTTGACCCAAAAGGAAGATGTCAGGAAGTGAGGTGTGTGCGTGTGTGTTTGTGTGTGTGTGTGGGAGAGAGAAGGGAGAGCGGGAGATGTTGGTAGAGTGTGTGTTATTAGATGCTGTTAATGCCAATTGTTATGCTTCTGTGTGTTGATAGCACTTTTTTTTATTGTTTCTGCATTATGTGATGTTCCTTGGTCAGATATGACTAAAAAAAAATTTTCATATGTTACACAATAAACATTGCTACTTTTACTACAATAATTTGCTCTAGAAATTTGTCATTACCAATAGCTGAGAAAAGTTTTCAATAGGTTGCCTGCTGCTAAAAATGTCTGGCCCTTCAAGATTTTCTGGTTTTAAAATCTTGCCCAGTTGAATTTGTAATTAAATAACCCTAGTTTAAGGAAAGGAAAACAAACCAGAGTGTTTATTGCCCCTATAGCAGAAAAATAATGGGTGATTCCAGACCTTTTACTAGTTCTGACACAGCTCTGTGGAGATGTCCATGTGCTCCTGCAACATCATAGGGCCTGAGTCCACTTTGCGTTTTTTTCCTCAGCGCCAGCATCTTTTTTCAGTTGTTCTCTATGAGGAGCGGGTGTATACGGCCGCAGGGCTCAACAATAACGATTGCCCGAGTAAAACTCAAGGTCGGGCATGTAAACTAACAACTCACTTGCCCGATTGGGCAAGTTGCTAAAAATAGTAAAAGTTAATAACTAATTGATAAAATAAATGTATTTTAAAACGCGCTCCTTTGGCTCTGATGCAGAGGTCTCTCTGCCTGAAGTCACACAAGACTGTCACAGGCACAGGCTGTGTAACAATGTCCTGCCCACAGCCCCCACTGATTGGTTACATGGCACAAGTGAAGCCAATCAACACTGAAGCCTCTCTACATGCTGCACTGTGTATGCAGCATATACGAGGAGAGGAGAGAGATCTGTCTTACCTCTTCATCAATTGAAGTCATATTATTTTGCGCGATGGATGCTTCATATAATAACATAACAATATACTATTTATGATGTTATGTCATCATTTCATTTCTGTCTCTTCATGGTCACGCGTTAACAATTCTCCTCTGCTCTCTGTATCGCACACGGCGGAGTTCCGCCACACACACACACACAGGTGAGGACGCTAGCGCGGCTCGGGCCGCATTTTCCTGACCAAACCTGACCCCGAGCCTGGTGCACTTTGTCAGCTGACAAAGTTATTGTTATGGACACTGTGTAAATAACCATCAACAGACTGTTGTTACACACACACAAACACGCTGCTCGCACAGCAGCGCAGCACGGCACTCTTGGTGCAGAGCTTGTGTTGCGTTCAGGCGTTGTCACGTAAATAACAACTCCCAGCACTTAAATAGGTCATAGCACAAAACAGCATGTCAAGTGACATTTTACTTTTATTATATTCAATAAAATTGTATTGTCCTAAATCTTGAGACACCTCATATGTAAGCTAGACAGACATTTCACCTGCTCATTACTGTGCACACATGTACTGTATGTACTTAGTCCTAAAGAGCCCTTCTGGTGCCAGTAGATACATAGAAACATCCCAGCAGGCTGTGCTTTGCAAGCATACAAAAAAGTTTCATGCATGTGAAAATTATTTTTCATGCACGTGCTTCACCTCTACTGCTACAACTCCATCCTAGGGGAAACACTGCTGTGTGCGTTTTGTGCAACAGGTGGATGTGGTAGTCTACTGGTAGAGTAGAGGGAGAGCTAAGTAGCGTTGAAGTAGAGTAGAGCAGGGCAGAGAGATGGAAGCAAAATATATTAAACCCAGTGTTAATGCAGCAGAACTGGAGAGAGGGGTGAAAAATAAATAGAGGTGGGCATGGCTCAACAGAGAATGACTGACTTTCACTTTAAGCCCTGACACTGTCATTTTTGTGTAGGAATTAAGCTACAATACATGACATATGTTGTTTTAATTAATAAATACAGTGTGAATAAAGATTACATAACATGAAAATAACTGCAGTCTTTGTTATTTGATAGCCGCTGAAATTAAACAATTTTTATAGGGCAAGTAAAAACTGACTTAGGGCAAGTAGATCTCTGACCAACTTGCCCGACCGGGCAAGTGAAAAAAAACCTTAGCGTTGAACCCTGGGCTGCCAAGAGAAAAAGCACCGCACCCAGCATCTTTTTTCAGAGCGCTCCGCCTTTTTGTGCGAAAGCTCTGACACTTGAAGTTGAAAATCTTCGAACTGTTTAGAAAGGCACCAGTGACGTCACTTTCTTTAGAAAGGCTACTGTCTAATGTCACAACAAAGACAGAAAAGCAAATTTTTGGGGAGCAGATCGGACAGTGGACACTGGATTTTGCTCGTGAATGTTGTGCTTTTATCACCATTAGCTTTGTAAGCTTGAAGTCAACTGTGTCAGCCCTCTGTTAATGTTGCGATATATTAGCTCTCTGGCTAATGTTAGTGTCAAGATAAGTCGTCATAGGAACAACATGTGCAGCACTTCATTTAAAAAAGTGGTGGGATGACGCATTCCCCAGCTTCCTGCCACTACTTTTCTGCCAAAAAAAACCCACTATGTGGACACAGGCCCAAAACTTGTGGCTACTTAGAGGCTGTTTTTCATGTCCCTTTGAAGACAAGCAGCCCTATTATACATGTGTGCTATAAATGTTTCGTCATAGCAGTGTTCCCAACTGGATGATGAACTGTACAGGCTTTTCATTCAACACTTAGCTCTAATGCCAGATTCATCTCATCAGACCAGTCAGTGTTTTCCTTGTTCTCTCAGACTACTCTGTGTTTTATTTGACCAACTAATATTTTCCCTGAGGAGTTGGTGGAGACCAAATCAGAGCTAAAAGAAAAGTAAATATACTAACACTAACACTGCTCCAATTAATGCTAATGTCTGCTGGATGTGTAATAGGCAGATGTTGTGCTAGCATATTAACCACATCAACTTAAAAGGTGATAAAATATATCAGTGTTGTGTTTCCAGCTAGTTGCTACTGCCCACCAGCGGCCTTAAATTATTAGACAAGGACTTCTGACTGAATGGAGTCAGATAGAACTGATATGCCAAGGACGATGAAAGAAAACTCAGTCACTCAAGTTTTAGTTTGAATCTCACAGCATATATTCCAGACTGTAAATGAGGTACAGTACAGGCCAAAAGTTTGGACACACCTTCTCATTCAATGCGTTTTCTTTATTTTCATGACTATTTACATTGTAGATTCTCACTGAAGGCATCAAAACTATGAATGAACACGTGGAGTTATGTACTTAACAAAAAAAGGTGAAATAACTGAAAACATGTTTTATATTCTAGTTTCTTCAAAATAGCCACCCTTTGCTCTGATTACTGCTTTGCACACTCTTGGCATTCTCTCGATGAGCTTCAAGAGGTAGTCACCTGAAATGGTTTCCACTTCACAGGTGTGCCTTATCAGGGTTAATTAGTGGAATTTCTTGCTTTATCAATGGGGTTGGGACCATTAGTTGTGTTGTGCAGAAGTCAGGTTAATACACAGCCGACAGCCCTATTGGACAACTGTTAAAATTCATATTATGGCAAGAACCAATCAGCTAACTAAAGAAAAATGAGTGGCCATCATTACTTTAAGAAATGAAGGTCAGTCAGTCCGGAAAATTGCAAAAACTTTAAATGTGTCCCCAAGTGGAGTCGCAAAAACCATCAAACGCTACAATGAAACTGGCACACATGAGGACCGACCCAGGAAAGGAAGACCAAGAGTCACCTCTGCTTCTGAGGATAAGTTCATCCGAGTCACCAGCCTCAGAAATGGCAAGTTAACAGCAGCTCAGATCAGAGACCAGATGAATGCCACACAGAGTTCTAGCAGCAGACCCATCTCTAGAACAACTGTTAAGAGGAGACTGCGCCAATCAGGCCTTCATGGTCAAATAGCTGCTAGGAAACCACTGCTAAGGAGAGGCAACAAGCAGAAGAGATTTGTTTGGGCCAAGAAACACAAGGAATGGACATTAGACCAGTGGAAATCTGTGCTTTGGTCTGATGAGTCCAAATTTGAGATCTTTGGTTCCAACCGCCGTGTCTTTGTGAGACGCAGAAAAGGTGAACGGATGGATTCCACATGCCTGGTTCCCACTGTGAAGCATGGAGGAGGAGGTGTGATGGTGTGGGGGTGTTTTGCTGGTGACACTGTTGGGGATTTATTCAAAATTGAAGGCACACTGAACCAGCATGGCTACCACAGCATCCTGCAGCGACATGCCATCCCATCCGGTTTGCGTTTAGTTGGACGATCATTTATTTTTCAACAGGACAATGACCCCAAACACACCTCCAGGCTGTGTAAGGGCTATTTGACCAAGAAGGAGAGTGATGGAGTGCTGCGGCAGATGACCTGGCCTCCACAGTCACCGGACCTGAACCCAATCGAGATGGTTTGGGGTGAGCTGGACCGCAGAGTGAAGGCAAAGGGGCCAACAAGTGCTAAACACCTCTGGGAACTCCTTCAAGACTGTTGGAAAACCATTTCAGGTGACTACCTCTTGAAGCTCATGGAGAGAATGCCAAGAGTGTGCAAAGCAGTAATCAGAGCAAAGGGTGGCTATTTTGAAGAAACTAGAATATAAAACATGTTTTCAGTTATTTCACCTTTTTTTGTTAAGTACATAACTCCACATGTGTTCATTCATAGTTTTGATACCTTCAGTGAGAATCTACAATGTAAATAGTCATGAAAATAAAGAAAACGCATTGAATGAGAAGGTGTGTCCAAACTTTTGGCCTGTACTGTATAGTATTCGTGTATCTCAGTTGAATACATTTGTGATACTCCAGCCATTGGTTGATTGATTGATTGATTGATTGTGATTTTCTAAATATTGAAAAAAGGAAGGGTCATGAATACATCCTGAAGCCACTGCATTTGTGAAAACATCTCATCTCACCCTTTCTCTCTCATCCTTATTTTAATGTATCTTCACTCTTCTTTAGATGTTTGAGCAGAACTTGCAAGTTGCTGCACAGATTGATGGGGATTTTAAAGAGCAAGTTCTAAAGCTCTGTCTGAAACAGATGAACACTTTCCTTATCAGGTAACTTTTTTCATACTTTTTGACTTTGTTTCTGATGTGATAAACCTCACCTTTAGATTGATGGGATTCATTTCACCACATACACCACAAGCTCAATGAAAAAAAGATGTCAGAATCTTTCTGAATTTAAGGGTAAATAAATTATATCTCAAAGTATTAGAATCTGGGTAATTTTTCCACTGCCCATGGTTGTGTGCTCTTTGAAATTTGGATTGTGTCTAGGGGTCCAAAATGTAATAAGTTACCCTTTAAATATTGCTTCCATGCAAACAGTGATCAAGAAAACAAACTACTGCAATAATTCTTAGGATCATTGTGTAAAGCTAACAGATGTGTGTGTTGTTGTGTGCAGGTACAGAGAGGAGGCAGTGAATTACAAAGAAGAGCACCTGAGAGACAGACAGCTGCCTCAGTGTTATGTACAGTACATGATTGCCATCATCAACAACTGCCAGACATTCAAGTAAGATCTAATTGTATACATGAATAGAGTAAATTAATTCAGTAAATGATAACTTTGGTCATAATGTGATAATGTCAAGTTGGTTGGCAGACAGGAGGGACAGCTAATGTATCATATAGAATGCAGTCGTGAGTGTTGTACAGTAATTTTCACCTGTTGAGGACAGAATAAGTGGAGTCAAGCAGCCTGAAAGTGATGTAGCTGTATGACCATCAGAATTAACACTTTGTAGGTTAGTAGGAGGTTGGATGCCGGTTGCAGTTGCTCACTGATATCTGTAAATAATATGTTAGAAGAGAGTGAGAAGGAAATTTTAAAACAGTCAATTTGACCAGCTAGCTTTTTTTATGCCATGTACTGTATACCTAGTTTTCTTTAGATTTCAAGAGAGGGGTTAAGAGAATCAAGAGAGGATTGAAGGTAAACATGGATTTTATTGCCTGTGAATGGTAATTAATGTGTTTTATTTATTTTTGCAACTCCAAAATATAGTCCAAAAAAGAAGCATCATCTCTATTGACCAAAATATGAGAGCTAAAAGTCAGAGCTGGAGTAATCTGTCTGCAGCAGTAATCAATTAATGTATTTTGCATTTGATTCTCAGAGTTTTTGCTAAAAATGCATTAAGACAGCCCTTGATTAAGTGGGGCCATGGTTAAAATGATTTTTCCCCACCATTCTCTTATCCATTCAGTTTCAGTAGGGGGCTAGAATGAGTCTCATGTAAACAAAGTAGATTGAATATATTTTTTATCTTAAATCCAGTTAAAAACATAATTTCTTTTGGCATCACTGGTGAGCCTATTGCACCTAAAACGGTAGGTTGAGATCTCACACAAACAAAATTATGTGCATTATGGGTTAGGGTTATGGTTAGGGTTATGTGCACGAACCAAGCAGTTCCAAGTTATAACTAGAAATTTCTTGAAACCAGTGAAGAACAGGCTTAATATGTATCACACATAGGTAGAAAACCTTAAAGTCAACATAGTACAAATATCTACCTATGAAATAAAACCAGTGAATGTAATATTACAGCCATAAACAATTATGAAAATTAGCTATTTTCAAAAAGAAAAATTAAATGGAGTAATAAAACATCCTTAAATTTTTATTTATCTGCAATGAATATTGATATTTTGCCATAAAGAAGTAAGGAAACTATAATAATCCTGAGGAACATAGACAGTCAGAATATCCTAAAAAGTCACAAAAAATTTTATGCAAGTCGAAATAAATTCTTGATGTAATGGAACAATTTTAGTACTACACAGACTCAAAATGTGGAAGCAAGATAGTGACAACTAATATAGATAATCATTTTTGAAAATTAATGATTCCTTGTTGGGTAAATTTTTTTTTTTTTTTTTTTTTAATTTTAATTTTATATACTTTATTAATCCCATTCAATTTTTCACTCTGTTTGTCAATTACACACAGGTCCGAACACACACATGCACAAACTGGACCTATACATGCACTAAGTGGAGAGATGTCAGAGTGGGCTGCCCATGACAGGCGCTCTGAGCGGTTGGGGGGTTCGGTGCCTTGCTTAGGGGCACCTTGGCAGTGCCCAGGAGGTGAACTGGCACCTCTCCAGCTACCAGTCCACGCTCCATATTTTGGTCTGGATGGGGACTTGAACAGGCGACCCTCCGGTTCCCAACCCAAGTCCCTATGGACTGAGCTACTGCCGCCCCATATTATATAATATATTATATTTAAAAATATAAATTTTTAATATTTGATAACTGTAAAACATTCAGCAAAAATTCTCCACACAAAACAAGTTGCAAATTATCCTTTGGGTTTCTTGGATGTTCAAAAAAAACCAGAACACCTTAATTTGGAGAAACAACTGCAGAAAAAAGAAAAATAGTATTAAAACAAACAAGAGAAATAAATCAAAGGAAATTCCATTATACAGGTCAAAGGACCTCAGTGCACGTGGCAGAACCAGCATTTAATCTTTCTCATGATTAGATTATAGGTGGACTGTGAGTTGTGTCCTGACCAGCAGCCGGTAGAGGAGCAGATGGAGGAGAGCTTAAACTGTCATTGATGATTTCACCAGCAGATATGCCACTGTCCACATGCAAGTGCTGAGTTAAACTAGCTAACGGCATGCCATGGACACGTTTGACTATTTTCACTAGCTATATGCCAATGAGCAGCTGTCAACTTTTATTTACTTTTATCAACTTTACTGTGGCATCATGTTCTGCAAAACCACTTTTCTGGCCATTACTCAACATCAGGAACTCAGGAATACATGGGGAAATATGACACTAATCTTGGGTGTCCACATTGAAATTATGCTGATTTTTTTAGATCTTGTGATCTGCTGGGGGGAAGATATGTGTGAAGCATCCATGTTTTCACAGACATGGATGTAAACTGAGAAAAAATTGACTAGTGTGTGCATACATGCAACCACAAAGCGCTAATTCTAGTTTCTTTGGTACTGAACACTGGGGTTCCATATTGTAATGCATGGCCATTGTCTCATGTGTTCTTCAGAGAGTCTATTAACAGTCTGAAGAGGAAGTACTCCCAGTCCTCAGAGCCCACTGACAGTGATGCTGCCATAGAGCGGACACTCAATGAGGTGGCCAAGGAGGGATGTCAGTTCCTATTGGATGAAGTCTTCCTAGACCTTGAAGTAAGAAAGGGTTGTATTTGTTGCAAAGAATTGGTTCTTTTACGCAAAGTCATTTGTATTTTGTATAAAATATTTGCATGTGTATTTATTGATGTGAAATCTAGTTTGTTACAAATGGGTTTAATATTCTCCTCATATTCTGTTTGCTTACACGGTGTGCATGAAATTAGGCTATGAACTGATGATAAAGGGGCAGTTTACCCATATAACAAAGAGAAACATATTCCCACAGGTTAGTGTGATCTGTTCAGTATTGCTGTGACTTTCGTCAGCACCCTAATACACCCCAATTAATTTCACCTAAAACAATTTAGGTGAAATTAATTTGATTTGTGCTGCACATTGCTATCAAAAATTGCATTTTAAAACGTAACGGTAACATCCCTGAATAATGCTCTGTTACTTCCTGTGAAGAATTTCATTGACACCTACAGAATGTTCAATAGAAAATCATTTTGGTGTTTGCACCAAATACATTATCTTCCAAGTTTCTTTTTTATTTTGCTTATTGCAAACATTTGTTACAAAGTAAAAACACACAAAAACTAAGAATACTATCTCACAGCTTCTCACTGCTCTGTAGCTCATATGTTTACGAAGACAGTATGTTAGTGTGTAAGTACTTGGTAACTGATGCATAAATGGACTTAGGACATATCCAGTGCCTTTTGTTTTTATGCCTCTGCACAATAGCCGTGGCCATAGTCATTATGTTTTTGGGTTGTCCATCCATCCGCCCATTCTCGTGAACGCAATAGCTCAAGAACACCTTGAGGGAATTTCTTTAAATTTGGCACCAGTGTCCCCTGGGACTCAACGATGAACTAGTTGGATTTTGGTGGTCAAAGATTAAGGTCACTGTGACCTTGAATTCGTCTCTTTCTCATGAACACGATATCTCAGAACACCTTGAGAGAATTTCTTCAAATTTGACAGAAACATCCACTTTGACTGAAGAATAAACTGATTAGAAATTGGTGGTCAAAGGTCAACATCAGTGAGACCTCACAAAACAAGTTTTTGACCATAACTCAAGAACTCATTACGCTCATAACAAAACCTCACACAAATGTCTAGCAGAATGTAATGATGAAGTGATGAGTGAAGTTCTGCAAAAACACTATTCTGGCCATTACTCAGCGTCATATCTCAGGAACAGAAGGGGAGACATTTTGTCAGATACTCTTGACACTAATCTTGGATGGTGTAATCTTGGTGCCCACCTTAAAACTGTGCTGATTGTATAGCTCTTACATGTGTGAAGCATCCATATTTTCACAGACATGGATGTTAACTTTAGGAGAAACTTGACTGGTTCACAGAAGCATACAACCACGAGGCAGTAACTGCAGTTTATTTTAACTGACAGTAAAAAGGACAAAAACAAATTGAGGAAATTCTACCGATTTAACAAAATGTTACATTCCATGTAATTGCTTTGATTTTGATGTGTCACTGACCAGCATCACCTGAATGAGCTGCTGACCAGGAAGTGGCTGACAGGCTCTCATGCTGTGGACACCATCTGTGTGACAGTGGAGGACTACTTTAATGACTTCAACAAGATCAAGAAGCCCTTCAATCAGGTAGGACTTTTTGCATGGTATATCCAAAAATTGTGAATCAGTTCCACTGAATCTTCATGGAAATGTGTGTTATATTCTCAGAGCCATAGCTATGAGCCCTGTGTGGCCATGTTGTATTTATAATACAGAGATTATTAACATGATGTTATGACACGTGCAGGAGATGACGAGCGAGGCTCTGCGCAGGGTGGTGGTGGAGTACATTAAAGCAGTGATGCAGAAGAGGATCACCTTTAAAAACGCTGATGAGAGGAGGGAGGGAGCTGAGAGGATGATCAAAGAGGCTGATCAGTTTAAGTTTCTCTTCAGGAAACTGGCTGCTGTGAGTTCACACTCAGGGTCCCTACAGGTCTCTAAAAGTTTTTAAAATTTCAATAATTTGGTTTTTGATGTTCATGGTCTAAATGTTGTAAGATTCTGGAATTTTTCAGTTTTAATGTTTTATTTCACTGGTATTTTATATGCCAAAACAATGACCATTATGCTATGTCCAATACATATTTGTTTGTATGCTAAACAGGTAGTGTATACTTTGCTTCAAAGGTGGCAGTATACCTTGTATTGCTGTGATCCGCCTTTTAACCTAGAAGACGAATGTTTTGGGGTAGAACAAGCATGACCCAAAGTGTAACCAGATGGTAAAACTCGGACTTGTTGACTTATCTGAAAGTAAGAAAACACATAGAAAACAGTTAAAATTCAGAACAATTCAATCTATAAGGTTCAACATTGTCCATAAAAATACTGCGTACATTATAAGAGCCATTTGAAATCATTAATCACATTTTTCAGCAATCAAATCATATAATGAATGATGCTGAAATGTGCGGAACTTTGCACCATGTATTAGAAACATTGCACATTATCCTAGTAAAACATGACGGCAACTCACTAAATAGAAGATAAGAAATAACAATTATTTACTGTGTACTGTCTAAAATGTCCCGCTTCATATCCATTCAAACACACACACACACTCAAACTGGCACACACTTGTCCAGGCTTCTTTAGATCTCCCATGTGCCCAAAAGCACCTCTCTTGCTAAGCCCAGTGAGAAGACATCCATGCAGTGCCAGTGTGTGTGGGGCTTGGATGTACTACGCTCACAGACAGCTGCAGACTTGTACTGGTTGCATGAACACAGTTCCGTCCATTGAGTCTGAGAGCCACAAATGTGTCTGTGCGTGTGTGTAAAGAAATTTTGGTAATAAATAGGGCTGGGCGATAAATCGATTTTATCGATTAATTCGAATTTGCAGTTTAGGCCGATTTGTTTTAATGAAAATCGAGTTTCTATTTAAAATCCGCCACCGCCGCTCCACGCTGGGCTCCGGTAGTTCAGAGTGGGCTCACCCCTCACCCCTGCGTGCTTGATACACAAACAACATGGCAGCGAGCGGGGAAGAACACGTTCTCAAGAAAGGGAATGAGTTCTTCAGCGCTTTTGTGTGCACACCTGTGTCTGTGCTCACCTGTGTGCGCGCGCGCATCAGGGGCCGAACTCCGCCGTGCGCGACACAGAGAGCAGAGGAGGATTTTAGACGCGCACCGTGTAGGGACATAAATGACATGCCGTTGTGTAAATAAGATGAAGTGTTACCAACGCCAAGCTGGCAGACCCCCGAACCGTAGTAAAGGGACCTCCGAAGACCATTAGCTCCCTTAGCTTGTGTTAGCTTGTTGTGGCAACAACACATAAACAACGGGACTTTGTCTGCGTTAAAGAACAGCACTTTATTTTCAGCACTGCAGGGATGATGCACAGCCTCTCATCAGTGTCTGACGTTTACATAGAGGGAAATAACTCAACAACAGCATGCAGAACTGCGTAGGCTTCTTCTCTGTCTGCTCGACGTAAACAACATAGCACATTGCCTCACTTTCTTTATAGGGCGCATCCGTCTGACGTCACACACCACACCCGGCGCACTAACGTCTCATACCTCCTACATCAACTACACACATACACAGCTCCACACACACACACACACACACACACACACGCCACACACATCAGGCTCAGCCTGTAACATAAGGCTATTTAGTTTGTTTAATAAAAGGACAAGGTATAGACCTGTTCTATAGGAAAGGTAACCTTAAATGACTTCTGTTGTGATCCACTATAATGGTAAGGGAAACAGTGCCGTATGATAAGAAAGGGTGGAAAGCGATCACAGATGCAGTCGCCATGTATATTGCAAGAGATATGGTGCCCATATATAGGCTACCGTGGAAAAGCCAGGGTTTATTCACATGCTGAAAGTTTTGGACCCCAGGTATGTGCTACCAGGCCGCAAATATTTTTTTTTTTTTAACTAGGAGGGGAAAAAATTGATTTAAATCGTGAATCGGATTTTTTGTGAAAAAATCGGAGGGTTTTTTTTAGGCCATATCGCCCAGCCCTAGTAATAAGCTGAATAGCGAAGTGACGCTAGGGTGAGCAGGGTCTACAATCCACTGATAGAAGTTTTTCAAAGTCAGGTATCAGGCTTTACTTTGGAAAATCACAAACGAGGGTGAGCTGAAAAAGTGAAAATGGGTCAGTTAGTTCCATAGCTGGGTTACTGTGGCAGTTAGTATATTTAAGGTCTAGTGTGTTGGATTTAGTGGCATCTAGCAGTGAGGTCGCAGATTGCAAACAACTAAAACTTCCCACATGCACCACTTAGCACTTAGACATAAACAGCTCGTTTCAGGTGATTATACAGTATTGAAAACATAGGTATGAATTAGGGTTGTCACAATACTAAAATTTCAAACTCGATATCAATACCCAGGAAAATATTCAATACTCGATACCATTTCTGATACAGCAGCAAAAAATTAAGAGGCATGTCATTTTTTAAATAAAGATCAGAACAGTAACATCAATGATAATAACAACAAAATCCCCCCAAATAAAAAACAAACAGAAACAAGATCTGTCCATACAAATGTATTTATCTACAGCCCTGTTTATTTTCTGTGCTTCTGGTGAATTGGCACCATATTTTCGTTGCTGATCAAATAGAGTTGGTAGTTTAGGCTCGGGATGCTCCTGTTTCTACCTCACTATGTGATCAGAGAACCAGGGGTTACGGGAGAAACCAAATGTTTTTTCAGCTTCAATCTGTGACTTTACAGTTAACATAACTTTTCAGACACACATAATTGTGTTGTCCTGTTAAACTAACATTGTCTATTAATGTTACAGAGGGGCATGACTGATACAGTTTTCTGCTTAGCTCCCACATTAACATTAGAAGTTATATTTTAGTTTGATGCTGGCGACACCAGCTGCTCAGCTGCTAGTGAGGGGAGGGGCTGTACCTGCCGTCTGCAGCGTGCTGTGTTCACTTCACTAAATATTTCCAAAGAGCGCTTTTTCCTTTATCATTTTTCACCAAAACTGGCTGCTCTGATCCTCCTGCAGCTGCGCTGGCCATATTACAGCAACAGAAATGTGTGCATACATGCACAGCGACGACAACAAGCCGGGTTGCAGCGAGGGCTCTGTGCCTGCCAGACGCTGCTTGCACAGCGCGTGTCCGTCGGACCTGTCGTGCGCACCCGACAGGCGTTGAGGTGGCGTGCACTGTTAGTATCGATACTTTTGTAAATTAGTATTGTATCCGGATACAGCGTTTGACAACCCTAGTATGAATACTAGATTCCATTTCTGCCAATAGATGACCCTAAATCCTACACACTGGACCTTTAAGGTAGGTGATTTATTTTTTTAAAGTGTCATGCACCAAAAAGTGCCCAGCCTGCATTGGCTTACAAAACTGTACAAACATAACAAACAAGAGAAGTAACATGATAAGAGCAAAAGAACATATAATACACCTCCATGCATGTCAAAGTCAAACAGTATCAAAGCCTGTATGAACATCCCACAATCAGACACCACACAGCACAAATACATTTGTTGACATTTTAATGACTTACTACAAAGTTGGAGGGGTATGCCTAACTTTGGTTGATTATTGGGGGTAGGGTGAAGACACAGATCCGCTTTGTGGTGCCATCGCTGCCATTGCTGAAGTCTTCAAGCTGACTGACCCCACACTGCTGTTCCTGGAGGTCACCACTCTGGTGTCCAAATATCCTGACATCAGGTACACATGGTCACACTCAACTTAACAAACCTACAATGCATGCACTAGTTTTTTTTATTGTTTTACATTTAGCATTACAATTTTACTGTGATTAGGTGATTATCAAAAAGCAGGTTGATGCCACATTGCCTTAACACTGAGGTTTTTTGGCCCTCCTTCTCTCCGTAGGGAGGAACACATCCAGGCGTTGCTGGCAGTGCGTGGTGATGCCAGCAGGGAAATGCGCCAGATGATCATTGGGACTCTGAGCGAAAACAAAGTATCCTACGCTGGTGTCACACAGCCCATCTTCAAAGACATCAGTGTGCCCACTATAACCATGACCACCATGACTACCATGACCTCCATGGCCACTGCAAAGCTTCTCAAATAAAGCCAATAATCACAACACTATTTCCACCTTCAGCACCTTCAGACATGATAACTTAGAAAAATCGTTTTTCCAGACATTTAATTACTTAGATTTTTTTTTTAATGCAGTGTGCTGTGTTTCTGTCCTCAACCTTTGTGTGCTCTTCTGTTGTCATCCTGATCACCTCTGCTTCAAGAAAATAATAAAATTATAGTTGTAATATTGTGTGGTAAAACTACTAATTGGAGGTTAAAGCATCACTGGATGCTTTTTTCTTGTCCTTCTCCACTTTCTTTCTTCTCCAGCTGCTCCACCACCACTACTGTAGTTTTAATTTGTGCATAGATTAGTGTTGTGTCGTTCGCGAACGAATCGTTCAAAAGAACAAATCTGTTGAGTGAACGTACTGAAATGAATCACTTCCAGAACTGATTTGTTCATTTCTCAGTTCAGTTGAGCTCAGCAGCGACCGTGCAGGCAGATGGTGGAACTGCCGATTTGGTCCGTGCGAACGATGAATCCACTCGCAAGTCATGAGGCAGCCAGGGTCCAGGGAGGGACTGCCTACTGCGTGACTAATCACCTGTTGAACGAATCACTCTGTGAACAACATAACCCCGATCCCTGAGTGATTCAAATCATTTACCTCTCAGCCGTTTTCTCCAAGCCAGCGGCTAATGTAGCCAGGAGTCATGCCACATGAACACAATCACACACCTCCCCATTGTTTTAACAGCCTTAGTTTCCATATAAACAAACTTAAAGGAGCTATATGTAAGAAATATAAAGGAAATAGTCATAAAATCCTCCTAATATGTCACAGAGACTAAGGAATAATTTTCATATAACATACTGATCTCACCGACAACAATAGTACAGCCAGAATATTCGCATTTAAAAAAATATTTTACGGTCCACAAATCATGTTTATGTTTTGAGTTTGTGTTTTGGTCTGTTGCGCCATCCACCGCCGTCTACCAGTCACGCAGTCAGTAGAGTCTCAGCATCAGTCACAGTTACGACTGAGCTATAGCAGCACGGCAAGCAGCATTAGCAGTGTCCCGGTACATAGCATTAGCAGCCAGCTCCTCCACTGTATCCCAGCAGCAGCAGCGTTAGCGGCAGAGAAGTCGGACTTGCTCGAATGGTCCGCTGGAAAACCGAAGATCAAGGACGCGGTGACGCGGCCCTGCCACGGCAGCCGTCCGTGGGCAAACAAATCAGTCTCCAGCGTGCCACTGTCCAGCAACCTCGAATCTGTATGGGAGGGGGGGCGGACACGACTCGCGGCAGTATTTTGAATTTGAGTGCAGTAACCGTTTTGGCCACATTCTTACATACACCGCCTTTAAAAGGTTAGGCTGGCCAGTAATGAGACACACCAGTGCAGGGCAGATGCAGCAGCATCTGTAATTACACATCATCATGTATTAGTTGATTATATTTTGTATTAATAATGTAAATCTTCAAAAATAACTAAAGCAGACAAGTAAATGTGGTGGAGTACAATATTACCCTCTGAGATGAACAGGAGTATTAGTAGCATTAAATTGAAATCGAAACATCATAAATCAGT
This sequence comes from Epinephelus lanceolatus, assembly GCF_041903045.1. Lineage (NCBI taxonomy): Eukaryota > Metazoa > Chordata > Actinopteri > Perciformes > Serranidae > Epinephelus > Epinephelus lanceolatus. The sequence continues at coordinate 4,218,675 of NC_135745.1, read as the reverse complement.
TAATATGGGGGAGAGAAAACTTTTGGGGGGGTAAATAATACGCCAGAGTGCATAAAAAGCATCAAAATAGAGCTTGTTCCATGAAAAACCAAAAAAATCCCAGGGTCCGGGCTAAGCCCCCAATGTCCTCAAATCCGAGAAACGCCCCTGGTGAGGAAATATGTGACGGTGATTAAAATACCCTATGTCAAGGTTGCTGTCCAAGGTGCTGATCCTGGGACAGCCCCGGAGGTGGGAGCGACCTCCAGAAGATGGCAGCAATGCGAGCAGGCAGCTGTTAAACATTTGAGGAGGAGAAGAAGAAGATGGTGGAGTCAGAAACAGGACGTTGCGTCTAATGTGAAAACCTGCAGATTGCTGAACATGAATAAACCTGTTTAGGTTCTGACACAACCTAAATAACAGGCTGTCTGTCTGACCTCCATATCTGCTGAGAGCACGGACAGCTGGACTTGAATTGGGTAAGAGCGTTTGACAACACAGCTACTGTGGCTACTGATGTTGACTGCTGAGCAGAGCTAAGCTAACGCTCTAACGTTAACCAGCTTACGGTAGGTTCGTTAAGATCAGCAGCTACAGCCAAAAACAAAACCAGCTCAGTGAGATAATGATCTTCATTGGAAACTGTTAGACATCTTCTATCTTTAAGCTGTGCTGTAAGTAGTTCCCGTTAACGCTACCGTTCAAGGCGCTTTGTGTTTATTAATGTTTGCTAGCTAGCAGGGTCACAGAGTCAGTCATAAAGCTGAACCGGGATGTGTCGCCGTTAGGTTTACACGGTTGGTGTTAAGTCATTCAGTTAGCTAAGTCTTAGTTACATTTCTTCAAATTAACGATGTATTTGACCTTAAAGTTTTATCTTGTCGTAATGAATCAGTAAACAGACACAGTTCAGTTGTTATTCCATGCCCAGCATCTCTACTGTGGTTATTGTCAGTTGTTGGTACAACAGTCAATATGGAGCATCCATACTACAGAGAGCTCTAGGGCTGAGAGGAGCTGTTGTACTTAGTTGTAAACAAGACCAGGATTATTAACGTTACAGAAAAGTTCTTAAGAAAGTGCATGTGATTGATGTAAGCATTGTGGCATGACTTTGCTGCAACATTTGACATGATTCGCATTGTGTAAAAGCATTTAAAAATGATCTCCCTGTAGTTAAGGGCTGCAGAAATCTTTAACCTGTATTGCACACACACACACACACACACACACACACACACACACACGCGTGTGTATATATATGTGTATGTATAATAAATTCCAGTTTCAATGTACAGTAGGGTTGCAAGGTATAAGGTGATAGAAAAGTTGACAGTTATCATACCACGTACATTTACTTATCTATTGTATTGTAAAACAATGCAACTGGACGGAGAATCTCCCCTTTATTTTAGTTATTTTCAAAGCGGAGACTTTTTTTTACACATACTTCCATTAAAGAAATGTTCACAAGTTTCATTTATAATAATTAAACATTTGCTCAACTAAAAATAAGCCTTCCATTTTCACTCCTTAAAGGGTCATTCTGACTGATACTATACATTTTGTAATACCATGATATGATAAAGCTGTGATATTTTCTGAGACAGTTATCATGCCGTGAAAATCTCATACTGTTGCACCCCTAATGTACAGTCATGGCAACATTGTAAGTATTGGCTCTAAAATACTTAAAATCTCAACTCATTAGTGCACCAAACTTCCCACGCATCACAGTGAGCCTTATGTTAAGTTGATCAGTGTACAGTACTGAGCATTTTGATAAGAATAGTGTTGATGCTGCATACAGGGATAACATAACACTGTACATTAGTACATTACATTGTAATAACATTATAAACTGTATATGTCATCACAGAATTATGCAAACTTTAACTAGTGTGCAGTTGTGAGCTTTCTGAAATTTAAATAGCGTTTGCACTGTATACAATGATTGACACATAAATACAATATGGTAACCAACAAGACAAATCATCATCTACAAAGAATCCTGTTGAGTTTAAGGACATTGACAAAGTCATCAAAATTTGGTTCTTGAGTGTCCTCATTGTCCTCTTTGAATCAGTTCCACCTTTTTCTTTTTAGCTGCTGCTTTAGACCAGTTCAGACTGACTCTGTGTACCAGAGGCTCCATTATATCCCAGTAGCTACAAAGGAGCCTTTGTTAAACACATGCACATTAAAATGAAACAATGTAAGAAGAGAACATCTCTCTCTTTGGTGGAGCTGCACATGGCGCAGCTGGGAGAAGTTTACCTAGAGGGTCTTCTACCAGAAATTGATTTCTTGGGTAAGGTTAGGAGAAAAAAGTGGTGGTTTTGGTTAAAATGAATACATAGATTTCTGTCAGAAAGGGCTTTCTGGGAGGAAGCCTGTAAGGAAAAACTTCTCCCATGTGCACTGACAGCACAGAGACATAGGCAACCTGTGATAAGGGGGCACAAGTAGACTTAGTTATAACAGATCACAAGCCAAAATGTTGCTTTACTTCACACATTTTATCATGTCCTATCCTACATTTTCAAATTTGTTAATTAAAATGTAGGGCTGGATATGAAAAAAATGAAAAACCACAATATTTTTGAACAAATACCTGGATATTGATGCTGTGATGATATTGTAGAATTGACTGGTGCTTTCACAAAATACTTGAACATGATGAGATTAATGCAACTTTTAAAACAGGACAACACTTAGCATATTACCATATCCAAAATCTAAGATGATATCTAGTCTCATTTCACATTATCAATATAATCTCTTGCCCTATTATGTTCTATTGTGTTTGAAACCACTATCACAATATTAACAAAATAGTTTTCCAAAATATAATGTATTATACAATGGTAAATGTATGCCCAAAGTCACATGTACAGTAATACAAATGATGTTCAGCCAAATGAACTTTGTTGCACTGTTACCAAACACTTGTAATGTGTAAAACACAAATTGCAGTAACTCCCTATATTAGTTTTTAATCACATTATATTGTCAATTCTAATATTCTTTTGGATCTAGCTCTTCTTAGTAAAATCAATACACTGATATTGTTGAATATATAGATTATGTAATATTAATGTAATACTCCACTAACATAGTTGTGCCCAGTATTAATTTTTAACTATTTAGATTTAGTCTTGAGACAAAAATGCTTGTTAGTTTTAGTCACATTTTAGACACTTTTATCCTTCATAGTTTAAGTCGATGTAAATTCAAAACATTTTTGTCAACTTTTAGTCATTATGTCACAAATAATTCTCAGACAACAAGGATTTGTACCCAGGTTCATTGTAAACTTATCTGACTTATCCATCTCACTGTTTAGATGCAAAAACTTACTTAATTAAAGATCTTTCTTAATCTGCAACATGTTAGTCTGGAGATTTAAACTCATGTCCTCTCACAGAGTTAGTGATTAAAACTAAACCCTCATCTCTGTCAGAGAAATCTGATGTGAGTTCAGACTGTTTACTTATAGCACAGCTACACTGACAGATAACTGAGACTCCTACCTGCCTGTCAAACAGCATCAAACCATAAACCTTCAGTCCTGATCTGAGTGAAGTCCTGCAAGGATCAGCTGTGAAGTCCAGCAGCTGGTGGCTGCTTGCTCCACTGCCATTAAGCGGCTAACAATCAGAGCTGCTAACAGCCACCGCTGCAACTAACAAACTCCACAAGTCCATTCAACAGCTCCACCATCCATGGTCAGACACACATGGCTGATTATTTACGGCTACAGCTCACACCACACACCAATGGCTGATGCTGCTGCAGTGTGACTGTGTTTTTGCTGGCTAATGAAATATGATGCAGACTATTTACTGGAGTTTACAACCCTGTGGCATTTTAAGATAATTGTAAGCACGGCCATTCTTGGCTTTCAGTGTCTGATAGTCCACCAGTAACATTTTCGTCATGTATCATCAACAAAAATGAAACATAGATTTCGTCTTAGTTTTTATTATCAAGATCTATTTGTAGCTCATCATCATCTCATTTTCATCATGGAAAAAAAGTCTAAAAAATTAACACTGGTTGTGCCATCACAGAGATGCTGTAAAATAGTTGAGGACAACAGTCCAGTCTGATCTGACACAGGTGATGTTATGCAGCTCATATAGTTCATGGTACTGACAGTCACGAGTGCTGTGTTGGCATTTGGCTGGCAGGTATATTAGTTTAAAGCTACTGTCTGTGTAATACTAGCACTGTGCATGTATATATACTGTACAGAAGTGAAGCTTCTGTCTGTTCATGTCATCCATCTTTATAAACAGTCTATGCACTGGCAGGGTTGGAAATTAGCAGCAGATTTGCTTTACTCTCCAGCCAATAAAAACAATGGTAATCAATTGAATTGCTGGGGTAGTTTGGAATCCACCAGCCACAGGTGGACAAAAAAGTTAATTTCCAACCCAGAACACTAGTTAGCAGCTCTTTTTGTTCTTTCAGGTTCATCAGGCTCACTGAAGTTCTTCCCTGCATCCACTCATCATGGTGGACTACTACCAGGTTTTAGGAGTTCGGAGAGATTCGTCCGCAGAGGACATAAAGAAAGCGTGAGTTGCTAAATGTTTTTAAATTTTATATCTTAGCTGTGATGTTCTAAAACACTTCAGCAGATATCTACACAGCAGTTCTATCATCTTGTTGTCCTCCAAAGGCCCCGGCTGGCAGCTGTACCACTAATGAATGAATATCTGTAGGCTGGTCCTTTGGAGCTTCAACAACAAAACTTCTGTGTTAGTTCAAACTAACAGAGTAATCAATCTGCAGCTCACAATTAAAGAGTCTCAAGGGACACATTTGTAAAGCAGTGAGTGGATCTGAGATTTACGGATTCCTGTGCTCAGCGTCTTCAAGCTGCTCATTTTCAGCTCCAGCTGATTGTTTTCTTCTGATGTAGACTCCAACTAAGAGTGGGACAAACGGCACTGTGTTTGAGTTGGGACTAAGTAGAGTAAATCTTTAATGTCACCTGGGGGCAATGTGGCTAGAGAGGTGACATCTGTTATTACTCCAAGTAACATCAGGCTACCTCCCAGTGTGCGTCATTAACTTTAGCTGCCATAAAGAGCTGAGTCTAACAGACAGATATGGGCACATCCTGCTGAAAAGTGTCAGCCAAAAACTTCAGGTAAAGTTTTAATTCTCTTCCGGAGGGCTCACAGATCATGATTTGCAGAGGGATTAAAGTTTATTTTGTGCTAATTCATAAATATGATCATCTAACTTCCCAACTTATTATGTATAATACACAGGACTTCCTTCAACTCTTTTCATGTTCAGCTTTCTTGTTTTATTCACTGTTGTTCCTCATCAATTACTGACAACTTTATTACTGAGCATTTTTTTCACATTTTTTCTCTTTCATCAAACAAAATAAAATCAAGGTGTGACAAACGTAAGATGAATTAACTAACATTGTTCATTTTTATTTAAATGAACTTTCCAATAGCAGTGGAGTTGCTAAATACACTGAAATAAAAGGACCAGATGTAATGAATTTTTCATGTATAACATTTTTAACATCTAAAGGTTTTTATATAAATGCTTTACCAGGGAAAAGTCTCATGGAGATTAAACGTCTCCTTTTCTCGAATTACCTAGGCAAGAGGGCAGCAACAAGTACAACTGTCACACACTACAAAAACAAAACAAAACAAACAAACAAAAAAAAACATGTTATAATGTTATAATGCATAAACAGGTAAAATTTCAGGTAAATCAGGCTCAAGGTTCAAGATTTCTTTATTTGTACCTGAGGGTAAATATGTTGGTGCAGGTGTGAAATTCAGTATTCCAAAACAGGATATGACAGCAATACAGATTTAAAGGACAATTATTACGAAATACATTAAAACAAGTATCTTTAACTATCAAAATAGTATAAAAGTATTAGAACTCTCATGAATGTCATGACAAAGTGCTTCTGCATACATACACACACACTCACCCACTTAAAATGAACATTTTGGAGCAGTCACATTGACCAAGCATGCTACTTTCATGATGCCTTAAAATTGGCTTAAAAGTCTCCATAGTGAATCAGCTCTGACAATTTCAGATCCTTGTGTACATTATTGCAAGGAGATAATGTTCTAACCTCTGTTCTAACCTTGGGAACCATCATCTGTACAACATTCTAAGAACACAGGCCATGTTGATTATTGCATGTGTTTTGTGCCGAAGTGACTAATGGAGACAACATTTTTTGACATTGGTCTAGAGAGAGTGCTGCAGCTGCAGCGGTGAAACAGTAACAGAAACAATGTAATCCCTATGGTATCCCTACTCCCTATCCCTAATTGTGCACCTTTTTATTTAGTCAACTAAAAGTTTGTGTTTGTCACTGACAGGCCCAGATTGTTATCTATAGTGTCTGACAACAATACGGAAAAGACCATACAGAGAAATGAAATTTTTTTGACATCTATTGCACGTCTGTCCGTCCTGGAAGAGGGATCCCTCCTCAGTTGCTCTTCCTGAGGTTTCTACCGTTTTTTTCCCTGGTAAAGGGTTTTTTTTGGGGAGTTTTTCCTTATCTGCTGCGAGGGTCATAAGGACAGAGGGATGTTGTATGCTGTAAAGCCCTGTGAGGCAAATTGTGATTTGTGATATTGGCCTTTATAAATAAAATTGATTGATTGATTGATTGATTTTTCCTTACCTATCGCTGCTCCTGTTTGTTAGTGTGACCAAGTCTTGCTCAAGGAGAAGTCACATTCTGAAATCTTGTGGACTTTGACACATTGTTGCTAAATATTGAAACAGGTAAATATACAGTCATGACATTATAAATCTTTTAGATAAGGCTAAGGCTGGCTGTAGACTTGCTTTTTAACTGTAGGTTTGCGTAGACAATTGGCTGCGTCGTGAATGGAATTTTTCACATACTTGCACCACACGTTACTGCAGGATTCCACTAGAGGACACACCAGAGAATTTAAACCGTATAGAACTTCAAGATTTGCACAATGTAAACAATAAACACAGCAACACTCAAGGAGATGTATTGTTAATTCTGACATCAGCGCAGATCACGGCAGAAAAAGTGACAGCAGCACCATTGTGTGTATAAAGCACATCTAAACAATGGTGAGTTTTTTTCTGTCATTCCACCAACACTGCCCAGACTGTTAATGGGTGTATTACAGCACACATGGCTTAATAGCGATAGTATCAAACACAAGTACACAAATTAGCTTTATTCCATGTTCATTAAAACACCTGGAAAAGTCATGGAATTAGAAAAATAAAAATAAATTGTTACAGTAATCTTCCGAGGATAACCTTCCGCGTGACGTAACATAAGGGCAAATTTAATTTCTGAAGCTATTGACAAAGCATTGCTCTAATATGTGTCAGTGTGCGACAGCGTATTGTTTACCATCACATACATTTTGTAATTTTCTCCCCACAGTCCCTCTCTCTATTAGTGTATGACAGCTAGCTGCAATTATGTTTGAAAAGAGTTTGAATCATGATATGTTTGAAAAACCCATGGCAAGTGGGACAAGACAAGAAAATCATTATGGGTTCTTGAGAAGTCATGAACAACTTTTGAAATTCCGTGCATGTAAATGTGAGGAAACCCTGGTATTACATCTTGTTGGCACATCACGTTAATTTCTGAGAACGTGCACAACCAGTACTCCAAAGGTGTGCAGGTAATGCGTTCTCTCTGACTTTCACCAACGTTTCCATCGTTGTTTTTCCTCACACAAGTCACCTCTAGCAAGATTTTAGAACAAGACTTCTCATTGAGCAACATGTGGTTACACACAGTAACAGGCTGGATCAGCACAAAGTAATAAAAAAACATGACATTTCTTTGTAGGATCCTTTCCATATTGTTACCAGACACAATCTGAGTCTCTCAGTGGCAAAAACAAACACTTTTAGTGGACATACAGTACAGGCCAAAAGTTTGGACACACCTTCTCATTCAATGCGTTTTCTTTATTTTCATGACTATTTACATTGTAGATTCTCACTGAAGGCATCAAAACTATGAATGAACACATGTGGAGTTATGTACTTAACAAAAAAGGTGAAATAACTGAAAACATGTTTTATATTCTAGTTTCTTCAAAATAGCCACCCTTTGCTCTGATTACTGCTTTGCACACTCTTGGCATTCTCTCGATGAGCTTCAAGAGGTAGTCACCTGAAATGGTTTCCACTTCACAGGTGTGCCTTATCAGGGTTAATTAGTGGAATTTCTTGCTTTATCAATGGGGTTGGGACCATTAGTTGTGTTGTGCAGAAGTCAGGTTAATACACAGCCGACAGCCCTATTGGACAACTGTTAAAATTCATATTATGGCAAGAACCAATCAGCTAACTAAAGAAAAATGAGTGGCCATCATTACTTTAAGAAATGAAGGTCAGTCAGTCCGGAAAATTGCAAAAACTTTAAATGTGTCCCCACGTGGAGTCGCAAAAACCATCAAGCGCTACAACGAAACTGGCACACATGAGGACCGACCCAGGAAAGGAAGACCAAGAGTCACCTCTGCTTCTGAGGATAAGTTCATCCGAGTCACCAGCCTCAGAAATGGCAAGTTAACAGCAGCTCAGATCAGAGACCAGATGAATGCCACACAGAGTTCTAGCAGCAGACCCATCTCTAGAACAACTGTTAAGAGGAGACTGCGCCAATCAGGCCTTCATGGTCAAATAGCTGCTAGGAAACCACTGCTAAGGAGAGGCAACAAGCAGAAGAGATTTGTTTGGGCCAAGAAACACAAGGAATGGACATTAGACCAGTGGAAATCTGTGCTTTGGTCTGATGAGTCCAAATTTGAGATCTTTGGTTCCAACCGCCGTGTCTTTGTGAGACGCAGAAAAGGTGAACGGATGGATTCCACATGCCTGGTTCCCACTGTGAAGCATGGAGGAGGAGGTGTGATGGTGTGGGGGTGTTTTGCTGGTGACACTGTTGGGGATTTATTCAAAATTGAAGGCACACTGAACCAGCATGGCTACCACAGCATCCTGCAGCGACATGCCATCCCATCTAGTTTGCGTTTAGTTGGACGATCATTTATTTTTCAACAGGACAATGACCCCAAACACACCTCCAGGCTGTGTAAGGGCTATTTGACCAAGAAGGAGAGTGATGGAGTGCTGCGGCAGATGACCTGGCCTCCACAGTCACCGGACCTGAACCCAATCGAGATGGTTTGGGGTGAGCTGGACCGCAGAGTGAAGGCAAAGGGGCCAACAAGTGCTAAACACCTCTGGGAACTCCTTCAAGACTGTTGGAAAACCATTTCAGGTGACTACCTCTTGAAGCTCATGGAGAGAATGCCAAGAGTGTGCAAAGCAGTAATCAGAGCAAAGGGTGGCTATTTTGAAGAAACTAGAATATAAAACATGTTTTCAGTTATTTCACCTTTTTTTGTTAAGTACATAACTCCACATGTGTTCATTCATAGTTTTGATGCCTTCAGTGAGAATCTACAATGTAAATAGTCATGAAAATAAAGAAAACGCATTGAATGAGAAGGTGTGTCCAAACTTTTGGCCTGTACTGTAGGTCGACAGCGAACATCTGCCTTTGGGGATTACTTTGCATCTTTTGCGTCGCTGCTGGGCCAATTTCAAAACTTGTTGTACAAAAACATGGTAAATTGGATCCAGGTTGAAAAACAGCTAAGCTTCCTTTAATGTGAAGCATTAAGCATAAGCAGTTCATGAGCACAGTTTTTTGTTTTTTCACTGAAGTCTTACTCTTCTTCCTTCTGTCCTCGTGCAGCTACAGAAAGCTGGCGTTGAGGTGGCACCCTGATAAAAACCCAGAGAACAAGGAGGAGGCTGAGAAGAAGTTTAAGGAGCTGTCAGAGGCATATGAAGTTCTGTCTGATGGTTTGTACCACAACTCTCTGTACAAGTCTGCAAATAAACACTGTACAGCAGTTAATGGAGTAAAGCTGATACCAGCAAAGTTTCTCTTCCTTCTCTGGCTCCTCCTGTTACTGACTTTCTGTTGTGGTTCTACTTTGAAATTTTTCTCTTTCCTCTTCCAGCCAACAAGAGGAGCATATATGATCGCTATGGCAAAGAGGGACTGACAGGGAACAATGGAGGAAGAGGTAATTTCCTTTTCAGGAAAGCTTAAAACTGAAATCATTTATTTTTGTAGTCTGTGTGGACAAATGGTTTTAGTTTGAAAGAAAATATTTTTATCAAACATGACAAGTTTTCCAGGTCACTTTTACAGGATGTTTCACTGCATTATGTGCTTTTATGTTTCACTTTTGCATAAAAAACCTTCAGTGGAAAAATTATAAATAGAAATTTTGAAATATTGCAGCTAAGTTTTTATGCTTGGGGAAGGTGGAAAAGTTGGTGTATTGATAAAAGGTAGATGCGACTAAGTGCAATGGTTTCAAGAGGCATCGGTCTGCAGAGCTGGAGAGACACAGTTTTAGACCTGTACATGTACACAGTTTTATGTTGTGTGGACGGAGATTCTTAAATATATTTTAAAGGTTGTTACTGTAAATATAACATCATCATCATCATAGATATTTGTTGGCTTTGGCTGCCGGCTTATGCTAGTGTAGCTAGTTACTTTAAAAGTTGCCTTTTTCCACTTCAAAATGTTAATTTAAAACATTGCTGTCTGTTGATACTTTGACTAGGGTTAATGCTAGACTGTCTTCTGGTCTGGAGGAACAAGTCCGCTTGACCCGAGGGCAGAGGCATGAAACCCTTGGGGACAAAAATGACCAGTGGCCTGGCTCTAAGCCCCTAAGCAGCCTGGCAGTGTTAGCTCGTGTAAAAAATTACTGACAGTTCCTCCACCCTCTTGAACTTGCGCATGAGCATGTCTGAAACTAGGCCTGGACCTCACGCATGCGTATGTCTAAAACTGTGGGTCTGTTGGGGCTCTACAGCTCTGCAGGTTGATGATTTAAATGATGTAAAATCATGACGCACCATCGTTGTATAGGCCACTAGCTCTCTGTGTTCTCTCTGGAGTAGGGTTGCAAATTGTAAGCACTTTCCTTAATCGAGCATTGGTAATATTAACGATCAGTTCCTCGATTTATCCTGATTTAAAAACAACATAAAAACTTAATTCATACACAACAATGTCAGATATGTTTTTTTCCTCAATCAAAGCTTTATTTCTACAAAAACATAATGCATATTTTCTGACAGTATTGCATAGCCTATTAAACATGAAGATGTGCAGGCCTAAACTTAATATGAAGCATATTGAATAACAGATTACATGCAAAGCACGCTCATAAAAATCGCTCAGGCTAATAAAGCCTTACAAAAAAAAAAAAAAAAACGCTCAAACATGTAATGCTGCAACATTAGAAAAGAACGTAAAAAAAATGATCTCAGACTCACAGCGTCCTGATTTCTGTCTACTTGTTCTTGTTGAGGAAAATTAGCATGTCATTAAAACTCTTAAAAACTCATCTTGCAAACAGTTGTGCTACTTCCTCAGAAATCACAGTATTTATTTAATGACAGTGTTTGTAGCAGTTACAGTTCAAAAAGAGTTCTGTGCCTTATACCAGAAAGAAGAGCTGCACACTTGTGGTTGTAGTCTGAACCTTCTGCAAAACATTCTATCAAACAGACTTCTGTCTGACTGCTCTGATAAGATTAGACATTTTTTTTTATTCCAACAGAATTGTAGTGCAGCCTCTGCAGCACTAAGTATTATAATGGTGGGAAATAAAAGCTGACCCAGCAGTTTTGAATAGATTTTGTTATTATTTGTTTCTGCTCTGTGTTTATCACTTTTAAATGACATGCTGTTTCAGGGGGCCATTTCCACAACGGAGATCATTTCCATGAACCATTCACATTCCGCAACCCAGACGACGTCTTCAGGGAATTCTTTGGAGGCAGTGACCCATTTGCAGACTTTTTTGGTAATCAGTCAGTTTATTTGTCACATGAAATCATGTCAGGTACAATTCCAGTGAAATGTAATCCTGCCAGTTTCTTCATTTTGTGCATTAAAATGGTGTAATAATAAATCAAAGTCTATGGTTTGTGAGGTAAGGGGGTTGCAGTCTCAGACATCTGCACCAGTGTTGATTTACTTTACTCCTCACACTCCTTTTGTTTCCTGTCCTGCTCTCTCAGGTGCAGATCCATTTAGTGATGATCCATTTTTTGGCAGTGGCCGGCGGCACCAAAGTCGGGCAAACCGCAGCCACCGGACAGGTGGCTCATTTTTCGGGGGCTTTGTTGGTTTTCCTCCCTTTGGTGCTGGCTTCACACCTTTTGACCCAGGTGAGATGTGCACCAGTGAATATATTAAAAAATATGGAACACACAAGCAGAAAAATCACACACTGTTTGCAAACCACCTGTCTAAATGAGACTCTCTTTCTGTGTCCTGTTTATCTCAGGCTTTGGTTCTTTTGGCTCTATGAGCACCATGGGTCATATGGGTCACATGGGTCACATGACAACCATGGGCAGTCTGGGAGGTGGAGGCTTCACTTCTTTTTCCTCCACTTCCTTTGGAGGAGGAGGAGGTGGAGGAGGAATGGGCAACTTCCGTTCTGTGTCCACCTCCACCAAGATCATCAATGGCAGGAAGATCACTACTAAAAGGTAGATACTAGCCAGCTGGGGTACCACAGTGATTAGAAACTGTGTTTGTAAACTTTTATACTTTCTCTACACAGCAGTACAGTATGCATGGTATGACTTTATTTATTCGTTGCTGTCTAGTAAGGATTAAACGATGTACAATAGTAGACAGACATTAGACATGTAGAAAAACTAAAATTCATCCAGTATTACTGAAATATTAACCAAACTGCAAAGAAGCAAAAAAAAATGCTTGACAGGATAGTTCAGATATTTTAAAATAGGGTTGTCTGAGGTAATTTTCCATAGTCAAGTTATCACATACCATACATGTCAGTCAGCACACCCCCAGTTTGGAGACGTAGGCTGGTGTACTGACCCAGAAGGTAAGCAGTGTACTGCTGTGGAGGGCCAGCAGCAAAATGTATTTTAGCCACCTAAAAACAAAAAAAAAGACATTAGTTTAAGTGTTTGCTATATTTAGAATAATCTCCCCGTGGTACTTTACCATCAGATAGCAATTTCAGATGAGAAACTGAAGCCGTTATATCTCTCTCTAAAGCCAGACTCCTTTTGAGAAAAACAGTGATTTAACATCACTGAACACGGGAGCTACTGGTGCCTCAATTGACTGGTTAGTTTGTGTTATTGTGTGACTTTGGTGTTTTAAAAGATTAGTTCAGATTCATCGAAGTCACACAGTGACTGTTTAGCATGCTAAGATTATTGTTTTTCTCAATGGAGTCTGGTGGCTTTGACAAGAGTATAGATGGGGAACTGAAACTGTTACTGGCTACCCCGTCAGAATGGGCTGTTTGACAGAAGGGTAAAGTAGGTGAAAGTATTCAAAACATAGTGCATACTTAAACACTCACAGTTTTTTTTTAGGTGTCTACACTTCTCTACACTGGGGACACGCTGACTAACATTGTATGTATGCAATACACTTACTACAGATAAGTACTCCATCCAGCCCTACTTCAAAAAATCCAAATGATCCCTTTAAAATCAGTTTAATTAACTAGTGAACACTTTGCATTGAACCAATTGAAAGTAGTTGAGGACATTCTTTTCTGTGCTGCAAAAGCATGGTGGTCATGAGAGCTGAGCACACAGCAATTTTATAACACACAAGCAAAAACAAAATACATCTTCCCCACTTGGACAGCACATACATGGCATGTAGGAAAGAAATGCAAATAGATAAAACACAACAAACTAGGAAACACATTTACCAATTTCACAATACATAAGTGGCACAAAGAAACTTGCTGCAAATACAGAAAACAAGCACAGACAGAAACATTGTAAGTCATACACAACACAATGCAAACTTTCAGGAGACACTAAGAAGTTATTAGACACAAGTAACTGGTAAAAGGCTAACACTGTGTGGCTAATATCTTTAGTAATATCAGAATTATGCAGTCCTTTAAACAAATATCTGTAGCTAATGTTCTCTAACTGAGGAGAGGTCAACTTCAGCAAATCACACCTCTGTAAGGAGCTGTACACATGCCACGTTTTTTGCACCCTCAAATCCATTGTTTTCAATGTAGATGCAAAAGCAATCACATGCCAGAGCGATGCTGTTGGGCACACACCTGATCCTAAGCGGCTGTTCTTCAGGGCGCAACGGCTGTGCCCTGAGATAACCTGGGTTCAACTTATTGAACACAGCAGTGCACACCGCATGTCATGGGACGGGGACCAAACAATCACAGCCGTCAATAGGCCTACACACAAACAGTGCCTAGAAGAAGATCAATCCTGCACTCAGGATTTCAGGTAAATGGGCTATGATACGCTGCTTGTTAGGGTTGCTTAGCAACCTCAGACGCAACCTGCCATCACACTCTTGAAAGCTGTCACAGAAGAGGCACTAGAGTAGCACCCAGTGCCTGACCTCACGTTTTCTAGGTGGTTAAAGACGCGGCATGTGTACGGCACCTAACACCGTCTGTCTTTAAAGTCTGATGGAAACTTGTTCTTTATTTGTTTTCTGAAAGTGCAGTGCGTTGAACTGTTATGGCCACTATAGATATTTTATCTTTCCTCAATGCCAACTGCTTACAGTCTGAATATCCAACATAATGGTTAAAGGTTAGTAGGTGGTCATATTTGTTAGGAAATGTATTTGGGGATCTGGGTTGCTTAAGACTAGTGAGAATTGGAGGCATGTGTCCAGCTGCTCTCCAGCAGTGACTGCTCCCCCCCTGTGGACCAGATGACAAACATCACATAAGCATTGTAGCTCTTTCTGTAACTGTGCTGACATGTTTGAATAAAGCCATTACACAACATTTGCTCAATAGAGACCTTTGTCTGAATGACAAATAAACATCTGTTTAACGGATGAATGAAGCCAGCGATGTTCAAGTTTCCATGTCCTAATCATCAGCTGACAACATGCTTTTTTTTCTTCTGATTAGGAGGATTTGTGCCAGTAAAGACTGGTTTAAACTCACATGTACATTCTCTCCTCTTCCTCACCCTCTCTTCTTCCAGAATTGTGGAGAATGGTCAGGAGCGGGTGGAGGTGGAGGAGGATGGGCAGCTTCGGTCATTAACCATTAACGGTAAAGAGCAGCTGCTGCGACTGGAACACAAGTAAAGACAGAAGCATCATCTGCTGGAGAAGTGTTACCTCAGCACAAACATACCAACAAACTTGAGCTCCAAACAGAAGGAGAAAAAAAGCAACAAAACAATGTAATAATAGTGCTCTACTGTTGTTTGGATGTACATACTTAGGTTGTGTTTATTTCCCCTCATGTCCTCTCCCTGCTGACTCTCATTTGTTAACCAATGATTCAAATCAGACGATTTGGATGCAGACTTTTCTATGCATTTTGTTAATGTATTTCTGAATTGGAGCTGTCCTTATATTTTGGCTCAGGGTGGTGTTATTGTTTCAGTGTTTGGGACCACAGTATTGTTCTAATGTATATGACCAGAATCCTCCCTTCCTCCCCTCCTTATTCTTTCTTTATGTGCTCCACTGTGTGTCGGTCTTTGTGCAGACAGCACACACACTGTGTTCAGAAAACAAAGCATGACTTTGCTTTTTCATCTGAATAGTGAAAAAAACAAAAAGTGTTGAATTTGATTTTAAAAAGTGGGTAGGAATAACTGAAGCATCTTCCCCCTCTCTATTTACTGCTTGTCTAACCTCTTCTTAGTAATAATTCTTTTTTATTAAAAAAAATGCTGGTAGGATGAGTTATGCAATTTTATATGTTCTAATACCAATGTGTTTTCTGTTTATTTAATTATGCATGTACACCTTATGATGTTGAGTCTTAATGTTACAGCTGCATTATGATGCACAATTAATGGAAGGCATTCTATAAATGATATATGGATATAGAAGGAATTTTGTGTACTTTGTAAACCAATAAATCTGAGCTTCATCCTGTTTTCAGGATGCTAAAATCTGGCTGGTCTCTGCTCTGTGAGTCTGTAGCGAGTCACTTTAACAATCTGTTATCCAACTCTCAGTTGTCAAGAGTATCATCATAGGTAATAACTAGGGGTGGGGAAAAAATTGATACAGAATGGTATCACGATATTTTTGTGTGGCAATATAGTATCATCACATGGATGCCAAGTATTGATTTTGTATTCTATAAATTATTGTTTTCCAAATACAACTTAACTTTTGGTAGCCCAGTAGCATCATAAAATAAGTTACTGCAAATAAAAATGACTTAAGTGAGATAAACAGTGTCTTAAGAGCAGTGATAATATTTTACCGTGGGGCCTCTGATGATTCCCACTCGGAGTAGTGGCCAAAGCGTCAGTACTCACAGATACATTAGATCTCATCATCAGGGCCCAGTTGTACAAAAAGTTTAATCTGGATCAGAATGATTTTGAAATCCCATGTTTTGCTATTGCAGATCAGATGATCCATTTTACTTTTGTATCAGTTTTTCAACCATCTGGGGACTGAGGGGGTCTCAGGGTGCTTTTTGTAGTCAGCACAAGTTCAGCTACAATAATATCTATGTAGTATTTATAGAAGTAAATTAGAATTAGAAGGAAACCGTGTAAATTAAACTTTTGTAAAAAGAAGTTTAAGAACTGTGCTAGAATGTGTAAAAAAAACCATGACCTTACCCACTGTGATGAATTTTTTAGGTCACTTGAGCACTTTAGCAATGTATGAAACAAAAACACTTTCATCTGCTCCATTGATTTGGGCAATTAAAGGGCTATCTAAAGATGTATCCTGTTGTTTTGGGATAAAGAGTTGTCAGCTGGAGGGGTAGTCCATCTTTTCACTGAAAATGCGAAAGGTGCTGTTCAGAGGTGAGGCCAGGTAAAGTGTCCCCGCCCCCCTCCCCCCAACACTCACGGACACATTCACCCCCTTATCCCTTTCAAGAGTGAAGAAAAGAAAAAAGCTGAGAAAAGTCCTTTTGTGGCACTGATTTGAAGCAACAGTGAATTAGATCACCCAGATACAAACTTTTCAAGATCACCAAATCTGGATAACCAGTAAATGGGATTATATGTCACAGTCTAAGCTACCAGCTTTGTAAAGACCAACAGGCAGAATAGCTGGTGTGGGGTCACTTTAAGTCAGATAAAATGAGGAACGCAATTGTTAGAAACGACTTTTGACTGTTGTTGTAGGTGATATAGAGTTATAAATGAAAGTTAAAATTTAAAGTAATAATCTTGAAGATTTTAATTTACATAAATGTTATACCACTTTCTAATTGAATGAGGTAAGAATGGTGATTGACCCTATGGCACTCTGATGAAAGCCCCTGCATATTGGGTATCTGTGGCAACATTCCCAGGAAAAATCAAAAGCAACGCACAGTTATTAATAATCCACTCTAACACTCACCAAAACATACACACACACACACACACACACACACACACACACACCATCTATGCTGTGGTAACCCTTTCATCTGGCCAGCTGCAGGACTCATAAAACTAGGTGACATGAATAAGTTCACCAGCCTGATTTCAAGCCTGTCTGACGACAAACACACTGCAATTACAGCTTGTCACCATAGGAGCCACCAAAGAGAATAAAACGGAGATCTTTAAGATTGTAACTTCTAATTATTTTTGTTGATACTGAGGCTTAATGTGTAGCCTAATGTCTTCTCTTTCTACTTCATCACAATAACAGTTAAACAAATATGAATAAATGTATTGACCATTTTAAAGGTTTTACTGTAGTTTGTTCCTTGTTGAATCCTTTCTCCTGCTGGGATCAGGAAAATCCTGATTTTTTTTGGATAAAACGTATCCTGATCCTACTCAAGAGTTTTGACCAACACATACTGAAGGTTTGATCCAGATCAAAACCAAGAGGGGATTATGTGATTTAATCTGAAATCAGAATCCTTTTTTTCTTTTGAACAATCCATTTTCAAGATTTGATCCAATCTAATCCAAAATCTGATCAGACTGCATCTTAACAACTGGGCTCAGATTTCTTTGAAATATGTATTGAATCTCTGTTTCACAAACATAACAAAACAATATCACAAACATTTGTATTGCAATGAAATACCATAAAGGTGTAGCTGCAGTGTAGGCAGTACGAGTGCTTTTGTCCACATTTAGTGCTTCATCTGCACAGGTACACAGGGCCTGTATTCCATTACACCCTCTGTGAATCATTAGCCCAGGCCTACAGAGAGCTCAGACTCTGATCTGACAGACTGAGAAACAATAATGGTCTATAAACTCCAGTCTTACCTGAGGGAGCTGATATTTGCCAAGTGGAATTTGGAAGGTCTGTTGTAGTGCTGCCAGCGAGACACAACATTAGTCCATGCAGTTTGAAAACTTGGTCCAAGTATTTAAGCATAATACTGGCAGATGCCATCACACTGTATATATACTATTGTAAAGATAATGACAGAATCTGTGTGTTTGCGCCAACTGACCTCAATTTCCCAATTAAATAAGTGTTGTACCTTACTGCAGATATCATCTGTATGCACACTCCAAGATAAGACAGCATCAACAGATCTTTAAATATTTACAGGTTAAACCTTGTTCAACCTCTGTGTTATGAATAATAAGGAGGTTCAAACTCTACTGGAGGACTAACAAATCTTTCTTTTGTTTTCTTAGGATAAATTAGATAATTCCTCTCCTACAAATCTATCTGATGAATATCTGATCATCTTAAGCACCAAGGACAAAAGTTTAGTATTTTCCTAAAACTTCAGTATAAATATTTGAAAGATCAGTTCAACAAATTATTATAAAGTGCAATAAGAGGTGAGCTCACACAACCCTTAGGTGTTCCTGAAATGGTGAATATGTCTGAATAAGCATGTTCCCCCATGGGTGTCTGGAGCTTAGAGTCAAACTGCCACTCCTACATCACAAGGAAAGAGGTCGATGTCTACGGAGCAGCAATAACCTTACACACATCCAAGCAAACAGCAACCCTGCCTGCAGCAATCAAACTGTATAATACAAAACTGATAAAGCAAAAGATAGATAGCTGAATTTCTGGGGGATTCTTCTGTTGTATAACTTCTGCAGTGTTGTATATTATTGTTGTACATAAAAACAGTGGCATGCAAAAGTTTGGGCACCCCTGGTCAAAATTTCATTAACAGTGAATAGTTTAGTAAATAGAAGATCTACTGATCTCCAAAAGTCATCACTTTAAAGATGCCATATTTCTTTAATATTTTAAGCAAGATAACCTTTTTAATTTCAATCTTTTACAACTTCAAAATAACAAAAGAAGAAAAAGGGCCTGAAGCAAAAGTTTGGGCACCCTGCATGGTCAGTGCTTAGTAACACCCCTCTTGGCAAGTATAACAGCCTCTAAACACTTTTTGTAACCAGCTTAGAGTCTTTCAGTTCTAGTTCGGGGGGATTTTTTTACCCATTCTTCCTGCAAAAGGCTTATAGTTCTGTGAGATTCTTGGGCTGTCTTGCATGCACTGCTCTTTTGAGGTCCATCCACAGATTTTTAATGATGTTAAGGTCGGGGGACTGTGAGGGCCATGGCAAAACTTTCAGCTTCAGCCTCTTGAGGTAGTTCACTGTGACTTTCAAGGTTTGTTTAGGATCATTGTCCTGTTGTAGAAGTCATCCTCTCTTCATCTTCAGCTGTTTTACAGATGGTGTGACGTGTGCTTCCAGAATTAGCTGGAATTTAACTGAATCCATTCTTCCTTCTACCTGTGAAATGTTCCCCGTGCCACTGGCTGCAACACAAGCCCAAAGCATAATCGAACCACCTCCATGTTTAACAGTTGGACAAGTGTTCTTTTTGAGCAATTCTGCACCCTTTGTTCTCCAAACACACCTTTGCTCATTGCATCAAAAAAGTTCTGTTTTAATTGAATCAGTCCACGGGACTTGTTTCCATTTTTTAAACTATGGAAATCATATATAGATATTGTTTTAGTTTTTAAAAAAGTTCTGCATTCTTTCAGCTGTTTACTGTGAGCACGAATTTTTATAAACATTTGTTTATAAACATTTATAAACTCTGCAGGCTGCATGGCTGCACGGGCTGCAGGACAGCAGTGTGCTGTAACCATCAGCCTTGCCCCCACCTGTCTCCTATGTCCCTCAATTTTAATGCACCACATCACACTTATGGGCACTCACATTCACATTCACGGTGTAGGGTTAATGTTTCTCCGTCAGGGATCGGAGAATCATAGTAAGAGGAGGGGTGGTGGGTTTACAACACACTGTAGATACGCATGGCGTGGCTAGTGGGGCCCGGCCCTCCTGGGCTGAGGGTTGGAGCCAGGGAGCCCATTTACATCATGGTGGTGTGGCTGGGTTCCCGGTGTCTGGGGGGTCCCGTGGCCCTGTGGCGGGTGGGCTGGGTGGCGCCCTGGGGGCTCTGTGGGTTCCTGCCGGGTTTCTGCCTCCTGACCGGCTGTGGTTTATGGGCCCTCTGCCAGAGGGTCCCGATGGGGGATTGACTGCTCGTGGCGGCCGCTCTCTCCTGTGTGTTGGTGGGGGCCCGTCCTGGGGGGTTCGGGCGGGTGGCCCTTCGCGGTCCCCTGGTCCCAATGCGCCGGGGACATATGCCTTGCAGCATCGGCTCCTTGCCTCCCGCGTCTGCCCGGGCCTGGGTGGGCTCTCACTACCGTCCGGTCCGGCGTCTGCTGGTGGCCGGCGCCCGGTGCGGGCCCGTCCGGTGCGGTGCTGGTTCTCTCCCCGGGGGCGGTGCCGGGCCCCCGCGCCTGGCTCCTTGGGTCGGGGCGGTCCCTGGGTGCGTCCGTGGGTGGGGGGTGGGGGCGGGCGGGTGCGGGTGGTGGTTGGGGGGGGTGGGGGCGGTCCGCGTCGGGCCCTCCTGCCCCGCCTGTCTGGGGTGTGTCTCTGGCTCTCTGGGGGTGCCGGCCATTGCTGCCCTGGGTCCTTGGGCCTGCGTGGTGTCTGCGGCCTCTGCGGCTCCCTGGTCTTGGGGTCTGGGCGCACCTGCGGTCTTGGGGTGCCATACCGCCCCCCTTCCCCCGCAGGGCTGGCCCTGGACCCTGGTGATGGTTTTCATAAACACATTGGGAGGGTTCAAATACACGCATGCATGTTCGATACTTCAGCTCCGTGATGCATCGCAAAGAACCGATGGGATCACTCCAAAGGGGCCCACTTGCTTCTCAAACCTACCACACCGCGCTGGCAACTCTTCTCTGCAATCGGGCTTTCCCCCTCCACCAAGACTCTCACATTTTTGGTGTTCAGTATAGACTTCTCTTTTGTTTTTGTTTTTCAGTACAGTATAGTAGACATGTATATGTTTATTTTTGATAATCTGCATGGAGCACAACCACCTCAAGGCCACAATACATCAGCTACACTGCCTGTTTCTCCCCTGTTTTTTTTGTTTGTTTGTTTGTTTGTTTGTTTATTTGTCTGTTTGTTTTTCCTCCTTCTTCTCCACATGCACTGTCACTATATAACTCAGGACTTAAGCACCTGCCCCCTCCCCCTCGCTTGTTTCCTTACTTTCCCCTTGACACACTTTGGTGTATCACGGCCCTCTCTGACTCATATTAGGAAGTTTTTCCAATAAAGGCTGTTAGGCTAGTCTCCAGGGAGGGTGGGTGACGGTCACAACCACGCATTATGGGTATAAAATACTTGACTGCAAGATTAACAGTGCATCAATCTTCACAAGAAGCTTACACCCTTTAGTGGCGCTAAGCTATGAAGACCAATGCAGACAAGTAGGAAAAAAAAAAAAAAAAAGAAAGAAAACATGTAAACATTTGTTGGAAAAGTAAGTCAACAAAATGTGGGACACATGGCCATTAAAATGGATGGTTCAGCATGGAGCAGAGAGAACAACAATAAATTTGTTCTATTAACAGTAAATCATATTTTTGACATTTCTTCTCACTACACCACTAACTCTGATTTTAATGCTAACTGAATACAACACACGCTTGTCACACACATCCACAAGGAGGTGGAGGAGACAGTAACAACATTCTGCGTTTTACAAGCAGCAGTTCTCCTAAAAATCTGCAGAAAATCTGGTTATCAGGGAAAAGTTGAGTTCATGGAGCATCATTATGCTGCTTGACCCAAAAAAACAAAAACAAAGAACTCTTCTCTCACATTCTCACATTTACCTCATCATTAGTTCTTCCACTGAACAACCATCAAAGAACCCCAAAGACTCATGGGAGCAGGAATTGGGAACCATATCAGTGGGTGACCAGTGGCAGCATATTTTATGACTAATCCACTCTCTCTCCATCTGTGCTTGGCAGGGCCCAGTACAGTGTTGTAGTGATTGTGCACAAATCTTCAACACACTTAATACAGCGTATAATACTGCTATTATCTGTGGCACTCTGCTGGCCTTGTTCGGAGTCCCTATACAGCCCAATATGTCTAAAGGGATGCAACCTGTTCTCACTTTTACTACCTTATTGGCAAGGCAACTTGTTCTTCTTAAATAAAAGCATGTTGAACCTCCAACTCACAAAAGGTGGGTGAGAGACATTTTATTGTCCATTAGACTGGAGAAACTTAGATTTTCACCTTGAGGGTTCTTCTGAAAGGACTTGGAGACCTCTCCTAAGCCAGATTTCTCCTTAGTCGTCAGTTCAAGGTACACACAGTTTAACTTATTGAGCGTCCTACTTGTGTTTGTCCATGTCATTGAGCTAGTTTGCTGTCTCTGTTGTGTAGCTCTCTGTTGGTTATTTTTTATTTTCTATGTTTTGACAAACTTGCCACTTTTGCGAGTCACTTGCAGTCCATTCAGAATGGACCTGCGACCCACTTTTGGACCACAACCCACCAGTTGGAAACTACTGTCCTAAAACATATTGCATCTATGACCTTGTTGCTTGGTTGTGGAAACTAAACCTCCTCTTTTGTTTGTTTGTTTTGTTGTTTGTGTTTTTTATTTTTTAATGATTTAATTTATTCATTATTTCCTTTCTTTATGTTGGTAGTGTATTGCTAAATTCGCTGATCGCTGAACATAACATTCCTACACATGTTCAGGTTCCAGTGCACGTGTTGCCAACACCAGCGCAAACGGGCCTGACTGTGAAGGGCATATATATAAGCGGATGTGTATAAAGAGGTTTGTATCTTCCATGTCCTTTATTTTGTATTGAGTTGATCCTCGATTCAATAAATATAACTTAAAAAAAAGATTATCGGGGGGGGGGGGGGGGGGGGTTTGTCTTCAATGACAGGGCAGTTTGAAGTGTAAAGGGGGGAGAAAGAAAGAGGGGAAGACATGCAGCAAAGGGCCAGGGGCTGGAATCAAACCTATGGCCTATGGCTACATGGGTCGCCTGCTCTGCTCAGTGAGCAACTGGGCACCTCTCCTACAATCCTCTCTTGATCAATGTCTCTCCATGCACCGTTTGAAAATTTCTTTTACAAAGTCAGTTTGCTTTCTTTCCCTTTTCCTTTCTTTTATTCTTTTCAGCCTTGATTTCCCTTTCTTGGTGAATGACATTACAGTGTACGTTAGTGCTCCAGCAGCATAATCAGTCACACTCTCCAGCAGCCTCTAGCTGCATTTACTGTATAGGCAAATCCTAGTGCAGGGGTGGACTGACCCATTTTGCACCTTTCAGGGGGGTGAGAGACGTTCTACTATTTTTTATGCAAACTTAAGTCTTTCAACTGATTTATGCAGCCACGTTGAAATTCTGGTACTGTAATGATGAACATCAGAACTATATCCAATTTGATTAGCAAGATCTATAGGGTACTGGCTATAGATAATATTTCTAATAAATAACAATAAACTGATAGAAAACCTATTGATAACATTAGGCCATCTGAGGTGAGAATGCATGTGGTCAAATCATTAATGTTATTGAATACATCTGTGCTTTTCCTACTATGACATGTCAGAATGTCTGCCTTAAAAGAGGTCTATCCCCCCACCTGGACTCCAGTTTCTGACGGCAGCAGGCCCACAAAACCAAAGCATTTCAGGTTTAAGTAAGGGAATGTCAATTCGTTAAATGGTGGGCATTTTTTTACAGTGGCATTTTATGTTATCACCAGATTTATTTGTATTATATTTAGTTATAATTTCACATGTACATAGTCATTTTGATCAGTTTCTTACAAAGTAGTTTGAACTTCTTCCAGATAGCTTTAGTTAACCAAACTAGATTTCCCCTTGATAGCTTTGCTGTATCACCTCTAATGTGAAATGACTGGAGGCTTGTAGAGTTATGTTTTTAAAAGTAACTTCCCCAGCACTGTCTCTTTGTGGAAAGCCACGAATGTACCACTGTAGTCATCCCTCAGTTTTAAAGGCACTTTTAGAGTCTGGAATTTAGAGAAGAGGGGACAGAGCCTGAGAGGAAGTTGTAACTGCTCTGGAATTGGAAAGCTGTGGGGCTGTGGCTTTTTTTCAGTATCTTCTAATAATGATACTGTGAGCATCTTGCTTCTACTACCTTTCTTTGATACATGCTCTAATCAAATTCAAACAAACAAAACATTATTTAGGCCTTGAAGGGTAACTTCTGACTTTTTCAACATGGACCCTGTTTTCGCACGTTTGTGTCCAAGTGACTACTGGGAGCAACAATTTTTGAAACTGGTTCAGTACTGAGCGAGACAGCAGCAGATAAACAGGCTGCAATGTAATCACTTGGGGCAATTGCGCATCCTCAATGTATGTCCAGTTGTTTTTGCCACTGACAGGCTCAGATTGTTATTTGAAGTGTCTCACAACATTATGAAAAGAATCCTTACAGAAAAAGACATTTGTGTTATGCAGTTAGATCCTTTTGTTTGACCTGAAACACCCCCAAAATCACCATTGCCAAACCCACCAGACTCCATTTAAATAAACTGTAATTTTAGTGTGTATAAAGCCAGCATATTTGCACATCTACGTATCTGGGTGAATTAAGATTTTATTTCAGCCAAACCAGAGTTGGTGGTTGATGGAATGGTGGAAAATGAACCAAGATGGCTGTTATGAGTTTTATTTTGTTTTTGTGGACTTTGAATGATATCAGTTTTATAATGATAAAATTATTGTTTATTTAAATGGAGTCTGGTGGGTTTGACGACGGCCATTTCTGGGCTGTTTCTGGTTAAACAAAAAGGATCTCACTCTTTAAAAAAATGGTCTATCTCAGCAGGGATCTTTTCCATAATGTTGTCAGATGCTTTGAATAACAATCTGACTCTGTCAGGGGCAAAACCAATCACTTTTAGTGGATGTAAATTGATGAAGCACAATTGCCATAAGTGGTTACATTGCAGTCCGTTTTGCTGCTGCCAGTTGCAGCAGTCTCACTCAATACTGGACTAATTTGCCATTAGCCACTTATAGACCCAAAAACATGAGAAAAGGTTTAGGGTTAGGGTTAAATGGGTCCAGGTTGAAAAATACCAAAGTTACCCTTTAACATATATTTCCTGGTTATAGAGACATACAAAACAAACAAACAAAAAAAAGTTAGAAAACACTTGAAATCAGTTGAAAACTATGGCTAGGAACTATATAAAATGGCACAGATACAGCCAATAGATGGCACTAGAGGGCGAAATCAAAAGTTTCACACAACAACAAACAAAGCAACAGTGGAGGAGGTCATAATATTGTACCTTTCAATGGAGGCAGCATTGTAGACAGTGGTAGTCTGTGCAGCAATTATGCACATACACAAACATGCGGATGGACAATTCTTTTCACTATGTTACTGATTCATTACATTCCACCATCATTTAAATTTCTTCACCATCTCCATCTTCCATAATCCTGTCTGTTTTGAACTACACTACACTGCCTCAGTTTCGTTTCTTATCTGTAAACTCTCAGAGAACATGCAGGAATATGGATAATATGAATGCAGAGTACAGATGACATCGTCTGTCTCGGTCTTCATGTCTAACATCGAGCATAAATGAACCCTTAGGCAGAATTTATACTCCTGCATTGAATTGACACCATACCTATGGCATCTGCCTCCACATAGAGTCTACCCCATAACCTACGCTGTACCCTGACATGTACCTCCCTGGAAATGTAACTACACGTTTATTTGTTTATTTTTGTAAACTGAAACAATTTCCCTCAGTGGAAATGAAGCTTTTATTTACTTTAATTTCACAGATAAAAACAATGAATTTTGTAGATAATAAAGCCTCCACAAAAATAGCATTTCATGTCTTGTGTGTGATGTATCCTTCAGGGATTTATATTTCGGGATTTATCCTGGCTTCATATGAGCAGAGGAAATCTCTGCTTGTCACTAGGCTAATTTATACAATGTAAAATTCCATAGGCTTGTGCTAATAGTATTATCATGTTTGTTTGGAAAACGTGTTTTTAGTATAAGACAGTTGATTTGTTGGTGATCCTTGTGAGTTGTAATGGAGCCAATTTTGTAATGTTACCTTTGTTAAATGTTGCTGTTGTCCCTGGTTTCAAAACCTATGAGAAGAGGAAAAGTTCGCTAGCTAGTAGGCTAATTTATACAATGTAAAATACCATAGGCTTGTGCTAATAACGTTAGCATGTTGTATTTGTGGGGAAAATGTGTTCGGATAAAGACAGGTGTTTGTCTGTGAATATTGCGAGTTGTAGTGAAGCCACTTTGTCTAGCTACTTGTGTTTGAAATTGTCTCTTTAAAGCCTATGTGTGTTTTGGGTGTGTTTTGAATCAACTAAACTTAACAGCACTAGTGTAGTGACTAGTGGTTTGGAAAAAGACACACCACAGCACAAGTATAAATGCTCACAACAGCGTAGGCGATGTGTGTAGGCTACAGCATAGAGTTTACTGCAAGAGTATAACTCCTGGTAAACAGTTAAACTGTTTTTGTGTCCTGGATTTTTTGGGCGGGGCTAAAAGACTGCTCGATGGTGCAATGGAGCAAGCTTGGGATAAGCCCCGCCCATTCACATTATAAGACCTAGAACCACTGAGTTTTTCTGTTGTTTGAAATAATAATAATAAGACTGAGAAGAATAATGCTGATTTTCAGGCAGGTCACTGTCCCCTGTCTCCGAATCTGATTCTGGCTCTGGAAGTTAATGTCTGGCTGTACAAGCCCACCTGCTAGATGGAGCATCCATTGTAGTGTTACAATTAAAAGAGGCTGCAGCTTTCCTGGAAGTGGGCGTGGCTACAGCGCATTCAGCGGACACGCCCCAGCATCTCAGAGCAGAGAATACTGCTCATTTTAAATTATTTTGAACTTGGCGACTTTTTAATCATTAAAATTTGGCTTGGTGCATAGTAACATATTTTTCTGTGGTGTGACAAACTTATTACACATATTTATTTTTGCTTTACACGGACTTAAAAACAGATGTATTATTAATGGATTGAAATGAATAGAGCTTGGCTGTAAGCAGGAGTTCAGGTGGAAAGAAGCTGTTGATATAGAGCTGTCCTTGGTGCTGAACGCCTCAATCCAATTAGCGCTCTCTCTCATTCTCTCTCTCGCTCTCTCTCTCTCTTGCCCAGCTGCTTCACACTCCTCTTTCTCTATCTGCTGTGTGTTTCCCCATGGCTCTCCGCGCTGCGTTTCCCGGGACATTTCCTCTCCTGCGCTGACAGACTTATTAATTCATTTCTTTTCTTTTTTTTCTTTTTGCCAAAATGTGGATCTCCAGCGGTCTCTGTGCTCTTGCAGGCTTCAGGAATCAGCGGCAGGAGGGGAGACGGAGCAGCTGGGATAACTAACTGGGTGCTATGGTGGGACCTCCTGGAAGGGGCAAGAGTTCGGCTTTTCCGAAATATCAGCAATTTCCACAAAGGTGGGTCACATGGACATTCTTTTACTTTACACCTTTAATGTATTATTATTATTTTTTTAATATATATATATATATATATATGAATAACAGTGGCAGGCTGCTATTGGTGACGTTAATTGGATGAAATGGAATAGAACCGAGGCGACTTGGATTTCTGCTGGTTCATATATACTTTGTATCCACTTTTTGTGGAGCTGTACTTTTTAAACTTGCTGTGGGCTCAGATGCATAATCACGGGTTATTAAGCCTGAGTCTCCTTAATCTCTTGACAACGAATTGGACGCTCTCACTTTGGACTTTTATTCTATGTTGTGCAGGAATCAACTGTCTCTGCATTTGGTCTGCTTTAAAAAAGAAAGTGGGGGGAACAAAAAACAGACAGCCATGCAATCTACAATACACATAATTGTTTTTTAAAACAGCTAAGTGAATCGTGGTTTAAGGAAGCAGAGACATAAACTGTAGAGTCAGTTTATTAATGTAGATGTTTGTGTTGCAGAAATGAACTGTCTTTTATTCTGGAGGGGGAGGACTGGATAAGACCCATTTTTAGTGGTGATGTAGCAGCTTGGTTCCTGACGTAGCCGTGTGTCCTATGAGTGTCCCAGGAGAAGATAGACAGTCTATAATTAACTAAGGCAGACTTGAGCCAGGGGAGACGAAGCCTAATGCCACTACTGGGATTTGTGGAACTCCATTACACAATCAGATAAAGGTCCCGCAGTCAGAGGACTTCTAATGGCAACATAAGCCTTTATAGTCCAACAGCAGAAAGGCTTCCGAGTGAAAAAAAAAATGCAGTTTAGATTCCATCCATTATCTGAGAGTGGATTCCTATTGGTATTCATTGCATAAGAAAACCTGTTTGAGGATATACAGTTTCAGTATTCAGCGATTTAATTAGATGATTCTTTCTAATTAAAAATGTCAAAGTTTCCTGTTTTTTTTATGAGTCTCCAGGGTTTAATATCAGGGCTAACACATCACAATGTAATATTTCCCAGTGGAGATACTCAGATTTGCCATTTTGATTTGGTGTTGTGTGTCTGCTACTCACTGAACCAAAAATAATTTACTGTCTGACAGCCTGTAAGTTACAGTTAATTCCAACAGCAGTCCCTGTCTAATAAGGAAAACAAGCCATAGATAGATAGATAGATAGATAGATATTGAGCTGTAATTTACAGTATGTGCCAGCCAAGTACAGTTTGGCAGGAAAGTTCTTGCATATGCAGACAAACAGTGTATGATATGACTCTAAAGTGCACTATATAGATGTGGCATCCATAGCTTCTGCAGTTCCAATCTCTGAACATGCAGGCTGTGCTCTCACATTTGACCGATCCAGTCCACCCACTCCCTAGCTCTGCCCTTTGTAAGCATTCAGTGGGCATGGCCTGATTAACCCGTAAGGGGGCCCAAGGGCAAAAATGAGCTGCTTGGTCCCCATGACCCCTTCTTCCTCCATCTTCTCCTCTACATTGTCTAGTGAGAGGCAGTATAGTAGCTGACGTGATTAAAGCCTTAAAGGTACAGTTGGGAATTTTTATGAAAATAACTTCTTGTTATATTTCCTCAAACTGTCATGATTATTCACACAGAGGTACATGAGACAAATAGTCAGTAAAAAAAATCATGTTCCTCCTCCTACTCTGTGTGCTTTTAATGACATTTGCAGCATTGAGCAAACCTTAATCAAGATTTTGTTAATGCATTGCCTATTTCTCAATTTTTTCAGAGACATATTTTAGTGTACACTTTAGCTGTAAAATTAGAAATTTGGTCCAGCTGGTGAGCATTGCTTAGTTTTAGGGTTGCAGTGATATACTGGTTTTACGGTATGCTGTGATAACAAAGTTGATCTAAGATGAAACTGGATAAATAATCTCCCTTTTATTTTAGCAATTTTCAAAGCGGAGACTATTTTACTCATGCTTTCATTAACAAAATGGTTTTAAGTTTCAGTTATAGTAATAAAACGTTTGTTTTAGCAACAATAACCCCTCTGTTATTCTGACTGATAATAATATAAATTGTGTAATATCATGATACCGTTAAACTGCTGCAACTGCATGAGATTTTCTGAGACCGTTATCGTACCATGAAACTCATACAGTTGCAGCCCTCCTTAGTTTTCAGCTTGACTGTATTCAACATGGTGGCTGAGTCAGAGACTTTCTCATTTTACAGCTAAACAGTAAACTAAAATAGGCTATGTTTCTGAAAACATTTCAGGTGAGAAGTAGGCAACAGACTCTGGATTCACATTTAATCAGCGCTTCCTACACTGTAAAATATTTGTATATTTACAGTAAATTACTGGCTACTAGTCGTATCACTTTCACGGGAAATTACTGTATTATTTTTATAGCAAATTATTGTGAAAGGAGAGCTGTATACTGTCATTCACAGTAGTTATGCCTGCATATTACTGTGATGTAGCAGTATGCTTCTGTAAAAATATTACATTCAGTAGTAATCTCACAGTTAAAGCCTATTACATTACTGTGATAAAACACTATGTTCCTGTAAAATTACTGTATTTAACTATAAATTCACAGTTTATGTTACAGTTATGTACACTGGATTACTTGGATTACTGTGATACTGTGATTACTGTGTACTTTTGTAAAATTACTAGCCTATATTTACCTGCATGAATTTCACAATAAAATTCTGAATACAGTTAAACATCACAGTTCTAGCCTTTAAGGTAATAATAATGTTATTACCATGGCTCTGATTGGTTGTTTTCGTTCACATGTGGTAATGGCATTAGAAGCAATACCAGGAAGCAGAGGACTATCTGTCTCATTTTATACTGTGTGGAAATAGTGACTGTTTCAGCAAATATGACATTGAGTTATTTTGTTATAAAAGCAGCTTTAAGGTGGGCCCTGCTTTATTATGTGATGTTGACACCCTGTCCTGTAGAGATGCACTGTGTTGCAATCAAGACATTCTGTTAATTCAGTTTTGTGGTTATGTTTCATGCTCCTAGTAAATGTACATCAGCACATTGCATTGAAAAGATTTATTGTAGGGTTGGTATTGTGATTTCCAGCTTCTCATGTCCAAGTGTCCCTGAACAAGACATAGAACCGTAAATTGCTCAGATTTAGTTGTTTTTCGCTTTAGGCAAGATGAGTCTATGGCTGAGGATCAGCATGGGCCAGGATCTCATTTGGTCCTCGGGGCCCCTGAAGGTAATCCTGCAACAGTGACACTGTGATTGTATAACTCATTATCTTTACAGCTGTTTGATAGCTGCACATCTTGTGGTCATCAAAGAGGCTCCAGAGGTAATTTAGAAGAATGGTATGATATAATTTACTTCCGCTCAGACTTGAATAATATATGATGTCTTGTTTTTGCAGCCATGGATCTAACCAGGAGTCTAGTGGTGTGAACACAGCCAGGTGAGCGTGGTGGGTCTGGGCAACTTTCCCCCAACCGACCACCATCATCATCTCTTTGAGCCTCACAGGCTCCAGACACTCACACACACCACTGCAACCTGTTTGAGGAAACCCACTCCGACAGTAAGACAGCAGCACACGCAGCGCAACCATGACAGACAGAGTAACCTTCAGCACACCCAAAGTCACCCCGCGGCCCGCCGCAGGTCCAGTGCTCCCCCCTGAGCCCATTGACATCATCCGCATTAAGGCCCGCTCTCGGCGGGTCAGGCTTAATGTTGGAGGTCTCACACATGAAGTCCTGTGGAGAACACTGGACCGGCTGCCCAGAACCCGTCTGGGACGGCTAAGAGACTGCAACACCCACGAGTCACTGTTGGAGATCTGTGATGACTACAGCCTCAGTGAGAATGAGTACTTCTTTGACCGGCACCCAGTGGCCTTCTCCTCCATCCTCAACTTCTACAGAACTGGGAAGCTGCACATGATGGAGGAGATGTGTGCCCTCTCTTTTGGCCAGGAGCTGGACTACTGGGGAATCGATGAGATCTACCTGGAGTCGTGCTGCCAGGCGCGGTACCACCAGAAGAAGGAGCAGATGAATGAGGAGCTGAGGAGGGAGGCAGAGACACTGAGGGAGAAGGACGGGGATGAGGCCGAGCACGGCTGCTGTCCTGACAAGAGACAGAAGCTGTGGGATCTGCTGGAGAAACCCAGCTCATCTGTGGCTGCAAAGGTAACAACAGCTGCACACACACTACACTGACATATTGGTAAAGGAAAATTACACTCTAAAAATGAAGTGTCCAGGCTAAAATAAAAGCATTTTCTAGTTCATAGTTCCTCACCGTGGAATGATAAACAGACAAAGTCAGTTTGTTGTTTATTGAGAGGAGCTCCTTACATAGTGACAGTCTAAAGATGAAGTGGTCATGGTTCAGTATGTGAAAAAAGTTGTATAATGTCTTCTGTGTCTCTGGAGGAACTTGGGTCAAGTCTGCGAAAATAAAATGTGTTGTCATCAGGGTTATCTGACCTCAGGCTTGGAGACAAATGTATTATGTTAGTTGCATTATGGGAATTTAGAATCCATGTTGATTTTTTTTTAAGCTTGATCTATACCAGAAACTAAAAGTCAGAATATCTCTTTCTTTGCTGCACAGATTTCCCCTCTTTTTTAAAGAACTTTTTTCTTCCTTTATTCTGATGAAGGAAGGAGACACAAAAAGACAAGACGCAGAACGTGCGACTCCTTATCTTGACTCAAACCAGCTACTGTAAAATTGCTGTTACATCTTGTTACCAAGACATGACTATTCTTCGTTTTTACTCTGTCTCTTGTGAGTGCCTTAGGTTTATGAAGTGAAATATGTAATTACTGGAGTGCCCAGTTAAAGAGACGTATTCACCTACTGACTGAACTGAGGTTATAGGAACAACATCCAGTAACTGTGGTGCATTTTTCCATTTTTCTTTTTTTACTTTGGAAGTGACTTCTGTTTCTGACTACATTCAGCAAAGCTACACACATGTCCTAACATTTATGGAATCAAATAAGAGACATAAGTATCTGAATTTTAACAACCACTGACAATTTAATTTTTAAATTTAGACACCACTGAATTCATAACATTGAAATATTTTACTTTAAAAACCACATCTGCTTCTATTTGTTCGAAATTCACCACTTTGAAATTAAAATATGAAATTTCTTGATTTTTAGCATCAAAATTTGAATTTTTTTTAATGCTCACAAATTCAGACCAAAAAAAAAACAAAGAGAGAATTAGGAAAACATAGAGTCGGGCTAATTATATCAAATAGGTTAAACTGTGATCTGAAAATTCCCACTGAAAAAAAAAAAAAAAATCTAAAAACTAAATATACATAAATTATATATATATATATATATATGTATATCAATGTTATGAATTCAGTGGTGTTTAAATTTCAATAATTAAGTATTCAGTGGCTGTTAAGATTTAAATACTTATGGCTCTCATTTGCTTCCATACACCACTTTTTCCCCACTGTCATTTTTAAAACAAATAACAGCAGGAGCAGTAATCAGGGCCCCCCTTTAACTTGGATGGAATTAATTGCATAAATAAGTTCCAACACAACACAGACTCAGTCATTCCCCACTAATAAGCAGGATTTAGTTGTTTTTGCATGTTGGACCCACAGTGTAGATCTGTAAACTGTAAAAGGTAGTAGTGTTAAGTCCCAGTCACTCCTGGATTGTGACCGTAGTTCTGTTTCCTGGTGCTCTGCTCTGCCTGCCTTTATACTTAGCCTCGTGCAGCTCCATGAAGAGGCATCAGAGGCCATTGGGGAGCTATCAGGACCATAATCCTCCTTCACCTGTAAAGTACAGACACTGAGGGGAGGAGGATGAGGGATTACCGTGGCATTTTCTCCTGTGCTCTGTCCTGGTGCTCACTAGTGGATAGGTGGTGGGGATTTTATATTTAAAGGGTCAAGTCACCCAAATTGCAACACAAATGAATACAGCATTAAAAAAAAAAAAGAAATCCCACTAACTATGTCTTGAAGCCCCTAATATCTTTCTCTTTGGAGATCAAAACCCAAAGTTGGGTTCCACTGAGGAAGTACCAATGGCTGTCTTGCCTTTATTAGTTATACTCAGTTATAATAAGAGAGTCTGATGCATCAGTAACAAGCTCTTACACAAATCTATTCTTTATTACACCACAGTTTATACATAGAGTTTAATAGAAGATAAGAGGTTGAGTGTTGCTGATAATCCCACCCACACTTAAAGGAGCTATATGTAAGAAATATAAAGCAAATAGTCATAAAATCCTCCTAATATGTCACAGAGACTAAGGAATAATGTTCATATAACATACTGATCTCACCGACAACAATAGTACAGCCAGAATATTCGCATTTAAAAAAATTTTTTACGGTCCGCAAATCATGTTTATGTTTTGAGTTTGTGTTTTGGCCTGTTGCGCCATCCACCGCCGTCTACCAGTCACGCAGTCAGTAGAGTCTCAGCATCAGTTACAGTTACGCCTGAGCTACAGCAGCACGGCAAGCAGCATTAGCAGTGTCCCAGTACATAGCATTAGCAGCCGGCTTCTCCTCAGCTGTATCCCGGTAGCAGCGTTAGCAGTGTCCCAGTACATAGCATTAGCGGCAGTAACCGTTTTGGCCACATTCTTACATACAGTGCCTTTAAGGCTTTATGACATGCCAGCTTTCAATTGTGTGTTTAGACATAGGTGTGTGTGCTCATACAAAATACACAACTTTTGTATCAAATCCTGCAGAAAAGAAGGAACTGGATTTTGTTACTTATAATTTTTTCTTTTCAAAATTACTGTGAAATCTTTAGTTTCCATTGTTTGGGGTAGGTTAATGTGTTTTATGAGGGTAAAGACTTGCTCAGGTTTCTGCTGGTCATGGCAGAGTCTCTGTGGTCCAATTCTTATTCTTTTTTTCATCTAATGAAAAACTAACATAATACATTTCTGTACAGATGAGCATGTTTACTACAAGCTGCTGCACTTAGTCTGTCAAATGAAGAAGCTTTGTGTAGCAGTACACATTAAGCTTAAACACAATCATTTGACAGTTTGTTTCCCACGGTGAGCTTACTGAGCTGGTTTTATTGTCTGCAGCAGAGCAGGCAGACAGCAGATAGACAGCTCCTAAACACACAATCCAAGCAGAGCATTAGTCCAGTACTAATGATGTGACAGCAGTGGGTATTTGTAATAATAATTTTCATACACTACTGATGGTAAATCTTTATCAGAACCAGCTTTAATGGCCATGTCAGTGTGTTCACACACACATGGAATTTGACTCTGGTGTTTTGGTAGTTGGATGTGCAGCCTACTTATATCTATATTGAGAGTGGTGATATTTACATGTTAAAAATAGTGTGTATAAACTGTAAAAGATATGGCATTTACAGGCACATTGAAGTCCAGTGGATATTTGGTGTTACAGGGATTTTTACAGTAAATGAAGGGTGTTAACTGTTCGTTAGACTGATGCCACGTGGAAAGAAATTGCTCTTGTGCCTGGTAATTTGGGCCTACCAGAGGGGAGGAGTTGAAACAAGTTGTGTCTAGGTAGAGAAGGGTCTGCAGCAAGATTACCTGCCTGTTTCCTTACTCTGGAAATGCACAAGTCTTGGATGGAGGGCAGGCTGGCACCAATTATTTTTTCTAGAGTTCTGACTGTCCACTGTAGTCTGCTTCTCCTCTGTTTGGTAGTAGATACAAACCACACTGTGATGTATGTGCAGAAAACAGACAGGATTATTGCTAGGGATACCCCATTCAGAATACCCTAAAGCACAACTAGTGCGATGGAAACTGACACTTATTCTACCCAAAATTGCTCATTATTATTATTCAAGGAAAACAGCCATGATAGAAATGTCTGTGCATCAAACTTTGTTTCCCATTTTCAAAATTCACGTTATTCCTATGCTCTAACACAGTCCAGAAATATTTGTAATAATGAATAACTCTCTCCTAAATCCAAAAACTAGAGCGCTAAAACTCAAATCTGTGATGTCATAGAGAATAAATTCTGGAGCTGCTCCATAGAATATGAATGGTAAATGGCAGTGAAGTTCTAGATGACACTGAGAGCACCCACAATGTAAAAAGAAGGTATTTGTTTTAACTTAAAATCATTAGTGTCTTGGTTGCCTTAAAATTTTCAAGTTGACTGAACAAATTGAGATAGTTTTGTAATGATTCAATTTTCCTTCTCAAATTCAGATCAAAAATTAAGGCAGCCCGCATACTTACTTTTTAAGTTAAAACAAATAGTTTCTTTTTACAGTGTGAGGGAATGTTCTGAGTATATGGGAATGTTTCTGTTTCAGACCTGAGAACACTACAATAGATTTAAGCTCATTTGTATTAAAAGTGTTTGGGGAGGTTTCCTGCAGCTGGGGATGTCCTGCAGGTTCCTTCACAATGATGGTCGTTGGCTGAAACCAGTGTTTGGGCTTTTCAGGGTAACTCCTCTTCGTTACTTTGATCTCTTTTGTCAATGTGTTTTTGGCCTGGTTGTAAAGTAGTCTGTCCCCAGTTCTGCAGGCCTCCTCCTTAGCTTGACAGAGCTGTCTGAAGGTTTTTGCCGGCACACATCCTCACAAAAACTGATGTAAGATGTCACAGTGTCAGAGAGTTCATCCTGTCCTGTAGCTGCACCATAACACTTGAGTCAGTGCAGTGAAAGCAGGCCTGTAAGTCCAGCTTTGCCTTGTTGGCCCATCTCCTCACAGTCTTTACCACAGGCTTAACAGATTTTAGTTTCTGCCTGTAAGTCAGAAGAAGATGAACCAGACAGTGATCAGAGAGTCCCAAGGCTGCATGGAGAACAGAGCAATGGGCATCCTTTATTATGGTGCAGCAGTGGTCCAGTGTGTTATGGTCCCAATTGGGACGTTTGATATGTTGTCTGTATTTTTTATTATTTTTGTCTGGATGTTTTTAGAGGAGAGGAGAGGAGAGGAGAGGAGAGGAGAGTTACCTGTAGTAAGATGGCACTCGTCAGTGTCAAAGTGTGTTCCTTATGAGGGGCAAACAATGAGTGGAGGTCAGCAAGGTTGCCATGTCTCTGAGCGTGATGTCATAGACCAACAATTTGTTACTTTTGTTGGCAGAACCTCATGTAAAGAAAAGTGTTCAGCAGTGTAAATTAGCTGGGGCAAAGGGACACATACACAGAAGCAAGTGGAGGGCGGCTGATATTGTTAATTGATCCCCTGTTTCCAGCTGACTGACTGGAGAACAGTCCAGGCCAACTGCACTGTCAGCAGCAGGAGGAGAGACTGTTCAGAGCCTTGGGTTTAATCAGCTAGATTCACACAGGACCTGATTATCTTTAGAGCTCAGAGTCGGCCCTTTAACGGCTGATTCAACATAAGAAAAACCAGCACGGAAGTTTGAAATCTGTGTGACACTGATGTAAGCTTCTGGGCTGTCAGAAATCTGATTTCTTTGTGGCTACTTTTAAATCATTTAAGTCCAAACGAAAGAATTGATACTTTGTATCTGATAGTTATACAGTTACATTAGTTAAATCAATGATATTAATTATTGCACATAAGAAGGCTGCAGATTTACCCATTTACTAAAGCTGACTTAATTTTACTATGAATATGAACTTGCAGAGAAACCTGTGTGGTAATACCATAGACTGTATACAATAATGTATGCAGCTGCCATGATGTCACTCATTGGTTGATGGACCCCTGTTTTGATGCGTCAAGATGGCATTTTGGGTGTTCCAATCTCGCATTTTTGGAGCCGAGATGGGGAGATAACCATAACGCT
Organism: Epinephelus lanceolatus; assembly: GCF_041903045.1. Lineage (NCBI taxonomy): Eukaryota > Metazoa > Chordata > Actinopteri > Perciformes > Serranidae > Epinephelus > Epinephelus lanceolatus. The sequence continues at coordinate 4,181,094 of NC_135745.1, read as the reverse complement.
AACTGTTTTCTTGGTTAGTATGGTGCATTTACAGCTATAGTTAACTATGATAATGCTAATGCTTATTTCTACTAGCCAAAAGAGTTTCTGAAAACCATCTAAACAAAATGTGCTCACTGAAAGAAAATGACTATGTGCCTCCTTTAGCCCTGATCACACAGAAATTAGTAGCTAGTTCCTAAAATGGACAGACAGAGGGTACTTGCTGTAGCTCTGGTTGAGAGTGAGAGGCTGTCAGCAAATAGTTTGTTGGGCACAGGGAAATGGAGATCTGTGTGGGTACATGTGACCCTAAAAAAAGAGGGTGGATCCCAGGGAGTACCACCATTTGGTCCAGGATCTTCATCTCCATGATGACCCTTTTAAGTACTGCACTTACATGCTTCCAAGCCTGCTGTTGTCTGTTGAGATGGTGGTAACTGTAAAGTCATATAGCTCTGGGTATCCAGCTACCACTACCACCAGTTTCTCTTCCATTGTTAACCAACTGTAAACTTGTTGTCATGACCACCAGAGAACATCCGATCAGACAATGGGAAAACAGTGCAGATGACGTGGGGAGCTTTTCAGCTCTGAGTTGAAGTTTTCTCAACTCGAGGAGTTCAGAGTGCTCTGGAAAACATGGCAGGCACCTAGAGTGCAGAAGTATGAGGCACGAAGCAATGCAAAAACAGTGAGCAAATGCTTCATTCTTATTAAAAACAATTACAAAAAAAAGACATCTCAGCTGATAAAACACTTTCTGTGTGATTGGGGCCTTATATGGTCTTTAGTAAAACCAAATGCTGAACAAGACTTTTTAGACAACTAAAACTTTACAGTTAACTTTAATAAACACTGATATGACAACAGCTCCTGCTACGTCTATACTTTGTCAATCTGGTGTTAAGCCATGGTTACAGTACCTAACCAATGTTAGTAGTAATAGTTTAGTGGCTGTGGTGGTGACTTCTCAGTGGCCAGCACCCACCTGTCACTAAACGGGTGAGTTATAAAAAAATTCACCCCCTGTACGGTTGTCATGAAGGGAGAAATTTGCTATTGAAACCAAAGTTACCAAGCTGCAAACATGTTTATTTCTGCTGTAGAGTTGGGCATTTTAACATGGTGGTCCACAAATGAAAAGGAGATGTCACAGTAGCTACATCCACTATATACAGTCTGTGGGATTGACTCACTCTTGGAGCCAGCTTCAAGTGACCATTGGAAGAACTGCAGTTTTTGGCACTTCTGTGTTTAATTTAGTTTTCAGCCATGCATGAGTGAAACAATTGCCAGACAGGCACATTTTCAAAAGTCATCAGTGGTGCTAAATTGTGTAATTCAAAATTTTATTATTAAACTTTTTAAAAAATTTTTTAGAGCTTGTGTGTTTCTGCTGTGCATAGGAGTCTTGTGAATCTTGCTGTCTTGTGAATCATAGAAAACCCCCGTATCTGACAATATGGATAACAATAGCAGTAAACAGAGAGTCATGTAAATTGTAACAAGACATATGGCATGCATATGGAGTATATCTTTGACAATAAAAGTCCAGTTTCCAGGTAGTTGATCGCTCTATAAATACAACAGTGCTGGCCTTCACAGGTCCATGTGACCGTGTTGGAACCGTAGTGTCAGCAGTAGGGAAGCTGCTTAGGCCTCTGTGCACTGACACCAGCCGTGTGTCACTCTGTCGCAGCAGTGATGCAGCTCAGCTCTCAGCAAATAGGAGGGCCTCTTCCTGGTGACATATACAGCTCAGTGCTACCTCTGATTAGAATAGAAGCATGACCTGGCCATTTAGAAAACATGGTGCAGCATTTGTTATGGAGCAAACACATACACATACACACACACACACACACACACACACACACAGTTCAGAGTCCAGATGGACAACTATCTATGATAGTTTTGAGTGTTATTGGATAATATGAATATTAAATGTTCCAATAATAGAGATTAGTTTCCTACACTTTACATAATCCGTGTAATCTTCTTATTTTTGACTCTGATTATATTTTTTGACATGTTCCCTATCCTTTGTAGTGAGTCTCACACACACAAACAGGATTGTTTCATTTCCGTTTCGTTTCTCCTCTCAAACAGTCGGTCAAATGTGTTGAATGCTGCTGGCTAGACATGTTAGTAATTTTACAACTGCTCCAAAAATATTATAGAGCATAACAAGATCAGACATGTATATTATCTCATCCTGTACACAGTTTGAAATTTACACACACAAACATGCGCACACGTACACGCACACACACACATACACACACACACACACACGCACACACACACACACACACACACACACACACACACACACACAGAGTTTGACTTAGGAGTATAGCTTAATCTCCTTTGGGGCTTTTACCAGTACTGCTGCTTCTGCAAATAGACTAACTGTTGGCAGGTTGGATAGTCTGTCCTGTCCACTGTCTGACCTGCAGAAGGGAAGAAGGGGAGAATTAAGAACACAGTGCAATAAAATCTTTTATCCAATGACAATATCACCTTTTTTTTCATCCAGTGTGAAAAAGGGCCCAAACTATGCAATTACTGTAAGTCACAGACTGCACCTGCCCACAGAGAGGGTAGTCTTACAGTCATCAGCTAAACATTTTTAACCCTATAATTCAAAAATTGAACAAAGTAGAAAAAAGTGAACTATCCGAACATTAAAAAAAAAACCCAAAACTGTACAGAATAACAAGTCATCTAGAATTTCAGTCTAAAAACATGGCATTATTGTGTCTGTTCTCCACATGAGATAAGCCTGATATCCTTAGTTTTTAGCATTTCTTAGCATTGGGCCTCATGCAGCAACATTCTCCTAAATTTCTCACATTTCACCTCTAAGTTTGTGTTAAGAGAAAAATAAGAGGAGTCAACTCCAGATGCACCAAACATTCTTAACAGTCCAAATCTGCTCTGACCCTGGTGTGCTGAATGATGAGCCCCACTAGACAAAAAGTCACCTATTAGCATTAGTAACACCCCCTAAACACTATTTAAGGGCAAGTGTTGTGCCGTGTGCAAAGACTTTGGCAAATGCCCAAGACTGGATAGATGCCACCAAAAAAAGGCTGTAAGAAGAAGCACTACAGCAGTAGCGAAACTGATGTACTGTTAAATAAACTTAAAGTAAGTAAGTACTGGTGTTACAGGAAAACCAAAAACCAGTGTGTGTCAGCTGCAGTGGTGGAGGAAGCATTCAGATTTTTTACTAAAGTAAAAGTACTAATACCACACTGTAAAATACTTTGTTACTAGTAAAAGCTCTGCATTGAAAATGTTACTGAAGTACAATCTGGGAAAATATGTTGAAGTATTCAAAGTACGGAAAAGTATAATAAATGTCATAAATCAAAATAATTTAAATGATTTAAAGGAAAAGCAACAAGTCTTCATACATTTATATGAAAAGCTGGAACCATGAAATGTTTTTTGCAAAATGACTTTACTAGCAACTATTTTGATATTGATAATTGGAAAAATTGCCAATACATTTCCTAATTAATCGTCTGATTGTTTCAGCTGCACTTGTGTATTTTCATATGGTTCGTTTGCAAAAATCTTAATTTGTAAGGTAACTAGTAGCTAAAGTTAACAATTAATAGTAGTGGAGCACAAGGTACAATGTTTCCCTCCAAAGTGTAATACAGTAGTTAAAAGTGGATGAGATCAAATGATGAGATAAAAACAATCAACTAAAGTTAAAAGTTTCCCAAATCTGTACTTAAGTTAGGGTTGTCAAAAGTATTGATACTCTGAAAAGTATCAATACTCAAACGCTGTATCCGGATACAATACTAATTTACAAAAGTATCGATACTAACAGTGCACGCCACCTCAGCGCCTGTCGGTTGCACGCGATGGGTCCGACGGACATGCGCTGTGCAGGCAGTATCTGGCAGGCACAGAGCCCTCGCTGCAACCCGGCTTGTTGTCGTCGCTGTGCATGCATGCACACATTTCTGTTGCTGTAATATGGCCAGCGCGGCTGCAGGAGGATCAGAGCAGCCAGTTTTGGTCAAAAATGATAAAGGAAAAAGCGCTCTTTGGAAATATTTAGTGACGTGAACACAGCACGCTGCAGACGGCAGGTACAGCCCCTCCCCTCACTAGCAGCTGAGCAGCTGGTGTCTCCAGCATCAAACTAAAATATAACTTCTAACGTTAATGTGGGAGCTAAGCAGAAAACTTTATCAGTCATGCCCCTCTGTAACATTAATAGACAATGTTAGTTTAACAGGACAACACAATTATGTGTGTCTGAAAAGTTATGTTAACTGTAAAGTCACAGATTGAAGCTGAAAAAACGTTTGGTTTCTCCCGTAACCCCTGGTTCTCTGATCACATAGTGAGGTAGAAACAGGAGCATCCCGAGCCTAAACTACCAACTCTATTTGATCAGCAACGAAAATATGGTGCCAATTCACCAGAAGCACAGAAAATAAACAGGGCTGTAGATAAATACATTTGTATGGACAGATCTTGTTTCTGGTTGTTTTTTATTTTGGGGGGATTTTTTGTTGTTATCATTGATGTTACTGTTCTGGGGTCCGTTTCACAAAGCAGGTTCAACAAACTCTGAGTCTAATCCTGAACTCTGAGTTGATCTACTCTGAGATAGGAAACTCTGAGTTTCCGGTTCCAGAACAGCTGATTTGAATCAGTTTAATCAACTCGGCGTAGTTTCACCTGGAGTTAAGCACGTGCACCACAACTATAAAAAGCCAGCATCAATGGAGCCCCGATTTGATGAGTCACCATGGCAACGGGGAAGAGGAGGGCTGCGTTTTTCACCCCACTAGAATTAGAAATCTTAATGCACTTATACAGCGAGTTTGCACACGTTTTCAAAAAGAAGCGCAACACTGCTGCAGCTGCAAAAGAGAGGCAGACGGCGTGGGAGAACATTGCTGATTAAGTTTAAATGTAGTCCTTTGCAATCACAATAATATTACAGGGGAAAACTGCTTGAATGGTAGCCTATTAATTTATTTCATTTAGGTGCAATCCCGCGGGGGAGAAGCGCGCTTGGCAGCAGTTTAGGATTAAATATAAAAACAAAGCCAATTGTTCAAACAGGTAAGGCTCAGCATAATCTCATGGGGGTACCTCATTCTGATCATGTTTTACATTGTAAAGTAAATATTAAGTGGCTGTTTGACTGTGCAGTTGTTTTATCCCCAACATAATGCTGTTTTCACACACATAAATGTCTTCTCATCTATATCATGTTCTGTTAAATAATTAAGCCTATTTAAACTAACACAGACTTCTACTCAGCCAACAGAAAGAAGGCAGATGCCCATAAAACGAGCACACTATTCTGACCGCCCTGCATACAGTTGCCTTACTCAAGTGCTCAGCATATCCGACATTGTACAAAAAACTTCCATTTGCAAAGGAACACAGTGCATTTTTATACAGTCTATGAGCGCAACACACAATATCTGCTGGGATGTGAGAGCATGACTACGATTGGTAATGTTGCAAATGTAAGGATGGATTAGGTTGTGTATGTAGATGATGGACTGTGACGTGAAACGGTACCGCTCAAAAAGATAATTGTGTGGAAATGCTAAAACATCTATGCGCGGTCTGATAACCATCTCCTGACGAATATTTAATTCTCTGCGCAGTAATGCTGCACCTTCATCCACGGGATCGTTATCAAAAGGACATGCCATGTTAGTGAAAAAAGTCGCCACCTACTGTGCCTAATGGACTTCTAATACTGACTCTGATTTTTTAAATGATTTTTTTAAAAGACAGACGGCAGAATTAGGCTATGCCAAAACTCGCCTGCTGACTGAATGAATGAGGAAATCAAATGGAGTGTGTGGCTCTGAAAGAGGGCGGAGACAAAGAGAAACTCTAGGTTCATTGAGAAAAACCTGGTCCCGACCAGGTTAGGTTCATAGAGTCTGTTACCCCTCTTTCTCTGGTTTGAGTTACCTCCCTTTTTGAAACAGAAAACTCAGAGTTTCCCTCATTTCAGGGTTAACAGACTCTGAGTTTTCACTAAATCTGCTTTGTGAAACGGACCCCTGATCTTTATTTAAAAATGACATGCCTCTTAATTTTTTGCTGCTGTATCAACAATGGTATCGAGTATTGAATATTTTCCTGGGTATCGATATCGAGTTTGAAATTTTAGTATCGTGACAACCCTAACTTAAGTACAGTACTTGAGTAAATGTACTTAATCGCATTCAACCTCTGCTCAGCAGAGGGACATCCAGTAACTGAAATTTCAGTAACTGGGATCAATGGACCAAGTATAGTAGGATTTCTTTAGCCCTGAATTTCTTTAAAACATAATTTAAATTTGATTACATGATATTTTTGCATTTTTGAAATGTTTCTCTAACATAAAACTTATTTTTCTTTACACTGGACAACAATATGTGGACCATGAAAATGAGATGTGTGTCTCTTATCTTGGCAAGAATGCACTCGACTGCTCATAAAATGTTCTCTTACCGAAGAGAAGAGCAAAAGTAAGAAAACACTGGTGAATCCCAGAAATCATTGGGTCCTAACAAAATAACAAATCGTAGACACAAACAGAAAGTAAGAGAAAATGTATTTGTATATGTTTCTCACGAGGCCAGAGGCACAAGGTAGTTTTGAGGGGCCCCAGTGCACGCTATTATGATGGGCCCTAGTACATGCAATTGTGCACGTCGTCTTATCACATGATCAGAGACTTGCAACATACAGTACAGGCCAAAAGTTTGGACACACCTTCTCATTCAATGCGTTTTCTTTATTTTCATACTATTTACATTGTAGATTCTCACTGAAGGCATCAAAACTATGAATGAACACATGTGGAGTTATGTACTTAACAAAAAAAGGTGAAATAACTGAAAACATGTTTTATATTCTAGTTTCTTCAAAATAGCCACCCTTTGCTCTGATTACTGCTTTGCACACTCTTGGCATTCTCTCCATGAGCTTCAAGAGGTAGTCACCTGAAATGGTTTTCCAACAGTCTTGAAGGAGTTCCCAGAGGTGTTTAGCACTTGTTGGCCCCTTTGCCTTCACTCTGCGGTCCAGCTCACCCCAAACCATCTCGATTGGGTTCAGGTCCGGTGACTGTGGAGGCCAGGTCATCTGCCGCAGCACTCCATCACTCTCCTTCTTGGTCAAATAGCCCTTACACAGCCTGGAGGTGTGTTTGGGGTCATTGTCCTGTTGAAAAATAAATGATCGTCCAACTAAACGCAAACCGGCTGGGATGGCATGTCGCTGCAGGATGCTGTGGTAGCCATGCTGGTTCAGTGTGCCTTCAATTTTGAATAAATCCCCAACAGTGTCACCAGCAAAACACCCCCACACCATCACACCTCCTCCTCCATGCTTCACAGTGGGAACCAGGCATGTGGAATCCATCCGTTCACCTTTTCTGCGTCTCACAAAGACACGGCGGTTGGAACCAAAGATCTCAAATTTGGACTCATCAGACCAAAGCACAGATTTCCACTGGTCTAATGTCCATTCCTTGTGTTTCTTGGCCCAAACAAATCTCTTCTGCTTGTTGCCTCTCCTTAGCAGTGGTTTCCTAGCAGCTATTTGACCATGAAGGCCTGATTGGCGCAGTCTCCTCTTAACAGTTGTTCTAGAGATGGGTCTGCTGCTAGAACTCTGTGTGGCATTCATCTGGTCTCTGATCTGAGCTGCTGTTAACTTGCCATTTCTGAGGCTGGTGACTCGGATGAACTTATCCTCAGAAGCAGAGGTGACTCTTGGTCTTCCTTTCCTGGGTCGGTCCTCATGTGTGCCAGTTTCGTTGTAGCGCTTGATGGTTTTTGCGACTCCACTTGGGGACACATTTAAAGTTTTTGCAATTTTCCGGACTGACTGACCTTCATTTCTTAAAGTAATGATGGCCACTCGTTTTTCTTTAGTTAGCTGAATGGTTCTTGCCATAATATGAATTTTAACAGTTGTCCAATAGGGCTGTCGACTGTGTATTAACCTGACTTCTGCACAACACAACTGATGGTCCCAATCCCACTGATAAAGCAAGAAATTCCACTAATTAACCCTGATAAGGCACACCTGTGAAGTGGAAACCATTTCAGGTGACTACCTCTTGAAGCTCATGGAGAGAATGCCAAGAGTGTGCAAAGCAGTAATCAGAGCAAAGGGTGGCTATTTTGAAGAAACTAGAATATAAAACATGTTTTCAGTTATTTCACCTTTTTTTGTTAAGTACATAACTCCACATGTGTTCATTCATAGTTTTGATGCCTTCAGTGAGAATCTACAATGTAAATAGTCATGAAAATAAAGAAAACGCATTGAATGAGAAGGTGTGTCCAAACTTTTGGCCTGTACTGTACATATTACCCAACAATCATCATGGCATATCTGTATATGTCAAAAAATACCAAAGGAAATAAGAATTTATGAATTTAATTTGACAATTTTAATAGTTTATAAGAGTTTATTTGGAATAAACATATCATTTTGTTTTAGATGCTATTGATTGTTTTACAAAAAAAAGAAAAGAAAAAAGATGGGTTTGCTTTTTTAAGGGCATAGACAGCAAATGGCAGTGTAATTAATTTAATGAGAGTTCTTCTTTGAATACAGGCATATTTCCAAGTTGGCAATCACTCTTAAGGGCCCATTCTCCACCCAACACATTGTTGGAGGGCCCATGGATGGAAATAATTAATTACATACTTTTATAGTGACTTAAGCTACCACGAGGTAACCACTGCTAGGTTTTACGAGGTTGACTGAATTTAACAAACAAAGACATTTAATCATTGATCAATGACTGACAGCTACCAGAATGACAGACATCACCTGGGCTTTAGGGGGAGGATCTTGTGTCTGGTGCAGCACTGCAGGAAGTACTTATTCACCCAGAGCACACACTGTGATGTCTGTCTGTGTGATGAACCACTGGCCCATAGCTGACAGAGAGGTCTCACGCTGCCCTCCACTTATCACTTCAGTCTTTCTAAATGATTTCGTTTTGGTGAAAAAGATTTCCTGCAGCTCATAAAGGGGATGTTTGTGACCATAAGTGGTTGTTGGGGTTTTTTCTTAATGTTCAAACTAGTTCTTAACTACACAATTTTGAGAAGCAGTTTTGCTTTCTTGTGGAAAGAAAATGTCCAAAATACATACTTAGATGTTTATCTTAGCTCAAATTTCTGAATTAGGTCATTTTTTGATTAGGCAATGTTTCATTTGCATATATAAACATACATTTCAGAAAACCTGTAATACAAAAAGGGGAGGTTTCATGGTGACATCTATTTGTTTCAAGTTTTACTTTAGTGTCAGATTTTTTTGCTCAGAAATGTATAGAATTTTACAATCCGCATCTTTTAAGGCAGTTTGCTCAAAATGAAATTTTTCTCTATATCTATATTCTATATTCTGAAGGTTTTTACAGAGGGATTTTGTTCATATATCATTCACAGCTTGATTTATAGAACATTTTATTCCTAAAGACATGGTGAAAATGATTTTTTTGAATGGCTGTTGACAGTGTTTTCTGATTAATGGTGTCATAAAAAGAGATATTCAAAATTCTCTCTGTAAAACTTCAGACTCTATTATGTCAACAAAGTGAAGCAAGGATTTTGTACCTGGCTCTATTCAGTGTTCACATTTCTGTTCTAATTTGGATATTTAAGCAAATTAGTGCAGATGTAACTAGATAATATGTCATTTGCATATTTAAACATGATTCAAAAAATAGTTGTCTTGTGGGGGAAGTTTTATGGTGATAGGGCCATCTATGAGTTAGACGTTTTACAGTATTCACCTGTACTGCCTCCTTAAGTGCAATAGATTAAACACTTAGAGCTATAGATGTTACACTGTTTATGAATGTCATAACTATGTTACTGCTTTGATTGAAATTTTCCATGACCAGTGTAGTCACACAAAAGTGTTTAACTTTGTCAGAGGCTTGAGGAGATGAATCCTGATAAAGCTCAAGTTTTAATGGAGCAACAGCATTTAGTATACTTTTTGAATTGATTTTTCAAAGAACGTGGGCCTTATATTCATAGTTTCAGCTATTGTTTCTATTGATTCAGTATAGCCAAGGGTGTAGCACTAAATTCTGGGCCCTATGCCTAAGCAATCTCTGTGGGCCCCCAGCCCTTTCTCTCTCTTTTTTTTTTTTAACAGTTAGCTTTCCTTCTTTCCCTTCCTTTCTTTAGTATGATTTGGAACTCCAAATTCCCTTTTGAGGGGAAAAACATGACAGTGTTCGTTGGTGCTCCAGCAGCATAAAAAGTCATTCACTATAGCAGCCTCTAGCTCAAAACATTCCCACTCTGACCTTGTCACACATCAACATTTAGTCATGGATTTTCCAGATATGATGTACAAGGTACCCTGGGTGCATTGGTTGCTGACGTTCTGGGAGGCCGTGTCAACTTCAGTCTGTTACGTGCATTGTCTATTTTCAAAATACACTGTCGTTTTCACAGGAAATGTACAGTTTGTATAGTCTCTTTCAAAATAAACACATTACGTCAGTACAACGCCATGAACTGACGTGGTTATGTTTAGCCAGCACACGCTCGTGGTTCAGTTTAGGCAACAAAACCACGTGCTTGGGTGCAGGAAAAAATAACAGTGTTTGGCTTTACAGTCATACAGTAAGCAAAGTCAGTGGTTGTTGAACCCATCCACCACTCCTCCCGCCCGCCCTACTCGGACTTTTGCTGCCTTAACTTTCGCTGTTGTCCCGCTGTGTTTCCTGCTGACGCTGGCAGGCGTCGTTAAACAATGGTGTATCATGCCGACGTGAAAGGACAGTTTTTTTCTGTTGGTGTTTGATGCCAGAAGTCACTAATCAAGCCTTTTTGACAACTTCAGAGTTAGACTGGGTTCTCTAGCTGTATTTAGAGACAAATCCTAGAGCAGGGGTGGACTAAACCATTTTGCGCCTTTGAAGGGTGAATGGGGCTTCAGAGAGCGTCCACTATTTTTTAAAATAGAAATTTAAGTCATTATACCATTTTCAGCCAATTTTAATTTAGTAATGACAATAAATGATAAAAAATGCAAACAAAACCAAACAAAACCAAACTTTTAATGCTAGGCTTTTCAAGGGCCCCCTCCGATTGGTGCCCTGGGTAATCAGTCCCACATTTCCTCCCCACTACGAATCCCTTGAGTACAGCCATCAGCTTCATTACTGAGCAAAGAGAGACTCTGCTGAACATAGCTTCACCTCTGGCTTTATACTGTAAATTTGCACTAATATTTTTGTATGCACAATGAGCAGTTATTACTGGTGTGTTTGCTTACATTTTCATCTCCACATAAGCAGTTCATGTAATATGGTTAAATTAGGAGATCAGTGTGACTGTCTTACTTGCTTGCCCTATTAAACTGTGACAATGTTGCAATGAGGCTGTAAATCTACCATTAGATTAAGTGGAACAAAGTTGCTGTTCAAATTTACTACTGTAGTTTTCTGCAGACGGGTTATCAAATAAATGTTGGCTAGTGTTGCTGCTGTGCAGTTGTTAGCACTGTATTGTTGCACTGTACTACATGCAAGGAATGATCCTCAACAAGCTGTGCCTTTAAAGAAAAAGAGCACATAATGAAAGGCAAGCCCCCTCACGTGGGCACATGCCAGCAGTCCAAATATAAGCACTGCTGTTGACATTGAATTCTGTCTTTCTTGATTTTGTAATCAACAATCATTTCTACACTTGAATGAGTTTTAAAATTCATTGTGAATCCCAAGTGAAATTTGGGGACATCATGAAAGTCAACAATTTCTCAGTTGTTGTGTGTGTCAAGTGTCTCTTTCAGCATGGTGCAGGACGGCATGTTTTCACAGACAGCAGAGAGTAGCTATCAGAGTTCTATCTGGCCCTGTGCTTTAGGAGGAGCAGCAGCACTAATGTACTGTAGCTTTCCAGAATTGAATGCTCTCATTCAAATGAAAATGATGTATCACTCCAGCAGGAGAGAGGCTGATCCAAAGTGGTTTGCCGTCTACGGCAAAGTTCATCCTGTTGACTGTAAATCTTTTGTTGGCAAATGTCTCCATGTCAGACTGCTCAGTGGGTATGAGTGTACCTCAGCTCACAAGCTGCCAGGCTGTCTTTTGTTTGTTCACTGCTTTATTAGTCTTCAGTTCAGGAGAGACATCAGAAATGTTTTCTGCTGCTGATTAATGTTAATACTGCATTATTACTGAGTGGCTGTGCAGAAACATAATGGTGCATTATAAGTACTTATACATCCAACTACCTACATGTCCAGTCATCGTCCAGGTTAGGAGGTGACATGGAGTTGGGAGGTTATTATTCTGCAGTGGAAGAGGTCTTCCTGCCCTGAGCCCAAATATAATACTGCACAAGTAATACAACATTAATAAACATAACTCTTCAACTCCAGAAATGTTTCTGTAACTGTCTCTCTTAGCAATCTCTCTGCTTATTCTACACATTCTCTCTCTTTCAGCCATGTCATCTAGCCTTCATTAGAGGATGGATTTGCTCAATACTACTGATAATAATGATAATAATAATAATAACAACAATAATAATAATATTGATTATAATAATGATAATAATACAGACCAAACTCTGTCTGCTGATGAAGGCTTCGAGATATAGCTGAAAGGTCCACAAAAAACAAGTAAGGGCTCATTTATGTTCAACAATAGATTCGGAAATAGACAGAGATGGATGGAGCCTTCTGTTTGTACTCATAGAACGAATTAGTAATCTAGTGAGAACAATTCCCCGTTCTTATGTTGGGATGTATAATGGCTGCACAGACCATCGCCATCTACAACACTACCTCTGTTTAAAGGTACAATATTACGACCTCCTCCACCGTTGCCTCATTTGTTATTGTGGAAAACTTTTGACTCAACCTTCTAGTGCCAGATTCTTTTTTTATTTGCACTATTTCTTTTCAAGGCCAACTGGTGTAGCAGCCTGGAAAACATGCAGTGTTTTTAGTTTTGGGGCCAAAAATGTAAACTGATCAGAATCATTGGTTGGTCCCTCACTCTTGGTTATTCAAACTACTTTGGTGTGTTTAGATGTGAGGAGAAGCACAGCCTTCATTAGCCTTACTGTTAGTCGGTACGGCCTTATGAACTTTTTCAATTTAGTGTGAGTTTAGGTTGCAGTCACCATAGAATCATCAGGGTCAGCTTCTGTGGTGCCAACAGATGTAGAGATGTCTTAACCCAAGCAACCTTTTCTGCTCAGTGATTCCTACTGTTTTCACCGTGTGACTCATAAACAGACAATATTTAGTTGATGGCTCATTTTAGACAATTCCAGTAGTGAACTGCACCTTTGCACCTCTGTGTTACAGTTTGAAAATGTGACTATAACATTGTTGGTAATTTTTAAAAAGATTTTGTTCATGTCACTGATGTATTGTGTATTATTATCCGGTGCTTAATCTTTAAAATGAAATTTCAAAGTGAATATATCAGTATATTAGTGACTATTTGATATTTATGAAGGGGCAGGGGGTGGTGCAAAAAGTGGATGGCATGTCAAATATTTTTTTCAAGTACAGGGGAGGGCCTTGTGTGATTTTTTTTTTTTTTTAGCTTAGGGGAGGGGCACACACACACATGCGGAAGGCATGTTTTCTTTAAAAATCACAGAAATTACACAATTGCACAACAAAGTCACAGCCCACCCACCCCCTCCTCTGATAAAGAACAGTCCATAATACTACTTTTTTCGTGGTTGGCTGGAGAATGAATTGACACCATGCTCGAGCCCTCCATGGTCAAGCACCTGCATACTTGATGGATCTGGTGTCCTTTCACTGTCCTGTCAGGTCACTACAGTCCGCTGAAGGCCACCTTCTTACGGTCCCTCACACAAGATTAAAGACGAAAGGTGATAGAGCCTTTAAGGCTGTTGCACCCAAATGGTGGAATGCACTACCTCATGAGCTGAGAGCGGCCTCTTCCGTGGACATTTTTAAAAAGCAGTTAAAAACACATCTGTTTAGGCTTGCGTTCCATTAATTGTCCATTGTATCATCTCTGTATTTCGCTGCACTTTACTTTTTATTTGTTTTTGTGTATTTTGCATTGTTTCTGTTACTGTATTTTTTGTATTTTATCTTGTGAAGCACTTTGTGAGTCCTCTCTGTGAGAAGTGCTATATAAATAAAATTTACTTACTTACTTACTTACTTACTCAATTTTTCAGAACATAGAAATCTCAGGAAGTGTAGGGGGTTGGGGAATTGTCTTAAAAGTCTGTGTGAGCATTTTTAGATACATACATATTTTGGTACAGTAAAAATATTGACCATTGCTCTGTAAAACATTTTGATCTACCTTTGGAATTAAACATTATAACAAGGATCACAAAAACACTGTCTCTGTGACACAGCAACAAAGAGTTATCAAATGACCCTTATAGAACAGCTTCTATTGTGGTTCAGTGTAGGTGTGGTCGTGATCATCACCCTGCCTGGATGGCTAATAACATACCATGTTTGGCTAATTACAGCCCAGAATGTCACGCACACCAGCCAGAAGCTTCTCTTTAGACTAATTACTGCAATTCTGACTTTGTCTCTGTCTTTATTCTGCTCCTCTTCCTTCTCTGTCTCTATTGTGTGTATGTCTGTGTGTGTCCTAATAATACACAGAGTTTGTTTTGTTAAACACTGACTCAGGTTTCTTTTTTTCATGTAGTCTCCATTTCTCTCTGTAGTAGTTAAACCAGTAACATCAAATCCACTGAAGACAGCTCACATTTGCTGTCTATAGTTTCTTCAGTTTGGGACTGTGTGTACCTGCAGACAAGTCACCACACAGTGAATATACTGCAAGGCCTACAGTGACTCAGAGCTTAGAATAACACTTAAACATTACAATAGAGCTGAAGGTTATGTGAAAATAGTGTATAGAATAGAGAATACAACAAGGGTAGCTCATGGTTTTGCCACATTTAGGTCAGATTTTCCATATTTTGTTTGCTCTCCATCATCACCAGCCCAGAACACAGTTTATATCTGAATGAAGACTAGCTGATTTTTTTTCTATCTTTTGAAACACATCCATATAAAATTTTTGGGGAAAAAAAGTAAAATTCAACACAAGGCTGTCAAATTACATAATCTTTATCAGAAGATGGAATTTGCTTAGTTTCCATGGATCTTCTCTAAACAGCAGGCGGCTGTGGCTCAGAGGGAGAGCAGGTCGTCCAGCTGTTCTATCCCCAGCTCCTTCAGTCCATATGTCGAACTATCCTTGGGCAAGTTACTAAGCAACAAAGGCAACTAAGGCAACTAAGGTTGCACCCTGTATGAAAGCTGTAGCCACCAGTGTGGGACTGTGTGTGTGAATGAGTGAATGTGACCTGTAGCGTAAGAAGCGCTTTGAGTGGTCAGCAGACTATAAAAAAGCGCAATACAAGTACAGTCCATTTACCATTCAACTCCTCTTTTCAAGGTCAACAACGAAGCCAAGAGAAGTGTGTGAAAAGAAGTCCATACTTTTTTTAGACCTGCCTGTAATGGACACATTTTTGACAGTAGTGTTTTGGGTGATAGTATCCCTGAACATGAAATGAAGGAGGTGATTCTAAAACTAAAAACAGGATAACCAGCAGAAATAGACCAAGTCTTGAACGAGTATATTAAAGGCACTGTGTGCATGTTTATGCCCCTATATGTCTCTTTGTTTTACAAGACTCTGTTGTTATCCCTGAAGACTGAGGGCCTGGTTTAACTGTGCCAACTGATAAAAGGAGAGGTGGCACTGGAGATGTAACAATCACAGAGGCATCACACTTTTAAGTTGTCTTGGTCAACTGCTCACAGATGTATTAAATGCAAGGTTCTGTGAGAATCATTCTATCCTGAGGGAGACTCAGGCAGAATTGAGAGGGCCATATCTTTTAACTGGAGCTCACAGCTGGTTTGTATTGTTCTACAAAGAAAAGGCTGCTCTGTTCTTTAATCGATTATAGCAAGGCATCTGATACAGTATGGATGGAGGGATGCACTCTGATACAAAGAGCACTCTGATATTAAATGCAGGTATTAATGGTACTTGGATGTAGTAATGAACACGTACAGAAGCATCAAATAATGTGTTTTTCTGACTGGTATTAAATCATTTTTTGCCAGCCTTGCAGGAGTTGGACAGGGTAAAGTTTTATCTTCATTACTTGTTGCATTATTTTTTTAATGACCAAAGGGCTATATACTACAGAATGGTTGTGAGCCTATTAACTGTGTTGACAACGTAATAGATAGTTATATCCAGCCTATGGTACTGATGTAAGCAGATGAAACAATTATTATGTCTACAACAAAAGAAGGTTTACAGAAAGCAGTAGACGATTTGGTGATTTCTGTGAGAAATAGAATTTAAAGGCTAACAGTGATTAAACTGAAGTCACAGTTTTAGGTAGTAGAAAAGCTGATATTAGCAAACTAAAGTTTGTATGCAGTGGAGAATCTAGAGATTATTAATTGCTTTAAATATCTGCTGCATGAACCAGCTTCCTGTGTAATGTTTGCCACTGTCTGTAAATGTAGAAAATTTGATATACAGTACTTGTAGATCTCACGCAAAACCTTTTTGACACATTGGACACACGAGTGACGTTGTGCATTTTAGCACACTTTAAAGGTAAAATGACAACTTGCAATAATAGTATCTATGGACAGCTGGTAAGCACTCTGTGTTGCAGTTATCAAAGAAAACGCCGATAGAAGGTAAAGAAACAGAACACAGTCAAATAACATACAACTATTTGCTTAGCCTGCATAAAACAGGTGTATATGTGTATATGGGTCTTGCAGGTTAAGCGGATAAGAAAATCAGTTCATGCAAAAGTGTGAAAGTGAGGCCAGAAGTACAATATCATGTGATATTTATGTAGAAATTAAACAAGAGCTTAAACTGAAAAAGTATTGTATGAAAACCAAAAGTACAGACGGGCTATTTGTAATTTTAGAGTAAACCAAACCAGAATTCCTGAAGTCACTGTAAGATATAAAGGGCTGGATAGAAATCAGAGGATCTGCAGCCTCTGTGATGACAAGTGTGTGGGAGACGTGTGTCATATTTTGTTTAAATGTAAAAATGTCAAGTTTAATGACTTACAGAGAACAGTAAAACCACTCATTTATATTTGAAGTATTTTAGATATTACAATCAAATAAGCCAAAAGGTATTTGTAAACTTGATGCTTGTCCTTCCTTTGTTAAAATAGCATTTGCTGTACTTCAGCCATGCTGTGTGCCATCACTTTGTTCTTACTGTATGCCCTAATTGTGCTCAAAAGTGTACAACTCATAATCACATTTCAAATCTGTTAGTCAGGATTGATAATGGCTGGCTAATTGACCCAACTGCTTTTTGTGGCACTATCCCTGCTGAATAATCAGCAACAGGTCGCTGAAAAACACGTTTGGTGGCTGAAAACCCGCCGGAAACACAGCAATGACTCGCTTAAAAAACAACCAGTGGTATTGTTTGTTGGTCTAGTACAGTGGTCTGCAGCTTAGCAGGTGTCTTACCTACTGTGGACAGTGACGCTATCCATGGTGCTTAAACAACCTGTGCCTCAGCATGTGTTGTGGTGTCCACCGCATCATCAGTGAGCTGGGTGGAGACTTGGGGGAAATGGTGATGATGTTAGGTGCTGAAAAGTCAGTGATATACACAGTTACTTTATCATTACTGAAAAGGGGTCATTAACAATCTGCTCCTAGTGGTAATTACAGTTAATGGATCAAAGAAGGGATGAATGAGTGAATATCAGCACCATCTCAGTAGAACAATGGATAAAAACAATGTAGCTGGTGAAAGCAGTAGTTGTATAGTATGTTGCAGAAACAGCAGCTGTCCAACAGATCCTGTCTCTGTTGTTCCAGAAATACCTCCACATATTGATCAGGGCTTGGGTTTCTCTGCCCAGTCACTCACTTCCTCCATTCTTTCATCCCATCTTGTGTTTTCTGTGAAACAGCTTTTATAGCTTGCAGTTAAGTCATTTGATTAACAGCAGTCTGTGGTTCAGATTTAAAGACTGTATGATAACAACGTGCTGTTCATATTTATAATCCCCAGAGGATGAATTGTATTTTTTTTTTGTTGTTGTTCACCCTGTCAAATTTCCTGTGCACAGACATCCTCCCAAGACTATTTCCATTTTTAACACACCATGACCTTGAATTCAGGGTATGATTACATGTTCTTTAGTCTATGTATTGACAATGACACACAATCATAGCCATGATAGGAAGTTATGAACATGTACATATATATAAAGAGACTGGATATTAGATTGATGGTTTATTTGAGGTTTCCATGCAATTAGTTCAGGTAGCTTTATTGTACTGAAGATATAAATCATATGGAAGGTGTGTGTTTGTGCCTGTATGTAAACTGTAGCAGTGGGGACAGGAGCTCTGTAATGATTAGGTGCATACAGCATGCAGGTGAGCAATCTATGTGTCTGTTAGCCCTTTATGATAGTAGTAACAAGAGAAGCAATATACAGAGAGTGAGGACGGCACACTGCGTCATTAACACTGACTTTCCTCAGTTACTATTTCTATTTAATGCTTTGCTATAACTAAAATTGTTTCAGCTGAGTCAAGTTTATCTCTTGGTAAGTGACTCACTGTTATACAAACCCAAATAGTTATTGAGCAGTAGAATCTTAAATGTGGAGCCTCTATTAATTCTTCCTCCACTGTACAGCTTCTAAAGCAGCTTGTGTGTTCCTGGTACTGCTTTAAATCTGCCCTGGGTGCCAAGGTCACAGCATTTGGTAGCCATTAAGCCATTAAGACGCTGTAGGGTGGAGACACTTTGATACACCTGGCCTGCACTTCCCTGCGTACTGTCTCTCTGTGCCTTTCTATCTATCTATCTTCTCTCTTGTTTTTCTCTGTCTGTTTTCTTTTTCTTGTTTGTGTTGCAGCTTTTCAGGAGTGTTTAGTCTGAAATAAAAAATAGAGTCACTCAGGCTGAATGAGGATTATGAAGCAGCAGAAATGCTGTACACTGTGTAATGCTGTAATGTGCAGTGTCCTTTGACATGACTCTGATAGGCCAGACAGTCCATCATCCGGAAACAGCTGAGACAATCCTTCCATCACATGATTTCAAAGGAACTCCCTCTTGAGCGTCACGGACAGTTGTCATGGCAGAATTAAAAAGGTGTAGATATAAAGAATGATTTAAAAAAGGATTTTTTTTCTTTCCTTTTTTTAACTCATGGTTCACTGCAACACACAGTATTTGCCATCACTGCTGCTCAATCTTATCTTACTCCAAAATGATAGGAGGACAGATTAGTGGAATAACAAAAATATAATCTACAGTTCTTTTAATATTAAAGTAAAATAATAAAGTTTTGCAATTCCATTTTAAATTTCAATTATCTATTTTCTATTAAATTGATATGTTATATCCTAATAATATTACAATGTATCATCTAAAGACAGGCCGACAAAGCACAATAATCAATCACTACATATAATTACCTTTTTTCTCTAACTTGATGTCATACTGAGAAAGTCCTTAATTACACATAATATGATACAATATAATATAATATAATATGCAGTCAAGTTTTTACAGCCCAAGGTACTGAATTGTGAACTAAAGAATATCTATTATATACATATAATATATATTTGCACCCTCAGAGTTAACAGAGCAGTGATGTCACATAATTTCACTTTGTTACTAAGATTTCTGTTGTTACAGCTAAAATATGAAAACATAATATTTGTTCCTGACTTGAAAACACAGGCATTTGCCTTCCTTCTACTCTAAATACATACACAAAAACACACATAAAAAAGGTCTATTTTGTCAGTTTTACATATTTTCATTACAAATAATATCTTAATCCAATTGAGTCAAGTAATTCTAACATAAACCAAAAAATAAATATTTCTTACATAAAAAACTACTAACTATACATACTGCTTACTATACATAAACTTTAAGTAAATTTAACATATTTGAAATACATAGAATTTATGAACAGAAATTACCTAAACATAATTAAAGTTGGATGGATTTTTAAATGTAATTATAATACATAAATCTAATGATTGATTAAATAATTTCTTTGTGTAAAGTGGCTGCTGTGTGCTGCATACATACATGGAAAAAGTGAATTTTGATTACCACAGGTAATTTATGTTTTTTTTTTTACAAATAGTTGTATATTATTATTATTTTCACTCAACTATGCGTATCTTACTTGTTACTTCACTGTAATAGAGAAACTATTTGTTTTAACTTCAAAATGTTAGTGTCTGGGTTGCCTTTAAATTTTACGTCGACTAAATTTGAGAATACAAGTTGATATAGTTTTCTTTTGACACTTACATTTTTTATGACCCCTTTTTTTTGGTATTATTTTATTTGGTATAAGCTTTTCTTGGGGGTGTCCAACTATTGCTTGATTCTTCCTGTTGGGGGAGGAAAGAATGAGTAAACACTTCTAACCTCTCTCTCTATCCTTTCTATAGATAGCAACACAATCCTATTACAATTATCTTGAAATGTCCTAGCAAGGGCTGCAGAGAGAAGACTCAGACCGCACATGCTTCAACTGCCTCACTCAGCTAGGACATTCAAGTTTTTTTGAAAAGAAGCACCGGGGAGTGGTGTTGAATCACCTTTCTAGGTGAGACATGCTGTGAGAAGGAAGGCTACTGTAGCATTAAATCAGTCAGGAGCAGGAATGAACCGGGACTGAGGGCAGAAACTGTCTCAAAGGTTCAGAAATCACTGGTGAAGTTAAACATGTAGGGGCAAAAACCATAACTCACCCTTTTCATATTTTACTCAGTGATTTGTAAAATATTCATGCTTGAATGTCTGCTGGCCCTGTTGACCAATTCTTCTATTGCACTGTAGGAAAGAATGGACCAATCATTAAGAGAGGCTGTTTAAGCTGCTGACACGCAAGAGGCAGCAAGAGAAGATAATACTGAAGTCTGTGGTAGACTTGAATGACCACCTGTGGTAGATTTTATTTTATTAAGATATTCATGTAGTGATGAAGCCAACAGAACAGGTTCTTTTGGCTTCATCACATCGTTACCTCTAGCATGCACTGGAGCAGTTTGCAGCTGAGAGACAGCACCTCCAAATCTGAGGCAATGGTTCTCTGCCGGGAGCTGGTGGATTGACCCCTGTGGGTTGGGGGAGAGTTACTGCCTTAAGCCAGGGAGTTCAAGTATCTTGTCTTGTTCATGAGTGAGGTTAGAATGGAGTGTGAGATGGATCGGTGGTTTGGTCTGGCTTCTGCAGTGATGCTTGTTCACACTTCCCATAATGCAACTTGACAGAGTCTTTCAATAGACCTTCACTGCCTGGTGACTTCTTTCAAACTCCACACCCACCGCCAGTTTGTAACAGAGGCTTGTACATTTGTAGTCTCCAAGCCCAAGGTGAGATATCCCTGATGACACTACCATGACCTCATCAGAGTTATTTTCTCAGCCTTGACAGAGCTCCACTACAGACACAGAAAATATTATTATTATAATTATGTTTTATTCAGTCGACAACTTTGTATAAGAAGCATTTCTGACGGTTTTTAACAGGATTGAATGAAATAAATAAGTTAGAATATCTTAAATAAAATAATTTGACCACACCACAATTTTTGGATAAATTATGTTAGCTCAACTTAATTAAACTTTTTGAGATCAAAGCAAATCATGGCAGTTGTACAAAAGTAATTGGGTTTGTCAGATTTTAAAATACTAGTAGGATTTACTCAGTAAGGCCAGATTTGGAATTTCGTGAAAAGATGCATGCAAATCATACACAAACAACAAACAATGCACCAATGCCTCCTCGTACTTCTTGTATTGACAAATTTGACCAAACTGACTAAAACTAAAGACATTCTCTGTTTATTTTCATTTCAGTTTTGTAAGTACACAATATCATTTCAGTAAGTTTTTTTTCTAAAGTCTAGCATTTTATTTTCATTTTAGTTCACTTAAATGTTTTTTTCACACCTATTTTTAGCTTTCAGTTAAGTTTTAGACAATTATTTTAGATAATAACCTCTGGCCATATTCATAAAGGATCCTCTCTTATCGCTAGGAGTCCTCCGAAATGTCCCTAAAACCTGTATTTATGTATCTATTGCAGTTGGCAGTTATTCGATGTGTACTTAAACTGTCAAACAAATTGGGGACTTTTGGTTTGATGAATTCTGTCAGATGGCTCCAGCTGAGGCAATGGGAATTACTCTTAGACCAAAAACTTTAGAGTCTTAAAGGTAGGGCAAACAGTTCAGATCACTTCCACATGCAGTGGATCCAGGTGCAGTTCACACCAGAGAGAAAGTCATTTTAACAGTCATTAATTATACAAAGATGTGCGGCACCAACTGTGACCTTTTAAGTCTTGTTTTCATATCACACTCTAAATGAAACACTTGCTCCTAAGAACACGTTAGAGCTTGTACAGCTTTAACAAATAAAAATAGCTTTCATGAAAATCTTGCCGATGGAGTGTGAGGTTTGGAGCCAGCAGGCTCTTCATTAGACTCCATTTATTCTGTTTTGCAATCAGAGGTCATGAGTAGAAGATGGTTAGGGGGCGACTGTCACTACGCATAACGTGACACAGCTTTCAGAGCTAAATCTTCTTAAGAGCACTGGACAAAAAGTGACCTTTGCTTACCTTTCCTCTAGTGCTACCCTCTGGACAAACTGTTTTTTGCCACACTATTAAGACTCTAAGAACAGCTAAATCATTGGTATGTTGTTGAATATATTTGTATAGCAGAGTTTAATTACCATTGCAGCTACTCAGAGCCACTCGCAGGGCCTTGGAGTTTTTGTGTTATTTATGTGGGCAAGTTTGTCATGGCAGTTCTGAAGAATGTCTTGAGCTGATCAATGTGACCTGAAAGTAGCCACAGCGGTTGGGGGTGGGGTACAGCTTCAATTAATCCCTGTCTAAACGATGCACATCATAGGCCCAGGAGACAATGCGACAGAATTAGCATCATCCTGTAGCACCTCACCTCTTGTGGCTTTGCAGGCTTGCAGAACAAAACTGTCTTATTTAAAATGTATGTCACTATTGTAACATACTATATGATGCAGCTGAGGGTCACTTGTATAACTGTCTTTGAGCAGTGGTTCAACATGTATTAATGATGGAATAATAATATATATAATCAATAAATCCCCCGTCAACTTGAACAAAAGGGTGTTGAACTAACTTTTCTGAAATTAAAATGTTTATAAAACAAATGCAATATAAGACTAAATATTTTTTAGGGTGTTTGTCATTGTGTTAGAAAGTTTCTGATAACACAAATATATAGTGTGCACTGCACTCTAATGTAGCAAAAGTTTTATTAAAAAATGTAAAGTTCCCATATTGTAACAAGTCTGATTTTCATGTCTTTTATTACTCATAAAGCAGGTATAGAGGTACTACATACATACTGTGGAAGCATCAAAAAGCTTAACCCACGAATGCATGCATGCAGTCGTTATTTAGACACTGTGCCTGCAAACCAGCTGCCAGGACCTCTGTGAAGTTGTGATGTCACAACTATACTATATATAAGTAGAAACTGCTACATTGCCATCACAGTCATTGCTCGGCTGCAGTGATGGTGCAGAGATGTTGAAGACTCAGAAACACTGATCAGTCAGAGCAGGCTCGGATTTTTGGGGAGGGGAGCTTAAAGAGACAGGCACTAAAATGGAGTGTTCCACACAGAGGGTGAGTATAGGTATATTCCTGACAATCGACTGTCTGCTTGGTGTGTCAGGGCTATTAGGTGTCACTTTAAATCTGGCAACACTTGTTGAGAGGCTAGTGGGTTTGGGATAAATGCAAGTGTCAGCAAGCTAACATGCTCACAATGACCAAGTGCAACAACTCCTTATAGAGCGCTTTGCATGATATCTGATGAAAATGCACATTCAACCCTTTGTGTGATATCCTACGAATTAGCACCCCACAAATGACGTTAAATATACAGTTATGTAATTAATTAATTAGTCACAGAGGCTGGGTTGAGGCAAGCAAAGTTACTGATGTTAGGTTTAGGAAAATAAACATGGTCAGGACATACCTTAAAATCTTTTTTTTCATGTACACCTAGCATGTTAGCATGTCAATAATCTCTAATTAGCACTGTACACAAAGCAGCCTGCAGCTGAGGCCAACAAAGCATTTGACAAATTGATATTTTGACTCAATTATGACACTAGATGACAAGTTATGGGATTTCACTGACATGATCTGTTATTTCTCCCGTGGAGAACAGGAATGTCTGTACCAAATTTTATAACAACGCAATCAGTAATGATGAAAAATGCTCAGCTAATACAATAACCCCAATCTTGTCTTTGTCTTGCAGATCCTGGCTATGATCTCCATCCTGTTTATTATCATTTCCACCATCTCGTTGTCGCTAAACACCCTCCCGGAGCTCCAGGTGGTGGATGAATTTGGTCAGTTCAATGACAACCCAAGCCTAGCCCATGTGGAAGCTGTCTGCATCGCCTGGTTCACCATGGAGTATATACTGCGCCTGCTCTCAGCACCCAACAAGTGGAGTTTCATCAAAGCCCCACTGAACATCATTGATTTGCTGGCTATCCTGCCTTACTATGTGACCCTCTGCCTAACTGAGTCTAACAAGAATGTGATGCAGTTCCAGAATGTGCGTCGTGTGGTCCAGATCTTCAGAATTATGAGGATCCTGAGGATCCTGAAGCTGGCCAGGCACTCAACAGGACTCCAGTCTTTGGGCTTCACTTTGCGAAGGAGCTATAATGAGTTGGGTCTACTGATCCTCTTCTTAGCTATGGGCATTATGATCTTCTCTAGCTTGGTGTTCTTTGCAGAGAAGGATGAGGATGCCACCAAATTCACCAGTATCCCTGCCTCCTTCTGGTGGGCTACGATTACTATGACCACTGTTGGTTACGGAGACATCTACCCACAAACCCTGTTGGGCAAGATTGTCGGAGGGCTCTGCTGCATAGCAGGTGTGTTGGTCATTGCCCTTCCCATCCCAATCATTGTGAACAACTTCTCTGAGTTCTACCGAGAGCAGAAAAGGCAGGAGAAGGCCATCAAGAGGAGGGAAGCTCTTGAAAGAGCAAAACGCAGTGGAAGCATTATTTCTATTAACTTAAAGGATGCTTTTGCACGCAGTATGGAACTTACAGATGTGTTGGTGGAAAAGAGAGAGGACAGCAAGTGTCCTGTGGACAATCACCTGTCACCCAGTCGCTGGAGCTACCACAAACACTACTCCAATACAGAGGTGGGTAGCCCAAGCAAGTCCCAACATTCTCATTACCAGGAAGTGGCTCAGCAGGGCTCCCCTGAACGAGGCAAGCCTTTGTCTAATAAAACTACGCTTCAAAACCTCAACCCAAAGCGGCTTGAGGATGCTTACAACAAGACTGCAGCCATTCAGGAGAAGCAGGAGGAAATTATAGAAGAACAGATGGAGATGAAAGCATTGACTTCCCCTCAAGCCCGACAAACTTCTCCTGAAGTCAGCATTGCTAGAAAATTCTCCAATGTGGCTGATGATTTTTCAGTGGAAAGAGGAGAAAGAAGCTCTCTGCTCCCCAATACTGAAGTGATTCAAACTGGTGCTAGACACCAGCGCATCCCTCCTCCCTTGGATCTAAGTCAGATCAGCACCATGGAGGCTAACAGGGGCCCTGACAGCATCCAGCCAATGACCATCATTAAAGAGGGTTTGTATGAGTTTGTGTCCAGCCCCAGAGGAAGTGGGACTGGAGATTCAGGTTTGGTGCCACAAAGTGTGGAAAGCTTTGGGGTTACCTATGACAGCATCTCCAGCTCCTTGCAAGATTATGGCACCCCTCAAAAGAAAAGAGCCCTCAAGGTTGACCTCATTGGATCCCAAGATGAGGTGCTTATGGCAGTGATGACACCTGTAGCAACCCCAGCCTCTGCTGGCTCAGCCAAGCTTGCTCAACTACTCTCTGACGACATTGTTTCCAGGTTCTCTCCCTCTCCTAGCTCTATAACCCAGGAAGCTAAGTCTCCGCTGGCGATCCTGCAATCTCCGATGCTGGCCCAGCAATCTGTCAGTCCAAGCATCTCCCAGGGGGGAGGTGAGGGCTCAGCAGCCAGGAGCTTAGAAGGTGAAGGGCAGCTCACAGGCTTAAGCCACCAGGGGAGGAATCACATGGAAAGGTCTGCTGTCGGCTCAGGCAGCAGTGCTAGCCCACTGTCGTCTAAAGCCAGCCCTCTCAACTGCACCCAGGAGCTGGTAACTACGGAAGGAGGGGAGGAAGGAGAAGAGAGGGAGGGAGCAGACCAGAGTGGAGAGAAACGAGAAAATCACATTGCTCTGGACAGAAGTGCAACACCACCCTGTGAAACGAGCATGTGAGCCCTAAAAGAACGGAAACGTTCATGGACAGAGATGCCAAATAGATGGGTTGAGGATAAGGTCGACGGGATGGATGACAGCAACTACCCAGAGCAAACCGGAACCATTGCCGGACCTGGTGTGGGCTCTGCACCTGCACGGAAACACACCAAAGTGTTAGCAAACCTATCATAACAGTTTTTGCAATTTTTCTGGAGCAATGCACTTGTCACATCCCACAAGACTTTTGGACTCTTGTCTTTTTATTTGACAAGCACTGCTATTAAGGCACAGACATCTCTGTAGTGTTGTCACATGGCTTTATTACATGAGGGAAGTCAGAAGCACATGCCTACTCTCTGGGTACTATCTCAAAGACACTGTCTCATGTCAGTGTTATTGGCTTATTCTTTGTAGACCAGACTGATATGCTGCAGAGCAAAACAGTGACAACTAATAAGTCTTTTAGGGCTCAAATGTGAGCATAAACAAAGCCTTGTGTGAATGAGAATATTTATGACTATCCTGGAAGAGTTTTTGTGTACAGCTCAACGGGTGTAACTTTCAGTTTCCTATTGCTTGCTATTTAGGCCTATTTCTTATGATGGACTAATACCACTAAGGAAACACGGAAGGCAGAAACAAGTAATAATTTTTTTACAGCTGTCTAAACAACATTTATCTTTTACAAGACTCAAAAAAACCCTAATGATGAGTCTTGTGCTTACTCATCATTCTCTAGGTCTAGGTATTATGTTATTGTAATGGTACCCAGATCAAACACAAGCACATGACACGGGACAATAAAGTCCCATTCTCACCACTTCATTGGACACAAATGGCATTGTGTAGTCCAAGAGGACATATGCATTTGCTTTATACTAGACACTGATATGTGTCTCAGTGCTTCAACAATGTATTTTCCATTTATGTTTCTGTTTTGTTTTGTTTTTTTTGGTTTAAATTTTGTCTCTCCTTTTTCTATAATACCTGAAACAGGTTCTTGAAGATGAAAAGGGAATAGAATAGGGATGCAAGGCTATTGTATTCACAGCTAGACCACTGTTCGCACACACTTCTCAAATAAAAAAACCTTAAAAAAATGAAACAGCTTAGGAAACAGCACTATATCCTCATAAGAAGACAGGTGAAATGAGTACATATATAAAGACAGAAAGGAAAGCGCACAAGAACAGTGGACAAGTTTACTGATCGCTCATGTGTGGGTCATCTCATGCTGCCTGCATCCCAGCTCAGGGGCTTCTCCTTCATTTCTATAGTGAATGTGTCATAACAGGTCAATGTGGCGTGACCCATTCCAATGGAACATCAAAATTAGGGTGAGAAATGTGACCTTATTTTCCCATCCTTTACAAAAAGACTGGCCAGCTGCTTGTTTAATAGTGTTTAGGCATCCCTCCTGAATTCAGGAAGCTGACGACAAGCACCCAAACACACAATCTCTTTTAGTCTCTGTGAGACTAGTGTCTTATTAAATGATTATTCTGGTTTATTACAACTTGGGGCTTGTTTTGTAGTTTTTACTTTCATTTCTATCCATAATAATAAAACTACGCTCACTAAGTTAATGGGTGAGATCTGGGAACATGGTAACATCAGTTAACAGAAGACCAATGGGGTAAAGAAAAATGACCAGTCAAACTATCAGACAGGTTGGAAACAAACCAACATGTGAGTTTGACTTATTTGTAAACAAAAACAAAGACAAACTGTAAAAATGTACACAAAAATTGATTGTAGACCCACCATACTTTGGCTACACATCCTATGAAAATGCAGACACAGCAGTTTATATGATATCCTATGATTTAGCGGCTTAAAAATGACGTTATGTGCTTAACGTAAAGTTAGGTTATTAACGTAAAGTTATGGAGGTTAGGGTTTGGGCAACTGAAGTTACTGTGGTTAGGTTTAGCAAAAGAAACATGGTGAGGACGTACCTTAAAATGACTCAAAGTTCACACAGTTCTCCCAAGTGAATGTTAGCATTTTTGTGATCCATTCACTACCCCAACCTGCCTCCTTACGAGACCACTCGGGACTGCTTCCTTGTTTGCTCCCATCAGCACACTGGTCATGTGATTGCAGTAGGGCTGGGCGGTATGACCTAAAATTCATATCACGGTATAAATCGAATCCCTTCACGGTAACGGTATATATCGCGGTATAAATTTAAGTGTAAAAGTTATAATAGAAGTGTTTCTGAATGGGTTTTGTAGTCCCTTAGCAAAGCTAAATTGATAAGAAAAACAACAACAACAAAAGCAAAGATATAATGTATTTTTTAGAGCATTTATTGTACAGAATGCAGATCTCAAAACTCAAAATTAAAACCCAGTACTCTATGGTGCAAAATGTCCCCTGGGATCTATATCAAAAGGTAATTTCCTTCTTTTAGCAAAATCCTAAATGACTGAGTTGTGTTTTTTCCACCTGGACCTTTATGCTCTGCCATTTCTCCTCTAATCATCACGCTGTAACCTATGACAGGCTGCTATGATACCACAACTATCACACATTCACATATGGAGTTTTTTGTGGAGCCCCTAGCGTCACATAGGTTTACATTACCAAAGGTTTATGACAAACTATCTTGCCGAAAACCAACTCCCGTGTGCGCACGGCGAGAGAGGAGAGGGAGAGACGCTGTGCTGCTGCCAGAGGAGACACTGAATGAGTTCCCTCTGAGCGGTAAGTCGCTAAAAGAGTCTGAGAAGTCCGGGGCTGTTCATAAGACATTAACTCACTCACTCACAAGTTCTCCAGCAACACATGTTGCACGTGGTACGCTAAATCACGGACGTGAACCAGCTCCTCTTGCTCCGCTGTCTCTGTGCTCGCAGCCATTTTCACACTGAGGTAGGTGCGATGACGTCATCGACGATAGGACGGTAGAGCGCAAATCTCTACCGTGGGCCAAATTTATATCATTTCTACCGTCTACCGCATATACCGTGCAGCCCTAGATTGCAGCCTTCCAAAATACATGGGTTATGCAAGAATTACTGGCTAATGATTACATGGGATATGTATGAATTTGGGTGCATTACTCTTCATAGAAAGACGTATTAACAGTTTATGCGAACAGCCTGAGTCAGGCCCTCAGTGTGCTTCAAGCACAGTACCTGTTTGATTTAAATGGGGCTGGAGGCTGCATCCAACACTCTTTGTAATGTTTCCAAACTGCCAACCCAGCAGTCACTTTCACAGTGACTGGCCAGGTGTGTGGAGGTGTGAGACCAGACCAGGTTTAAACTTATCTCTCAAGCTCTCCATTTTCATTCTTCATACTTATTTCCCCATGACCAACTGATCTTAACACCATGAATGCTTTTGAGAAGAGTTTGTCTAAAAGTGTGTGTCTGCACAAGTGATTTCATCAAGACTATAAAAACTTGAAAATTACACATTCTTGAAGAGAGATCACGGAGGCAGGCAGGCTCTACCCCCTGCCTTCTAGCATAAAAACACTTAGTTGTAAAAAATGAGTTCCTTCATAGCCTTTACTGCAGCTGTGTGCATACAGCTCTCCTGTTAGGGGTGGGTGGATTGATACCAAAATATTGATACACTAGATACTATGTTTTCATTTTGAATATCGATCCTAGCAACAATGGAATCGATACCAAAAAAGGGATTATTTTCTCTGTTCTATGTTGTACCTATTTGTATTTTACAAGTCAAACGGTCTGTGCAAAAAAATCTAATGCGTGTACTGTTTGCTTCTCCACTGTTTTTGTGTTGTCTGCACTTAAACAACATATGTGTCGCACACACACTGTGCACCCGCATGCACCCTGGCTAGTTTATTCTGACACATGATAGCAGTGATGACTTAATCAAAGATGCTGCATTGTGTCAACCATTGTCTATACCAAAGAGTAGCGTGAAAGTCAAGAGTGCTCAATCGGCAGCAAAATTTGGGGACCAAAACGTCACCAGAAGTACACTGCACAGCACACTGTCTAGCAAAATAAAAAAATAAACAACAAAAAAAAAACCCTGCTCAACTCTACATTTAAGTACACTAATTTTGATGATAAAAAGTATCATATGGGCTTCAGTATTGGTGATTCTGGCACTGTATTACTTGGTGTCATATCGAAACAACATTTTGTGGAATCACCCCTATCTTCTGTACAATAAAGAATTATTAGCAAAATTTCAGGTACATTTGCTTTTAGTTTTACCTCCAAATAAATGAGTTTTGATAATCTGGATTAACTGTCAGTCTGCGTCTAACCTGTCTGATCATCTGACTGCATTTTTCATGACTTGTTAGACTTTGTTGTAGCCATCACCATGTTCCCAGACCTCAGCAGTTCACTTGGTGAGTGTGCTGTCACGAAGGAGGTAGTCCCTAAATTCATGTGACTCCATACACAGCTTGTACTGCTCTTACTAGAGCATTTTCAAATATGATGACTTGGGGGAGATAAAAAAAGAGTGTGTCTGTGAGGCTTGTTTTGCATGGCTGCTGACTGCATTGTAAACTTAGTATAAGAGCGCCCTCTACAGGCATTTGTAAGGCACTTGAATGAAAGGATCTGATGCCTCTTTAGTACTCTGTATATTTGTATTTGATGGATATGTTTTTATTAGATCAGCTGTGCATTAATTTCAATGCATGCTGACACATTCAAACGCACATTTAATTGTGTGCACAATGGATTTACTCTCACACAGTGCAGAGTGACCAGTCACAATGTGAAACATGAATATTAACTGTGTTCCCGAGTATACTTACTCTTTCTAGATGACAATATCATGTTTTTGTTTGCAGTTAAAACTAATTCATTGCATTTTTATAAGAGGAACTTGGAGCTGTGTGTTGTTAACATCTGAATATATTTAAAAAATGGGTGCCTTTTCATAAATAGACAATTTATGAGAAGGTGAAAAAAAAACCTGTATAATATATGGCCAGATTTTTTGTTGTTATTTTCTTTCATTTATCTCTGTTTAGTGGAAATGTTGATATGCAAATCCTCAGGTTCTCTTTACAGCTGTGTGTTCTTTAATCAACTCCAGTCAGTCGCCTAGATTTCATGCAACATAGCATACAGTTTGAACCTCACTGTGCCACAATGTCGGGTTTTCTTTCAGGAAATGAAACTTTTTGTGGAAAGCAGTGGCTTCAGTTATGTTGAGTAGGGAGTTCAGCTTGGATCAATTTGGTGCTGCAGCAACACTGCATACTATATATTTCAACTGCAGGACTCCACTAAATGAACAGTGACATTTAATAGATGTTGGTTAACTACAACACAGAAAAGTTGCCACCCCAGCATGTGGGAAATGATCACAATATGGACACGTGACAACCAGTTAACATAACCTTCTGTACAATAGTTATAGAGATGCAGTGTGTTAGAAAAACATCAATCCTCTTCATAGATCTTGTAAGTGTAAGTGATGGGGAGCACTAATTTCTGATTATATTTACACTGTTTCTGGGAGCCGATACCTCAAGTCAAAGCTGCTGAAATATCCCCACTTTGTCAGTGGACTTTAAAATCTCCATATGATGCTCTAGGTGGGTTTGTTGAGGACGTTGTGGGATGCCATGTCAATAGAGTGCCCCAGGAATGAGTCCTAAAACCCACAAATGAGTTAGCATTAAACCACTCAAGGTCCCCTCAATTCAAAGTCGACAGGTTTGAATGGGTTTTTGGTTAGATGCCTGACAAAAGGTCTGTAGTTAACACAAACTGAAGAGACGTTCAAGTTTTGTTCTCCAACATAAATTACGTTAGTAAATACCCCACTCATGAACTTAAAAGCTTGTATGTGTCTTAAAAAAGGCGGTTGCAAACAAGTGGCTAAATGAGACTACAGAACATCATCATGCCGAACACGGCTTTACAAAATGGTTGTGGTGGTGTTGTGTAGTTTGTTTATGGCTGTTTATGTTTTGATGAACAAAACATGTATGTAGTATCATAAACATTTATTTGTTACTGAGCTTATTTTTTGCAATAATCCAAAATGATCCAATGGAAAAATCCCACAGGCTTTTTGACAAGGGAACCAGGACAAAGCTTAGTTTTGCATCAGCCTACATAAAAACTTCATCCCTGGAGCACTCTATACTTGTTACATGCATGGTGTCTTTTCAATATGCACCTCTGTTTTCTGTCTTTTTCACATTAAACTTACATCAGTAAAACACCTAATACTTATATTTATTTCCTGGTGCAACAAAAGCATGCAGTTAGACTTAGGGAATAAAAGCACATGCTTATGTTTAGAAAAAAAAATAATTATGGTTTGGCTCAACATTCACATGGGAAGCAAACACTGGACTCAAAGGTGAAAGTCTGGGGTTTGTTGGACCCATCAACTACCCTTCCTGCCTACCTTATAGAGACTTTAGAGCCATTATATTATGTTGTTATTGGTGGTCTTTCAATGTGACGCTGTCTGGTCGTGTTATAAACTGACGCACCTTTTGCGGTAGTATGAGACACCATCCAGTGGAATTATAAACTTATGCCACCAGGCGTCATATCATACTGCCACGAAAGGTGCCTTTTTGCTGACAAAGTGGCGGTATTTGATGAGTTGGGAATGAGAACGGGCTGAGTGCTTTTCTGATCACAATGTGGTGAATATATCTAAATATGCTTCTAAAATTATTCCATCATGACATACTTCATACTACAGAGTCACCCAGGTGTGCTCTGCTCAGATGAGAATGATTTAGAAGTGGAGTACATACTGTACATCCCTGGTTCACCTCTGTCCCCTGTAGAAGGAATGCTCTCCCCCCACAGTTCTGCCTGCTTTGCTTGGATCAGAGGTGGCTTGGTGGTACAGAAAGTGTTGGTTTGTCACTGCTGCAGATCAGGGACCATATGAACACTGCATTGTTTCTCCTATGCACAACCTCATATCATCATGATCATCTGAAAAATGTCACACAATCTCCACTTGTATTTGTGGTTTTTATCACTTGGTTTTTGTACAGTTAGATTAACAACCACCCAAACCAGACTGTTAAAACCTGCTTCTTCATCTCTCCTGCCTGCTCTCCTTCTTTATTGTTTCACTAATGTTTCACTCTTCCATCCTCATCTACTTTGTTTGTTTAACAGTAGCCTGTGTGATTATTAGTCAGTTTCATTATTTGTAAGTCAGCATAATGATAGAGAATGATAGGGACTTTTGATTCAGTTACCAATATTCAAGACAAATAAATGTGTTCATGTGACCTACGTTTTTGTGAGTGTTTTGTATTTGGTTTTATGCATGAGTGGATGTGTGAGAATGCAGGCAACTGGCAAGGTGAGCCCCAAAAAGTGCAGTGTAACTGCATGTCAGATGATATTTCTAATATGACTATTGCTAATCTGTTAAATTTGCACCACTCAACTAAATGCACAAACATGGCTAAATTCTATTTTCTACTTCATACTCCACTGCATTTAAACAGCTATATTCACTTTTCAGATAAAGATTTTATAAAGACAACCTATGATGAGTTTATAATATAATACATTGTTAAAGACTGAACCACTGACACAGCAGTATATAAATAAGTTTATGTTAGGGCCACCACGACTTCACACGACAGCATCATTACAATGTTGCTGCAGTGTTATACTGACAGGGGGCATTTTGCTGCCTAATGAGAATGTTTACCTTTGATACTTTTAGAGGTACTGTATGTGACATTCAGAGTTTTAAAACAGATGCAAACCACTTAGCTATCTAAAGATATATTGGAGTAATGGCGACCTGAGCAGAGAATGAAGTTACGCTGCCTCTATGTGTGTTGTAATCCAAGCATTTCTGTGATTTTTTTGCAGTAAGATCGTCCAGCTGCGCGTGCATGTTAGTGCATGTGTGTATCTCACTAGATTTCAGTTACAGCTGATATTGGTATGGTGGCATCTCAGAAGCGTAGCGCCCACCCTACAGTTCCCTTTGTTTAACACTATTAGTTATGTCAGCAATGTTGCTGTTGTTTAGTGCTGTTTATGGAGTTAGCACTATTAGCTGCTAGCAGTGTTGGGGGTAATGCGTTACAAAAGTAATGTGTTACAGTAATATAATACATTTTATCAGTAACAAAATGATATAACTAGGGCTGTCAAATGATCAAAAAAATGTATCTAATTAATTACAGGATCTGTGATTAATTAATCTAATTAATCGCAAATTAATCTTATACCCATTTTTTTGCTGGGAAAAGCCCCAGATGAAGATATTTCATTTCAAACACATTACATTATTATGGCTTATTGAGTAAATCATTGAGTACATAAGAAAAGGTGGCTTTAGAAGTCAATATTATATTAATTCAACATTTTAGGCTATCTGACTATCATGTCTAACGTAAAATAAATAACATGCCTCTCTACAAGGCTACAAAATAAATAAGCCCATCGCTTAGGCTAAAAAAATAAATAGGCTAAATAAGCCTATACCTGAGGCTACGAAATAAATAAGCCTACCACTTAGGCTAAAAAAATCAGCCTCTCACGTGGGCCCTAAACTGTACATCTGACACAGCAAAAGTCTCAGTGAACCATGACATGGTTACAAGTAGCCAAATGGAAGACAGAACAGACTACCATGTTGCAAATGCTCCTAACAGACAATTTACAGTAAACAAGAATATCCCTGAGAGTGTGCACAACAATGGTGATATAGCACTCGCCTCCTTGTAAAGTCAGAGAACTCAACGTGTCAACAGTCAGCATAAACAGGTCCCCACTCACCATTAGGCCCTTGTCTTCTTCGGTAGAAATCGGCCTGCAGTCGACAGCAATCCATTTTACAATGGTGTTTGTCAGCTTTTCAGAGGTATTCTTGCTCAGGCGCTTTCCCTCAGTGAGCGTGGTTTGGCGAAGCACACAAGTACTAACAGCAACACTACTGTGGCCGACAGCTGTGGAGCTCTTAACATGTTTTGCATTGAGATGATACGTTAGACTAGAAGTGGCTATGGTTTATTAAGGTAAATATCCGAATACAGGCTACAGATTTCTATGTATAGGTCGATAATAGATATACATTTTTAAATGGCCAACTATAAGATAACTATATCATAAAATTGAGTTATAACTACTGATATATGGGTGACATGAAAAGTCATTAAACGTGCTGAGGGACTTCTCTTTATTTTATAGTGGAGGGGGATGGCTAGGGTGTTAGGTTTTTTTTTGGCCCTCCAAAAACGACAAATATTTTCCCTTGAGCCTCCCTAAGTGACCTTCCTCCACCATAAATTAGTTGTTAGATTTTTAAAACTTACCCACTGATGTTTAAAAGATAAAACTTAAAAACTGAAGATGAAATCCTGGAGTTGAAAAAAGCCTAGGTTTTCCATTCTTATACGTGTCATACGTGCTGGTTAGTGTGTGCAAACTGTTTTGGTAGGCTATAGAAATTAATATAATATCAGAATATCACTATTTTAAGCTCACATTTGTTTTTTTGTGACAGAAGTGTTTGTTGCAGATGATGTGTCCAAGGACGGTCAGAAACCCAACAATAATTTCTGTTTTTACAGTTTCTGACTATGATAAATGGTGTAAATTTGGCACTTGTGGTTGGAAGGCATGTTTTCTTTTAAAAATCGGTAAAATAAATACAAACTACAGTCAAAAATAAAATATACAAGTCTCTCCTCATTGCTTAAAAAATATTTAACATGCCTCCCCCTTTTTGCGCGGCACCCTTCCCCCTCATAAATAAGGAACAGTCCCTAAAACTCATAAATGCCATTATCATGAAACTGCCGCTCTACAGCAATGAATGACGTCAGCTACGCTGCGTCCATGTTTTGCTCCAGCTTGAGGGGAGAGCCCGGTGTGTTTTCAGAAGGATTATACAGTGAACATCATTCACCACCACGGTCATATTTAGCTTTACACCAGTGGCAGACATATCCGTTACTGCTGTGACAGGGTCCATCCTACTTTATCGTTACGCTATTTGGAGATCGCTCGCTGCTGGGTGTGAATAAAATCAGCGAGCGGAGAGAGGAACGTGAAGAGCTGCACCGGGATTTCATCGCTGTGTTCCTACAGGGAGGTAAGCAACAACACCAGCATCTACCGACCACTGTCACCACCGCAGACACTACCGATATTCAGCGAGCATGGCTGTGTGACTCTGGCTGACCGATGTGTTGGTGTGCAGGCTTTGCATTTGGCAATCATGTTTAACTCACGGCTATACAAAGAGAACAGGTAACATCTTCACCTTGTTTTAGAAGCGCTGCACTTTTGATTATAGTTTCAGCATGTCACTGGTCATTTCACCTGCTGCTGCACAGTGACAATGACATTCAGGTAGGATGTAGGCAGTGACTTCTTTAAGAAGTCCAACATTACACATTTGACTCAGGTAAAATTCAGCTGAAATAGGGTGAAGTCTAGTAATGTGGGACACTTAATGGTAGATTACCAAGAAAAACACCTAAAATTCTGAAGACTACCCTAAGTGTTAGGCTACTTTTGTAATTTCTAATTATTCTCAGCTATATTCCTATAAAGAAAATATGTTGCCAAGTACAATATTTTAGATACTTTGGACTCTAGATGCCCTATGATATTGGCACGTCATCATTATGGGTCGATATTGGCTTTAAAATTAACGATCAGAACCGGCCAACATGCTTTTTCTTATTTTGCACAATAAATATTAAATACATTGAAAAGCATTCTATTGTATTTCTCCATCTGCTAGTGGGCCATTATGATAAGAATATGCATGGGCATTATGATGTTAAAGGGATAGTGCACCCAAAAATGAAAATTCAGCCATTATCTACTCACCCATATGCCCATGAAGGCTCTGGTGAAATTTTAGAGTCCTCAAACACTTGCAGAGATCCCAGGGGAGAGGGGGTAGCAACACAACACAACCTGATGGAGGCTGACGGCGCCCCAGATTCAAACGTCCAAAAACACATAATTGAAACCACAAAATATCTCCATACTGCTCGTCCGTAGTGATCCAAGTGTCCTGAAGCCCTGACATAAAAGTTGTATGGAAAAACGTCATTTGAACTCTGTTTTTAGCCAGACTAATCCTCCACCAACCAGGGGCCGTGGCCAGTCCTGAATCCGTTTACCTGATAAAATGAGGGTCGGCTTTGAGTGTGGGGTTTTTGTGCAGCTGAGACTCTAAGATTTCCTGTCAGAGTGGGTGAAATTTAGTGCTGCTAAAGTATCCTTCCATCTTTTGCACCAAGCTATACTTAACAATTCAATGGCATGGTTTGCAATCTCAAGGTCCCCTGATATTCTGTAGGCTCGTAGGAAGGCGGCACTTTCTCCATTAAGGCATGGGACACAGAGGTGGCAGTAGCCCTGTGGGACTGCTGTAAGATATTTTTTAAGCACGCAATAAATGCCATTAGTGTCACCATAAAAAATGCACCCTGGAGTTGGTGCCATTGGCAATAGAAGATGGCATTGACCATCAGCCTAAGCCTTGCCAAATCTCAACTCGTTGGTTTATGACCAAATACTTGCAAAGAACGGCATTCCCATCAGCCTACAACATCAGTTGTAATATGTGTTTAGTGCTTATTTAGGAATGTTGGCATGTTAACACACTAAACTGAGACTTTTCAATTTTATACTTGCTAAACATCATCATTCTGGCAACATTACTGTGAGCGCATAACTATGCTGATGTTACAGTTTAGCTCAAAGCACAATTTTGCCTAAGTGTAGCCCCAAAGAGCTGCTGTCTATAGGCATTTTTTGGACCAAACAGTTCTGGAGACTTTCTGAAAGGAACTGCCTATACCTTCAGGGGCTTTTTTTCTGTCTCCTCGCACCAGCAATATGAACATTGAAATGATGTAAGATAATGGATTTTTAAAGATTTTGGTTCCTCTTGTGCTGGGAGATTACCTACTCTGGAACAGCGTTCTCAGAACTACAGTCGTTCGTAGTTCTTGCGGTGTGGACACAATAAAAAGAGGGGTAAAGAACTATGGGCCTAATTCACCAACTGTTGTAAAGATGAAAGTTCTTAAAACACATACACAGTTTTCACAAAGACTCTGACTTTCACCATAGTTTTGTTGTTTAAGATTTGGTCTTAGGTAAAAACAGAATCTACACACACTCAAGAGCACACTTGCACACATTTTGTGCTGACATCTTAATACAGAATAATTGGTAATTGCATTTTCTTCAGTTCTGCTCTTGTATAATAATATACGATATAAATATCAGAAATATTTCTATAACTGATAATATTTTTAATCATTATTTTGATTTTGTTTTACAAAAAGCATTATGGTCTTTTAAATTAAATAAAACACTTACACTTCATTTCACATCAGTTATGTTAAAGGGACCCATGCTAGTTTGTGACTGATCGTGCTAGAAAATATTTTGGGCAGTTCAGTCAGGCGGGACATGAAGTGACAAAACAGCCCTCTGGGTAAGTTATTAATAACTTAGATACATATTGCATGAAATAGTCCACCTTCTCTCCCCTTTACTCTTCAAACACACACAGCTTGGAGAGCACCTAAATGCTTATCTCTGTTCTCAATCCTAGCAATTGAGCTACTATAATACATAAAGTTTGCGGGTTAGGTGGTTGAATAACACATGTTTTTGCATCTTATGCTTTTGCTTTTTGTTTGTGTTATTTTATTTCCACTCCTGATGCTACTAAATATGACAATTTGTTAGACATTCACTCTCTGCAGAAATACTTGCAATTCAGAGTTATTGACGTGTTTTTTTTTGTTTGTTTTTTTTTTTAATGTCTGGAGTGCGGTGCTCCACCCTCTTCAGAATTTTAGTTGTATTTTCTTCCTCTTCTTATTATTAAATTTCTGTTTTCACAACACCCTGTTATCTCAATCCCTCTTATGGACATTTGCAGGGCGTTTACCCACTAGCACAAGCTTTCAGCTTTCACAATGGGATTCATCTTAATAAGACCACAGATGCAGACAATTCTGTGGTTAAAGAACACATCAAGAATCTGATGTAGAGGGGGTTATTGGACCATTTTAAATAACAAATGTAAGAAAAAACGTGGGAAGTTATTGGTGAATGAGGCCCAAAGTTGTTATAACTATAAAAAAATTCCTTCAAAAACGCTTTATCCATAATATCAAATGACAAGAAAGAAGACCAGCCTCTGAAAGAATTCTGATTTCTCTGATATGTATATGAATCTTTTATAAACGTACTGTGTAACTTACTGTAAATGCGGCCCTGTTGTTTTTTATCTCAAGTAACTGCATGTCAATGTCAATCACTGACTGTGTGTGTGTGTGTGTGTGTGTGTGTAGAATGCCATCTTTGTCGGAGCAGCTGCAGGAGGTGCGGAGTCGAGCCGAAGTGTGCCTGTACTCTGGTGGCAGGGTGGTGGAGGTGCGGGTTGGGGTGATGGCTATGGCTAATCTGCCCTTACCACCATGCTCCAAATACTGCCACATCGCTGCAGAGACCATGGTCATAGAAAACAGCTTCGGCAGCAACAGGAAGGAGGTGAGACAGAACAAGTGCAACACACATTATATGTATGAATTATATACTTTGGGGTACTTATTGTTATATTTATTATTTAATAAGAATAGACACAATAACAGCAACAATGAGAATAACAATGTTGTGATACATCTGCTTTCTATTCAGACATATACAAAATTCAAATTCAGATGGAGTAAATGACTACAGAGCCAGAACAACTGTGGGTGCAGGTGGATTTGAGATTAATTGCATGTTTCTATTTCAGATTGAACTTTGTCTGCTCTGTGATTCTGCTTCAGACCCTTGCATCTCTCCAGCGCCTGTCTACAGCATTGAACATTCTAGAAAAGTATGGCTGTAATTTGACAAATCCCAACAGGCCAAAGTACTGGAGGACTGTGAAACACAACAACCCAGTGTTTAGGGCCACCGTGGATGCTATTCAGGTAACAAAAAAACTATTATACAGTGTAGTGGAGTATTACAAGTGCTCTATAAAAAAACATGCTAGGGATCAGAAAAACTTCCAACAAAAGAAAGTAATACAAAGACCTGAAGACTAAGTTACAAATTATGACATATTGATGGCATTTTTAGTCAGTCTACTTATTGCCTGCACTTGCAATTCCATATTGGCTTACTGATGGTGATGTAAATAAAAAAAAGTTAGCAGAGATATGAGCATCTTTATTGCTCTCACACAGCAGTCATTGTTCAGCAGCCATGAATATTTTAAATTGTACCCACCCTGGGGTCTCATTTATAACCGTTGCATAAGCACAAGATGAGGCCTGAATGACACTATTTTCCATGCAAAATTTGTAATCTGTGAAAACAAATTTGATGGGACGATATGCACACCTGTAGGGAAACTCTAAACTAAGCTTGCAAACATGATCGTTTATAGCACTACTTTATCATAAACATTCAAACCAGTAGTGTTATTTATGCTGGTGCTACTGAGCCATACCTTTTTCATTTGCACCTTTCATAAAAGGAAATTGCACACAATTTTATAAATCAGAATATGCGCGTATGTGCACGCCACACATACACTTTTAGTAGGGATCCTACACACTGTTTTATAGATGAGACCCCTGGTCCTTCCCTGAAACTGCCCTGAACCAATCCTATCCCGAATCTTTCCCAGACCTGTTCCAGCCTGTGTCCTGACTCCTGATCTTGTCCCAAATGTGTCTTAATGTGTCTTGTGGTAGCTCAACACTACTACAATATTCTCTCAGTCCTGTCCTTTTTATTCGTGATCCCAGGAAATGATTTCTGATGCTGACTGACAGAACTTTTACATAAAGAGCTCGGGCAAGTCTAACTTCATAGTCAGACTGTTTGGGAAAGTTAAGAAAAAAGCTGACTTCACATTACATTCTGTTTTTTCTTTCTGCTCCCAGGGAGGACGAGCAGTGCTCTGTCTCTATGGTTACTCCAATCAGCAGCCAGATGGGCTCAGCTTCCCTGATGATGTC
Source organism: Epinephelus lanceolatus (assembly GCF_041903045.1). Taxonomy (NCBI): domain Eukaryota; kingdom Metazoa; phylum Chordata; class Actinopteri; order Perciformes; family Serranidae; genus Epinephelus; species Epinephelus lanceolatus. Next base: position 4,139,721 of record NC_135745.1, on the reverse strand, counting down.
ACAGATCCTGATGTTGGCCGAGTTGCTGCAGTAACACTAGAAGTGATGAGTCTTAGGATGGAACTAGAAATGCTTATTAAGGTTTGTGTGTGTGTGTGTGTGTGTGTGTGTACAATTCCTGCATGTCTATTTGCTACTTAAACTTCAAAAATAGAGTTTGTATATGAGGGCTGGGTAATAATGAGGTATCAGTATTTATTTCAGCAGGATTGTTGCTGTATAATAGTTGTAGGTATTGAATCAACTGACAAGAAATGACAGTATCAATCCTTAAAAAAGCTGTCAATGACATTAGAGATTGACTGATTATGAGCAAAGACTGAACGAGCCCGAACAGACTGAACTCAACATACATAAAAGAACTTAGGTGATCTTCGTGACACACAGACATGAAGGTATCCAAATGTGTGGATGTGTATTCTGAACATAACACACTATCAGTACAAATAAGTGTGCAAAGTTTTTTTTTTTATCAAATATTCTGACACTCCTCAAACAACAAAAGCACAGTAGAAAAAATGGTTATTTCAGAAATTAAAAAACAAAAGAAAAAAATGAGACTAAATCCCCTGGTTATTGTGAGTCTGGCTACAAGACCTCATCCACATCACATGCGATGTTGTTATGAGCTGGGCAGCACATGTGCCAATTTCGGGGCAACTGGCAAAATAATGTAGCACTGTAGAGATCAACGTTAAGAGTTTTGCAGGGAGAGTGTTACAAACTAATTGTAAGCAGTGAGTTGTGTTTACAGTTTTGATATTACCAAATATGATATAAAAGCACAAACTGAGTGTAAAGCAGAGAATGTGCATTCAGTTTGACACACTTGGTAAATACATTGGCTACAAGTTCTGGTATACCTGCCACTGTAAACCCCAATTCATCCATGACACAAAACTTAAATGTGAAGTCTACACAAATGCCCTGGATTGTCAAAATGGCATAAAAACTTTATGTTCACCTGACACAAAAACTCACATTTTTTTTTTTTATGTTAATGCACTTCCTGTTTCAGAATTCATCTCTTTGCCTTATCCTAGCAATCAATACACTTAAACTTGCCACAATATATTTTCATAATTCAGTGAATTTTAAAAAAAGCTGTTGTAAAATGTATACTCTGTTTTTAAGTTCACATGACATAGAATTAAATGCTCAAACAACAATGAAAAAGTTATGTTAAACTGACATAAAATTCCTGTTAGACAAGCGTCATGTGACAACTAACAACAACGTTTATGTTATTGTATTGTACTATACTGTACTAAAAGTTTTGAGTGCAAGCTATTTCCAGGGAAAAAAAAGTTGAGTGAGTGAATTGGGGTTTACAGTGATTGCTTTACACCTTTTGTTTTACTTTAAATAAAAAAGCATTAATAATATTTTTGGTCTGATTTTAGGAGGCTCATCCCCACCCTGAGTTCTATGAGAGAATCATTCCTACACTAAGACACAAGGTAGAGTCCATCATACCACCTTCATATCTGTCATCTCTTCACTTATATGTTTAATACACTGGCAAAGACTGCATTATGGGGTAAATCAATATTGAATCCCATGCTGCACAGAAACGAGGAATTTACAGGGGACATCCTAACTAAGTTTATTTTCACATTTTCTAATAAAAGTTGCTGACAAGCTGCATATGCCAAAAGGGTTTTTCAGGCTTGCCCATTACAGTCAGCCTATCAGTCCCCCCTCTCCAGCCACATGTCTGATTTCCCAAACCAAACCTTTCCTCTTCTCTTTTCCATCCACCAGATGCCCTCAGACTTTTCCTCTTCCTCCCCATTACCTGACTGCTCCACACATCCACTCACCTGTTCCCACTTTTCTCATCAGCCCTGTATTTCTCTGACATTCCCTACCCACCCGTTCACCTGTCCCCACCTTCATCAGTCCTCCTGATATTCAGTGAGTCAGCCCATTTTTGTTCAATCCTTCCATTCCTCCTAGTTTTCTTGTTTTGTGCTGATGTTTTGAGGGTTTGATATTTGATTGTTACTTGTACCTTTACCCATCTACCTACCTGCCTGTTACCAATGTACCATCATATTGTGAGGTGTGGAGAATCGGTGAAGGGATGGGACTGCTATTTCAAGCACCCCCTGGAAATAATACATTCAGCACCTACGTCATGAAAATCAGTCTCTGCTCCTCTCCAATGACTGAGAGTGGCAGGTAACTGAGTTCAATATGCTCAACAGGCAGTGACTTGAAACCAATGGCCGACAAAACTGCATGTCATTTCAGTTTATTGCAACTAGGCTGAAAACTTTGCCCTGTTTAAATGCTATTGGGTTGCAAAGTCAGCTCTGTGATTAAATAAATAAAATGAAATAAGATTAAATAAAAGTTGTAGAAGTTTATAAACGTCGTTGTTGGTGATGACTTTTTATGGTAAATATAATGTTACCCATAGGACTTGGTGGAGATAATTTTTTAGTGTTGTAAGTATTGTTCTATTTCATTCTTCCTGACCACCAGATCGAGTATTTGATATCAAGAAACAGCTTTGTTGATATTAAATACTCGATCTGTGTACGCATGTGATGGATAACCAGTGTCCCTCTTTTGCTTAATTACACAATGAAAAGCTGCATCTTTGAACCATATGCTTTATTTAGAACAATGAGTAAGAAATTAGTGGGAATGAATGATCTGAACTTCTTTTATGGGGCAGAAAGGTTCAGAACTAAAGAACCAAGAGAGAAGGAAACAAACCCCTCCCAAGTAAGATAAGATAAGATAAACTTTATTGTCCCAAATGGGAAATTCATTATGAGCACATAGTGCGACATAGCTGCATAGCAGAGGATCAAAGTCTGGTAATTATGAGATATGAATAAATATTTGTAGGCCTGTGATATGAAACATAATAAATAAATGTTAAGGTCATTGTTTGCTGTGTCTGGTTTTGAAGGATAGCTGTACAATTTTTCAAGTCTGTCTGAAAATAATTGACAAATGTCCATGTGGAGATTACAATAGGTTTTGCTTGTTGTTTTCTGTTTTGATCATACTGGCGATTAAGATATCCATTCATTATGTGAATGCAATGTAAGTGACCAGGGACAAAATTCTCATTTTGTGCAAAAGTAAGCTGTAAAGTTTATCTGAAGTTAATATATCTGAGACAAATCAAATGTACCAAAATAACATTCATTTTAGCATAAACATACCTCTTTGTGTTTTCCTGGACAAAGTAAAAAGGTTGTCACACAGTAAGTCCATAGTGAGTAAGTCATAGTAGGGTGGTGAGGAGAGCTTGGTCTGATGAAGCCATTGTGTCTGGTGAAATGTTGGTATTACATCACACTGAGTGGAACCATCTCTTTTTTGGAGTTTATGATGCCTATAGTTCCAGTTCTTCAAGTCAGTTCTTACCCACTCTTCTCTCCTCTTAGGATGTGGGTCTCAACACTGATGCTGTGGTCTGCCACTTCTCCTCCTCTTCATGCCGCTCAGGCGGTCAGACCAAGTCTCTAGCCTTCCCCCTCCACCATCATTCCTCCAGGGACGGCAGTCATGGCCAGTCTCTGTCCTCTAACCACCATAGTCTCAGGTCCATTCAGGTCTTTTCCATCTCCTCAAACAAACACCCAGGTAAGGAGAGTGTGAACTACTGCATTGACTACTTGGTTAGTGGCTTACACCAGTGTACAGTGGTATATCCTGATGGGTCAAGGCACATAGTACTCTGGACTGAAAAATAATATACCTGGGTGTTTTGACATAGTTTTTTTACTTCCAGTGTGTTGCTTTTTGGAATGCCAGTAACAGAGTATCCTCCTGACAGACTATCCAGCAGCTACTTTTCACCACCCAGGAACACTACAGATTTCAACATGGTCCTGCTTGCATGTTTTTGAGCATCATTTTATTCCACCATTTCCACCCCAGCAAATAATCTGATTATAGTTACTCAACCACATTGTCTTCAGAAAATTGACTTTTTAAGGGACTGTTCATTATTTATCAGAGAAGGATGGTGGTTGGGTCGTGACTTTGTTTTTTGTTTTGTTTTGTTTTTGACTATCCATAAAGCTACAAATATTTTTCCTTGAGCCTCCCTAAGTGACTAGCAAAGGATGCATGACCCTCCCTCCACCATAAATTACTTACTCGATTTTTAGAGAGAAACTTAATCTTTGATGATTGAAATTCAAAAGTTAAAGACAAAAACCTGGAGTTGAAAAAAGCCTTGGTTTTTCACTCTTGTTGTGCATGCTGGTTAGTTCATGCAGACGGTTTATTTTTGACCAAAGTTTAAATGAGATCAGAATAAAGTGATTTTGATTGAATTTCACTGTTTAAAGCTTAGATTGGGTTATGTGTTTTTTCTTTCTCTGGGGGAAGAGTTGCACATGAGTGGTATCTTTCATTAAACGTGAGTAGAACGAATTTGTGTGTAATCTGTTCGCAGAAGGAAATTATTTCGGCATTCATCAGTATCAGTGCTCGTAGTGCCTGTGTAAATAATGATTTCACATTAGTATTGCTTGTTATTATTTGAAATACACAATACACAATACAAAATACATCAGTCTCTCCCTTGTAGGAGCAATACCTTTGTTTGCACGTGTAATAAATTTAGGGGCAGCACCCTCAACTAAGCGACTAATCAAATTAATAACTCCGAAAACCAATTATTAATTCGTCAGTACACTTATCAATAATGAATCAATCTCACTACCTGGGTTATGAATTCTCTATACAGTGATCTTAGTTCCTGCTCAAAAGAAATATCCACAGACAACGACTTGGCGATAAATGAAGATTTATTTAGGGCTAAATGTTTTAACAACTAAGTAAATGAATAGTAAATGAGGATGATATGAAATAACACAAAATCAACAGTATGTATAAATGGATTAAGGCAAGAGGTAACTCTTTTGTCAGTTATTCAGTTTAGCGATAGTGAGAGAGTATGTGACTATAGATAAACTGGGGACGCAGGGATGTGCAAAACCATTTACCTAACGAAACCTAAATTAACATCAGAATAACTAAGACTCGGGCTGCACGGTGGTGTGGTGGTTAGCACTGTCGCCTCACAGCAAGAGGGTTGCCGGTTCGATCCCGGGTGTGGGAGCCCTTCTGTGCGGAGTTTGCATGTTCTCCCCGTGTCACTCCGGCTTCCTCCCACAGTGCAAAGACATGCAGATTGGGGATTTCAAATAAACACAAGAAGTTTGTGCTCTAGAGAAAGGATCAACACTCAGTGAAAAACCTAAGCCCTATGATAAGAAAAACCTAAGCCCTATGATAAGCTAATATGGCAAGGCTTAACTATACAAACCAATGAGCAGTGATAACTAGCATGTCTTTGGGGTCATCGGGTGGGAACCTCCTTTCACCAGTGTTTCGTCTAGTTGGTCCCACGACACCTCCAGGAGGCTAGACAGTGATCTCTAGCGTCCCAGAGACACTCCCCTAATGCCAGGTCACTGCTCTCCTCCCTGCACCAACCCAATAACCTCCTTTACCTTACTTACGCATGGCTTTCTCAGCCCAAACAGCACTGCCACCTTCAACCAAACCCAGGCTCCATACATGCGAGCTCTAGGTAGAAGCAGGGCTGATACTACCTTTCCTAGCACATTCACCACACTCTATTTCACACGCTACATAGCATAACTACAATATAAGCTAAAGTTAAAGGAGCTAAATGAACTTACAGGATCAGCAAGCACACTCACCTTGCCGCATGGCCTCAAACAAAATGGATTCAAATAGGCCACTACCACACTTAAATACTTCCTCTTCCTGGATTTCCTCCTGAGAGGAAGTGGATCTCTCCACTTGATCTCAAGGAGTTATGTGCCCTGTTTAGTAGTTCCCCCTGCTGGCCCCCAACTGACATTACTTCTTCTCTTATAGATAAACTGGCTACATTTAATTGCTACATCTGACATTTCCCTCACTGTCTTCCTCAAACTCTGTCCCCGCACTCCGAGTTCCCCCAGGAGCGAGACAGCTGATCTTGCTATGAATCCCCTACACCCCACTTCCACTGGACAAATCCTAGTCTTCCATCCTCGCCGTTCAATTAGGGATTAGGTTAATTGATAAGTCTAAATTGTCCATAGGTGTGGATGTGAGCGTGAATGGTTGTTTGTCTCTATGTGTCAGCCCTGCGATAGTCTGGCGACCTGTCCAGGGTGTACCCTGCCTCTCGCCCGATGTCAGCTGGGATAGGCTCCAGCACCCCCGCGACCCTCAAGAGGATGAAGCGGTTAGAAGATGAATGAATGAATAACTAAGTCCTCTATCAACTCTTATCACTACACAGCGACTGTCACTTTGCGGCTCCCAGGCTTCCCAGCAGAACGAAGCCAGCTGTAACACAGTGGTGGAGGGGCGGTTGAGCCTGACTGCAACGTCCTTCAGGTGGCCCTCAAACATCGGTTCTCTTAGGCTGCAGAAAGTCTCTTGATTTGGCAAAGAAACCACTGCTTTGCGGACACTTTGATAGGTGTCTGGCAGCACTGGATCCGATGAATCTTTGATGGAGTTGCAGGTCAAATAGTAGCTCATCTGTTTAGCTGTGGCTACTCGCTTATAATGAGGTTGAAAACAATCTCATTGGCCATTCGATATTATTATCAAATTTATTATTAATGTGTATAAAAAATGTTGCAATCGGCTGGCTTTGTTGCTTCAGGTATAATGTTACTTAAGGCACAGACAAAAAGAAAGAAAACTCAGGACAGACAAGACAATCCTGGACATGCCGAGCAAAACTTAAAAGTTTTAAATAATTTCGATCGTAAGAAAAGAAAGGGCTACGCAGGAACCAAGTTTAAGAGTGTAACAGGTTAAGACATAAAGAGTATAACTAGAAGGAGGGACGGCAAAAGAAAGGAAAAAAATAAAAGTAAAATAAAGTAAAGGAACAAAATAATGAGGGAAGAAAGTAGTAACAGGAAAGGAAAGAAAAGAAAAGGAGATGCGCCGAGCTCAATAGTTTTATCTGACCAGGTTGAGTGGGCTTGTTTGAGGCAAGGCAGGTCTCTTAGTTTAGACATTACTTTATGTCGGAGGAAACTTAATGAACTTTATTTTGTGAGATTATATACTTTAACATGTTACAGGCGATAGACACATACTCTTCCCATTATGGTCAAAATTGGCTCTTAACATCAAATTAGGTTTAATATGATTATTATACCGCATATATCAGCAGAACACAAGTATAAATGTTTCATGCACAAACAACCCTAGTCTGCAGTTACTTGAACATTCTAAATGAGAAAGCACATATTGATAAAGACAAGTTGATTAATCAATCCAACTATATTTTAACTCGAAATATAATATGGGATTCCTTACGGGAACCCTTCTTAACTACCATCACAAGATGGCAGTATGACTTCATGTTAAATGAGGGATTAAACACATGAAATTATAACTCACTCATACTATGACCTACAAGAGTGGGAAAAAAATCATTCAACTAACAAAAAAGGATTATGCACAGTTACAATGTTAGAACATGGATAAAATGTATAGTTTTACTTTCAAGAGACATTTCAAGTTGGTTACAAGAGGAACTTAGTCTCCGCTGCTCAAGAATACTGAATTTACGACTCACACATCTGTTTTTCTTATCTCATCTTCACCCGGGTGCGAACAAGATGGGGTAGCACCCATAGATGTGACAAAAAGGGGAGAGGATGTGGTGAACTTAAAAGCATAGTTAATGACCCTGGTCTGGCAGTTAATCTGGCTGAGTTGTCAAACGCTGGATTTTCCCAGGATGTTAATTAGAAACTTGGGATCTCAAGGGTTTCCAGTTGACACCTTTACCACCCTTGGTGTTAGGATGAAGGTGAAAGAGTTCATCAACTTTGGGGTGAAACGGCCAAAGCAATAAACATTTGACCCTCAGAGTGGCCCATCTCATTCTGTCCATTTACTTACAATCTAGGTTCTGGAGGAGTTTAGAAGGCTGTTGTCCCTACACCCTAGTGCTTAATTTTGTTTTTGACATGCCTCCCCCTTTTTGCCCCACCTCCTCATAGGTAAAGACCAGTCCCTAAGTTAGTGATACACCTAGACATACTGTAGACAGAGTGTTTTGGGACACTGAATTGGTACATTGTATTTATACACAGTATTCCATAGGTTTATTTGCAGTGTTCTAGTAAAGTAACTTGTTTTGTGATAATGTGATGTGTGATGTGACAGAAAATAATGTGACAGTGTTTAGGACAGTAAACTGTTTTCTCTGTTTCAGAGAACTGCGCTATCTGTGGAATATTCCGCATCTCTGCCCACTGCCTCACTTGCCTCCAGGGACTCTGCTCAGAATGTGACAAACTGTACCACTCCTACCCTGAGAGGGCCAACCACCGTCGAACAGCTGTATCATCATCATCATCATCATATTCATCATCATCATCCCAAAACAGGAACAGTCACAGGTCAGGCAATATAAAACGGGAATACTCTGATCCACGCGCAGTGCTGGATCATACTACTTGTCAGTCAACATCAATAACAGTTCACTCCAGGATGCGCTGAGCAATGTAACTTGTAAATGTGGAGTCAGCCATTCTGGAGAAAGATTTTTGATGTATGAACACCTCTCTCTCACTCCCACTGCCTTTCTCTTTATAAGTCCATGGTCTTTCCCCTGTCCTGTGCATGAGCACAATGTGATAGTATTATGTGACTCAGTCCGAGCCACGTTGTTGGTGTCTCATTTACAGAGCCAGGGCTGTGTATGAACAATAGCAGACTATGAGGAGATGTCCAGTGAATTTCACAAAAATTGTATTGGATTAGAATCTCTGACTGCTCCTTTCACTAACAGGTGTCAGCAGGTATCAGCAGGTGTATATGTCAGCACTGCTCATATTTTTTTCCGAATAATGATTGGCTGATGGAGCTGCCAAGACTGTGCTTCTATTTAGGGTTTTCGTTGCCCTAAACAAGCTCAACCAATCAAATTCTGCAGGTTACAGACAGTCAGGGCTATGTTCAAAGTTAAAGCAAAGTGAATCTCTTAACAGGTGTGAATGTAGAATCTGCAACAGGAGAAGATTTTGGTATCTGAAGTGTTCTGGTGTCTGTTAGTAGTCCTAGTAGAATTGACCAATCACATTTGAGCAGGCCTTGATTGCCTGCAGGTAAACAGTCTGTGGGGAGCAAAATAGGTGGAACACAATTGCCAAAATGCAATCTCGTAGTCCATCTGCTGTCGTCTCATGACGATGCAGCTTTCCATTAGCTTTGTTTTAATTTATCTGTATTCATATGCAGATTGCTGTTTAGAGATTAGTTATCTTTCAACTCCAATTCCAGTCTTGTGTCTCAAGTTGCTTATTGGAGTGTAAACAATGACTGGTGAACAAAAGAGGCAGTTGTGGCTCAGATATCTGCTGGCTATCTGCTGTTGCTCTCAGTGGCTAAATTGTGGTTAGACTGCTAGCTGATGGGTTCCAAGATTGCAGCAATGTCTAGTGACAGTTTGGACATAGTGGACGTACAGTAAGTGTGTTGGAACTGAGTGCTAGTATGACTATGATAAGTGTGTGGACAAAATCACCATATATAGATGTATATTCAGCCTACAAACTCATCTAACAGAATAACAGTCCCTCTCCCCCTGTTTCAGCTCTTCCACGTGGTGTTGCCTCCACTGCACTAAATTCAACTCAGTCCATAATGTGCTATGTGAGGAGTGTGAGCGCCCTCGCTTGGAACTGATCAGCTCGAAAGCAGATGAATCTCAGCCTGCCACCATCACTGGTTTGTGTTGTCTCTTGGTACATCTCACAGCTCCACATCCCCATCAGTCCACTATCCAATCCCACTTCCTGTATTCTACTACTTTCTAGTTTCCTCTGTGATTAAGAAACTGACTTAAAAGCAAATAAGTCCAAGACATATGCCATTCACTTACTACTTCTGCTGTCACATTGGAGAAAGTTGTTAGGCTTGTTGAGTAGAAATAATTCATTATGTATTAATTAAATGATGGATTAAATTCAGTATATCATGACGATTTCAGTGTTGTTTGTAATATAAATTTTGGCAGTAATTCCTGATTAGAACATTTAATGTGTATTGGTACTACTTTTATTTTAGGCCCAATTGCAGTCTCAACCATCAGTATATGTGTGAAAATGGGCCCCTTGGAGCGCTTTTTTGTTCAGACTCTAGGGGCTTCCTCCTATCACTCTCATGAAAGGCTATATCCACACTAATACATTTTCTTTTTAAAACACATACACCCAGTGTCCACACTACTCTGACATACTACTGGAACCCAGTCTTACTGGTCTTACTTATCATCATTTGTGCAGTATTTTCTGTAACTAAGCAACCAACCGCAGCGAAGACAATCTGCTTCTTGTTTATATTGGTATGTGCATGCCCAGTGTATGTGAATGGTCATGGGATATACGTTTTAAGGCATGTTAGTATGGAAGGAGATCGTCTTTGTTTTATAATGAAAATGTATCATTGTGGATGTAGCTGCAGGCTTTTACTGTGAAACACCTGCAGGAAATGTTGAGTTTTATTAACAGCAAATTGAAATCAAGAAGGAATGACAAAGTGCCTGCTCTATGGGCCCAATGGTGCAGACAGCGCTGATCATCCGGGTAATTTGCAGAATTCTGCAGAAACAAAGTTTTTTATGGTTTCATACACCACTGAGCAACTGTCATATGAATTAATAGGTCATACCCTCATTGCTGTATTTATTTAGGAGTGCAAGAAATGCCCCCCCACAGCCATGGTACTTTTAAATAAAGTTGAGGACCTGATTGTTGCTGATAATAATGCGAGTGGCATGAAGTGACATTTGTGTGTATTTGTGTGTGTGTGTGTGTTAATGTGTTCCTCTTAGAGTGGCAGTGTAAGAGCTGCACCATGGTGAATGTAGCCAGCAGCATTTTGTGTGAAGTGTGTGAAAGACCTCGTTTGGCCACACGACCTCCGGTGACCCCGTCACACCCACCCATCACCCCCCCCAGACCACCAGCACCAGTACTGGGCATGCCCGGTGATCCTGACAGCCAGGTCAGTTAACTGTGTGTGTGTGTGTGTGTGTGTGTGTGTGTGCGTGTGTGTGTGTGCGCGCACGCTCGGGCTTGTTTGTTGCCATGCTAAAGGTATGGCTTTTTCTGTAGCACAAGATTTACAGTCATGGTTTAAACTGTTTCATCAGATATTGGATAGCTTGTTTTGCAATTTGGTAAAACATCCATGTCAACCAGAGCATGTGAGCGGAGCGGACCGGGTGAAAATTTCCACTCCTTGCTCGCAGACCTGTCACTTTGCGCCGCTCGTCCGCTCCGCTTGGTTCTGCGCATTCTTTGCTCCGCTCCGGTCCACTCCGTCATAAATTTTATCCCGCTCCACTCGCTCACCTCTCCGCTTAAAAAAAACTGCGTCGTACTACCCTAACCTGTAGTGTGGGTGTGCGCAGGTGCAATGATGCATTCTGGGTGGGGCATGAGCGACTGGAGCGAAATTGGAGCGAGAGATAAGGCTCTGCTCCACCTTTTAAAAAAAATAGCCGCTCGTCGCTCAACACAAAATCCTTCCCCTTAGTTCCGCTCCAGCTCCGCTCCGCTCACATGCTCTGATATCAACACATTCTCACTCCGACTTTCTCACATATCAACATTTGGTCATGGACTTTCCACGCTGACATATGACATGCAGGGTACCCAGGGTGCGTTGCATCGTTGATGTTCTGGGACGCCGTGTCAACTTCAGCCTGTTACACGTATTGTCTGTTTTCAAAATACACTTCTGTTGTCACAGGAACTGTACAGTTTGCATATGGTCTCTTTCAAAATAAATGTACAACGTTGGTACAACACCACGAATTGCCGTTTTTTTATCTCAAAAACGGTCACACGTGGTTATGTTTAGCCAACACACATGAGGTTGGGTTTAGGCAACAAAAGCACATAGTTGAGTTTAGGAAAAAAGAACTGGGTTTGGCTTTACAATCTCCCGGGAAGCAAACACCGGCCTCCCGGGTAAAAGTCAGTGGCTGTTGGATCCATCCACCACCACTTCTGCCTGCCCTACTCAGACTTTTCACCCCTTAACTTATGATGTTGTCCAGCCACATTTCCCCCCTGACGTTACACAATAACAGTGATGAGCTGCGTATCATGCCGATGTGAAAGGATGACTTTTCATCAGTGTCTGACGCTGGAAGGAGGAGGTTGGCATCGGCAGAGCCGAGTGTGATGATAGAGGAGCTCAGACAGGAAATCAAAACGCTTCGCCTGTCTCCCGCTGAGGCCGTGCTCTTGGGGCCTGGTGGGGGGGCCTCTTGCTCGCCTCCCTGATGCCCCGGTCTGGCCTCACCCCTCAATGCAATATATATTATCAATTATAATTCTTATGAAGGTCATTATCATGATATATTGGTTTATATTATGTTATGTTATGCATTGTATTATATCATAGTGTATTATTATATTATATCATATCATATCATGTTATATTTTATTATATTCTGTTGTATTATCGTGTTATATTACAGCATAATGTGTTATATTAGGTCGTAATATATTATTTTAGCTTACATTATTATGTTACATTATATTAGGTTAAATTATATTACACTATATTATATGAAAATATGCCGTATTGTATTGCATGTATGTGTGTATATATATATATATATATATATATACAGTACAGGCCAAAAGTTTGGACACACCTTCTCATTCAATGCGTTTTCTTTATTTTCATGACTATTTACATTGTAGATTCTCACTGAAGGCATCAAAACTATGAATGAACACATGTGGAGTTATGTACTTAACAAAAAAAGGTGAAATAACTGAAAACATGTTTTATATTCTAGTTTCTTCAAAATAGCCACCCTTTGCTCTGATTACTGCTTTGCACACTCTTGGCATTCTCTCCATGAGCTTCAAGAGGTAGTCACCTGAAATGGTTTTCCAACAGTCTTGAAGGAGTTCCCAGAGGTGTTTAGCACTTGTTGGCCCCTTTGCCTTCACTCTGCGGTCCAGCTCACCCCAAACCATCTCGATTGGGTTCAGGTCCGGTGACTGTGGAGGCCAGGTCATCTGCCGCAGCACTCCATCACTCTCCTTCTTGGTCAAATAGCCCTTACACAGCCTGGAGGTGTGTTTGGGGTCATTGTCCTGTTGAAAAATAAATGATCGTCCAACTAAACGCAAACCGGATGGGATGGCATGTCGCTGCAGGATGCTGTGGTAGCCATGCTGGTTCAGTGTGCCTTCAATTTTGAATAAATCCCCAACAGTGTCACCAGCAAAACACCCCCACACCATCACACCTCCTCCTCCATGCTTCACAGTGGGAACCAGGCATGTGGAATCCATCCGTTCACCTTTTCTACGTCTCACAAAGACACGGCGGTTGGAACCAAAGATCTCAAATTTGGACTCATCAGACCAAAGCACAGATTTCCACTGGTCTAATGTCCATTCCTTGTGTTTCTTGGCCCAAACAAATCTCTTCTGCTTGTTGCCTCTCCTTAGCAGTGGTTTCCTAGCAGCTATTTGACCATGAAGGCCTGATTCACGCAGTCTTCTCTTAACAGTTGTTCTAGAGATGGGTCTGCTGCTAGAACTCTGTGTGGCATTCATCTGGTCTCTGATCTGAGCTGCTGTTAACTTGCGATTTCTGAGGCTGGTGACTCGGATGAACTTATCCTCAGAAGCAGAGGTGACTCTTGGTCTTCCTTTCCTGGGTCGGTCCTCATGTGTGCCAGTTTCGTTGTAGCGCTTGATGGTTTTTGCGACTCCACTTGGGGACACATTTAAAGTTTTTGCAATTTTCCGGACTGACTGACCTTCATTTCTTAAAGTAATGATGGCCACTGGTTTTTCTTTAGTTAGCTGATTGGTTCTTGCCATAATATGAATTTTAACAGTTGTCCAATAGGGCTGTCGGCTGTGTATTAACCTTCTGCACAACACAACTGATGGTCCCAACCCCATTGATAAAGCAAGAAATTCCACTAATTAACCCTGATAAGACACACCTGTGAAGTGGAAAACCATTTCAGGTGACTACCTCTTGAAGCTCATGGAGAGAATGCCAAGAGTGTGCAAAGCAGTAATCAGAGCAAAGAGTGGCTATTTTGAAGAAACTAGAATATAAAACATGTTTTCAGTTATTTCACCTTTTTTTGTTAAGTACATAACTCCACATGTGTTCATTCATAGTTTTGATGCCTTCAGTGAGAATCTACAATGTAAATAGTCATGAAAATAAAGAAAACGCATTGAATGAGAAGGTGTGTCCAAACTTTTGGCCTGTACTGTATATATATATATATATATACATACATATATTTACACAGCTGACCAATCACAATGGAGGGATGGGATAAATACCACAAAGACCAATCCTTGGCCACATCCTAAATGTAAAAGTGTTCAACAGCAACAATGGAGGAAAATTTAGGACTGCTGGCCACCCACACCGACAGGCGCGTCCTCTTTGCTACAGCCTTCCCTTCATCCAGAACAAGAACTGTGCCTCGTACCCACATTTTTACTTCCACGGATATTCTGTAGCCTACAACCAGATACAAGCTCTGGCACTCCCAGCTTGGCATTTTCAGAGGAGTTCCTGGCATTTACAGCTGGAAAAAAACTCTTTGATGAACACATGGCCAGTGGTGTAGTGGTAGTTGATGAGACAGGTGTACTACTGGGTAGATGGGTATGAGGAGGAAGGGTATACTCTCCTATATATTAAAATGCTTTTCTGGCTGATAAGCAGGTATACTGTTAATGACAAGAAAAAGAGGTGAGTAAACTCTGTATACCTGTTTATACCCTCCACTACACCACTGTGATCAGCCTTATGAAAATAACAACAATGTTCAATCAACCAATCGATCAGAAAGTGTCAGCTTTTATGCATACACAAGACTGAACGCATGATCCCCTTTAGGCGTAGATAATAATGTTATGAATTTTTATACTTCGTGACACTCTCTCTCTCTCTCTCTCTCTCTCTCTCTCTCTCTGTTTACTCTCTTTGTCTCTGCCCAGTGGGTTTGCCAGTTCTGTACCTATCTGAACTACTCTCCTGCCACAGTGTGTGAGATGTGTGACCTAGCTCGTCCAGAACCCGCACCTCTGCCTGTGAAGCTCCGCCCCCCCTCCCCTGTCAGACGGGTCCCTGCCCTGCCAATCAAACCCAAAGAGCCTGCTCCTGAAGACCTGGACTCCTGGAGGCAGAGGCTGATGAAGGAGGAGGGACTGAAGCTGATTCAGCTGATCAGAGCAAGTTGCCTTCATCACCTACCACTGATCTTGGATCTAGACAATATTTTGTCCCTGTATTCTAGTGTATCTGTCCTTTGTGTCTGTGACAGGATGGGGAGAAGAAAGGAGTGAGTCCAGAGGAGGTGTACACGAGTATGAGGGTAGCAGGAGACAGCAGCATCCTGCCATGCAAGTGGTTAAAGACTGAGCTTCCTCTGCTGTTAGACCAGATCAGGATGCTGGTGGGAACATCTTCCCTTAAGTCTGTTTCTGACAGCACCATAACAGAGTGCAGAGTCAGTATGCTTCTCTCAGTACAATTAAAGTCCTGTAAATTCTGACAAAACACACCTTTATGTTTCTCTGACTGTAACTGTCAGGAGTGTTTTCTGTTAATTAAAAGGTTATTGACTTTCCTCTAACACAGAGCAGGACATGTGAAGCTCCTGCTGAGGATGCTGAAGAAACTGAAAGTATTGTCCAGTTGTCCAGAGCAGAGGCCAAGCAGGCCTGGCTGACAGCAGGGGGTGACACTGAGAGAGCTGCCAGACAAGCGCTGAGAGACAGAGTCGCCAAGGTGACATATACAGCATTTCTCCATAATGTTCAGAGATGCACAATAATATTCTGTTAGCCTTCATTTTGTCTACACTCTCAGAAATCAAGGTACTAAGTAGAACCACTAAATGTAAATGGTAAATGGACTTGCATTTGTATACTTCCTGTCTAGTCTTCTAACTACTCAAAGCGCTTTTTACACTACAAGTCACATTTTTTAACCGGTTCAGTAACCAGAGCTAGTCTGATGGAGAAGGGGTGAGAGAGGTTCTGCAGAGAACTATTCTATGGTGTTGTGGTTCCATCCAAGACCATCTCTGGGGATTCTCTCCAGAATCTTTCCACCTTCTAAGGGTGCTAACAAAAACCCACCCAGGGGAGAACCTGAAAATAGTAATTGATTACACTACCTGTAGTTCTTTCTCACTTTTTGTGGTTATTGTTGACCAGGTTAGCCTGGGGCTAAGGGGACCTCATCCAGCTGCCTTCAGCTGAAGTTCTTAAAGGGCTGGGGCTGATGTGTTCCAGTGCAACCAACAACACTCATGGTTCACAATCAGGTTTTTGGGGTTGGATTTTTCATGAAATCACTGCGAATACAGACTTTATTATTTAAATGGTACAGTAGGGTTGGGAGCTGAAACGTGGTTCCCAAATGGAGTCATCAAAATCAAAGTACCAGGTACCCTAAAAATGCAGCATTGTATAGCACCAAATGATGGCAAATATGAGTTAAATGAATTGATTGAGAGGATTCCAGATACATTGATATTTGATAATTTAGGGTGAGGCTCCTAAAATTCATGCTTTCAACAGAAGGGGTTCTTGATGAAGTCTTTAAGCTGAAAACACACCGTCACGCGGCGCGTTTAGTGGCAGGCATCAAGTGGCGCCTCAAGCACACACTGGACGTGTCGTGCTACAACTAATCAACAGATGACCACGCAAAGATTTTACTACTTTTACTGAGAGATCTGTACCTCTTCCACCTCTGCATTAGCTCAAAAACATGTGTGGACACACTAATTAAACTTGATTTCTCACCTGAAGAGCCGATCTCCAGAGCTATGACTCACCCAGCAATATCTTTTTGGCCATTATCTTTGTAATGACGGGAATGTGGTTCGTATAGCTCGAGATATTACTCAACCTTAACAATGAGTTTTTCCTTATCAATTCTTCATCACATGCGAGACAGCAACAGCAACAGGGTTCTTTTTATTCATCAGTGGTAAGGAGAGGAGTCAAGCTGCCATAGGAGCAGAGAAAAAGAGCTGCTGCTGGAGCTGGTATGCACAAGCAAAGTGTGAGTCAGGGAAAATGTTTAAGAAATGTGAAATTTTTTTTTAATTCTGGGCAACAAGGCTGGAAATAGGGGAGGGCATGAGGTGCCATGCCGATGCGTCTTCAAAAAGAGGTTCTTGAGAAGCAAATGGGTCTCGGTAGAACCTCAGTCCTTCATGATGAACCCATTTGGAAATCAGACTTCTATGAGTGTGCAGAGATGATAGATGATATCATTCTTTCTTCACCCCACCCTTTCAGGTAAAGGAGCTGTATTCACTGGGCTTCAGTGATGAGACTCGCTGTCATGAGGTTTTGAGGCAGAGTGGTGGTGAGGTGAGAGGGGCCCTAGCCCTACTGCAGCGGCCCCTCCTGGAGCCCTTCCACAAGCGCATTTGGAGTGACAAGCCTGAGCCTCCTGTAGACATCCATCACCCTGACAAACAGGTGAGAGCAAGCAGATACATCAGGCCTGGATCTACTCACAGCTTACAATACTCAGATAATTGCATTCTGTTATGAGTCTGCTGTTTTTTGATATTTATGAACTCTCTTTACTGGCTCGTCTTGCCCCTTCATCATGTCATGATAATGCAAAAGAGTTCTCCACATAGAAAAGAATATAATACTTTACTGCTGTCAACACAGTCGATAGGAATTTGCCTCAGTGAAGCTCTTAAAAAAGACAGAAAGACACTCATAAGTTTATAAAATATGTAAAATAAGACAAGCAAAGACAGTTATCAAAGTTTAGATTTGAAACATACCTAATGTGATTAAGATCAAGTCAAGTCCTGAGGTGCTTTGTGCTACTACATTCATTTTAGAGTGCTTGTTGCTTTGTGCAGCTACCTACCTATTTTTAAAGTGCTTCTTGGCTACAAGTGTCTGTGCATCAGAGTTCAAGTATTGAACAGCCTCAGGATATGTGCTGTTACTGAGAAGAGATGTCCTACATATGAAACTCTGGAATCTCCTTCCAGAGGGGAGGAATTTAGAAGGAGCTAGTAGGATGAGAGGAGTCAACCATCACTGCTGCCGTGTCTTACACCTGATACATGTAGCATATATGGAGGAGATGGAGTAAGGTCACAGCAATGGGTCTTATTCATGAAACATGAACGGAACAAATTTGTGTTTAAACTGTTTGCAGAAGGAAATTTACATGTATTTCGACATTAATCAATATGTTAGTAGCTCCGATCTTTTTGTAGGTACTAACAAAATCTACACCTGCTTCTGACTGCTCGTAGTGCTTGTGTAAATAAGGAATGCACATAAATATTTCTTGTACTTATTAGAAATAACAATTTTAATTTGTATTGTGTTCTGTTATGTTCACAATACAAAGATCCCTTTGAAACATATAAGTTAAACATGACAAAGCATTAGAAATATAACACATTTAGCTAAATTGGCAATTATCAGATTTAAGCTTCAGATTAGGTTTCTTCTATGGTTATTTAAATTGACTTAATACATGTGTTTTCTACATTTCTGGTATCCCATTCCCACTTGATTCAATCAAGAGAGAGAACTCCACAAATATATCATCTGTTTGAGTGGTGAAACTGTGAGAGGCACGCTTCTGACCAAACACTAAGCTATCAGTGATGGCTGTCAGAATGTGTGATGATTTAACACTTAATATAACACAAACATCACCTAACCTTTGTTTTGTTTGTTTATCAGGTTTCATATCAAACCATTTTCGTTTAACTTTTTGGATGGTTCTTACAACAGAGGACACGATATCTGTCCCTGTCACACCACTACTAACAGAAGAAAACATTTTATTTTTTGTTTCTCAACTCCACTTCACCTAAACTCACTTCCTGTCTTTTGTTCTCAGGTTGACAGGATGCACCTATCCATAGTAATTATCACCCCCATAAATGGTGGTCACTGGCTATTCATGTATGCAATGTATGCTAATTGCTAGCAGGATGCCCCCCCCCCAATTAAGGTCCCGTTTTCAACTGAAAACTGCATTTTGGGTGCCTGAAAACGCAGCGTTTTGAAAACGGGTTCCAGAGTGCAATTTTTTGGAAATGGCCCCGTCTCCGTTGTCATGTAAATTTGCAATATGCAGTCCCTCTGAAAATGGAGACTTTTCGCACATGTGCATTACGGCTCCAGTCACTAGGCATGCGCAAGAAAGTCGACCATCACAACAACAATGCCAAGCTCTGTTTGTGCTACTCACCCTGTTGATTTTATCAACGCTTCTCCAGCAAAGTGTAGATCTACTGTGGCAACTCCACCTTGTCGCGGTCCTCTCCGCTCTTCTCACACCCACTTGAGCACCCATTCTGGGATACACAGTGTCGGCCTGCCCGGTCTGACCTCCGCAGCCCTCCCTGAACGGATGCTCAAGTGTGGGTGAGAGGAGCAGAGAGGACCGCTGAGGTCAGGCCGGGCGGGCCGACACTGTGTATCCCAGAATGGGTGCTCAAGTGTGGGTGAGAGGAGCGGAAAAGACCACGGAGGTCAGGCCAGGCGGGCCGACACTGTGTATCCCAGAACGGGTGTTTAGGTGTGGGTGAGAGGCAGTGGTAATGTATAGTTACCTGGGCTTCACCTACGCATTACTGCCCAACACTGATTATAACTATTTAATAAGAAAGTAGTATTTGGATATAGCAAAAAAATTAAAATAAACTTCAGGTTGCAGCCTCCGCTCGGAAAATTAAACGGTCCTAAAACTGCAGTCCTGAAACTGCAGCCTCCGGTACTGCAGCTTTACCTTACTCGATTTTGTGGCTCCATGTGAACGGAGATCGTTTCAATAATGTCGTCATATAAACGTGGAAGTTTTCTAAAACGCAAATTCCAAATGATTTAGTGAATTCAGCTGAGTTGGCCAAAAACACAAAGAAGTCTGAGGAACCATAAACAGGAAAACACAAAAATATGCTCAGGTGTGATACAAAAAACATTTTCTGTTTTAAGAATGTGTGTCAGTCTGAAACTTCTATGATTACAGAAACATGTTGTTGAAATCAAAAAGGAGCGTTAAAGCTGTTTCCTAGAAAACCTAAAGTACAAGTCTGATTCAGAGGACGATGACTTCTCTATGTTTTACTGTTACAGGTGCACTAAGTAGTCCAAATTCCATCACCCACTGCAGGCAGCATTCCTGTTGGGCACAGACAAAATAAGATAGAGGCTGTCACTGAGTGTACACAGAGGGTTATAGTGAAAAGGCCTCCCCATGTCCCAAAAGCTCACCCATTTTATCAAGCCTCTGAAAATTAAGAAAACTTTGGCTCAAAACACATACAGTAACTACTTGAAGACGGAAGGAGATGGACTGCCTGCCATCTAGCTCCTGCTCATACAACTGTTTGTGCTTCTCAAAGTCAAGGATCCTTCCTTGGTATAGGACGGGTCCTTCCGAGGAAGGATCATAGAGAGGCTAGGCAAGAGTACTTCGTAGCATTTGGTGAACACACATTTGAGCAGGATAGTGAGTGCCCAAGTGTGTGTCATTAACCCTCTGGGGTCTGAGGCGGTTTCATATTGCAGTGAAAATTTTGGTACTCTCTAATGTTGCACAATTTGAACAAATATAAGCAGTATTTTCAGAGTCATATTACTTTTAAGGAGAACGTATTTCTGGATTATACTTAAAAAAATAAAAATATACCAGGTAGGCTAAATGAAACTTTAGTAAAAAGCAGTGACCTTACCCATCGTAACACATTTTTTGGGTCACTTGAGGTGACTCTGTTAAGTCTTAGGAATGTATGAAGCTGTGAACTGCTCCACTGATTTGGACAGTTTAATGGCTATCTAAAAATGTACTGTAAAACGTCAGTTATAAGCCTAGTTCCAATTTAATGCCCAGTTCCTTCCTAGCCCAGTGTGGCTACACATTTTGACAAATAAAGGCCTGTCTCAATTACACGCCTGGTGTGGTTGCCAAGCAGTTCATTTTTACAGAAGTTCTTTGGATGTATAAAACTAGGTTGTTGGCTACCCACTTGAGCTAATGTTAGTCAGTTGCTTTGATCACGCATACAAATATAAATGCTTAATCTTTTGTCAGTATGGAGATACTACACATTGTCAGCTCGGTTAGAGTCTCTATAATTCAGTCGTTCAGTTCATTTTACTGAGACCATGAGCACTAAAGAAAAATGCACTCAGATTTACTGGCATGGTAAATAAGAGATACAAAAATAGGTGGTGACTCCCAACTTTTCAAATTATGTGTCCATTCCTCAATTACCCTGTGAGTTATTCTTATTCCTTTAGTCTGTAAGGGTCCTCAGATCAAAGAATCAAAAGGGTTTTTCATGAAAATATATCCAAGTTGAGAGTATTGTTTTAATTGGTTAAAATGGTGTTGTGTCAGTATGCCGGGTGCCGTTATCGTAGGGTGCTGTAAAATGAGTGTCATAACTCTCTCTCTCTCTCTCTCTCTCTCTCTCTCTCTCTCTCTCTGATGTGCTGTCTCTTGGAGCTAGATCAAATTAATGATTCATAATTGATATGTTATCTAAAGCCTCATTTTTATTTAGTAATATTCATACTGGTTTAAATAAACAATTTGACTGCATTTCCCCATGTGTACTGAGCAAAAGTTTTGTGTGAAAGGAATTAAAGGCCTGTCCTATATAGATCCCAAATACAGGCCTGTTGAGTTCAGTGATTTAAGCAAATAAATGGATAGCGTCCTTGAAATTCAGCCATTTAAGGATCCTTCCTTGACACTGAGAAACACCTTGTGAGTATTGCACAGGTCTCCTTCACCTGTCAGTCACAGAACTGGCTATGAATCAGAAGCAAGTCCACTACTTGGCTCCAGGACTATGTGACAAGCTAAAAAAAAAAAAGACCAAAGGACTGTAGGTTTGAGATACCATAAATCAGACTGCTAACAGGCCAAATGTTGAAATATGTTAACTCTGTATCATAGTAAAACGTAACAAGCTAATTTTCAAGTTTCAAGCTAATTTTATATTACAATGTTTCTAAAGGTATTTGTCACAAGTACAGAAATTTATGGTTGTACCAAATGATTAAGTATGCAAGATGATGTGGTGTGGTAGGCATAATGCTGTACACTAGGAGGCTTAGAAAAGACTTAAGTCTGACACCCTCTCACATCTAAAGACAGTGAGTTGTTAGTCACACGCTATGAGATTTGGAGAGGCTGGGGATCTTTCTAGATCACTGTTTACAAAAAAATAGTTTGCTAAAACTAGATTGCTTTTGAGATTATTTCCTGTCCTGCTCCTGATGGAAAATATTACACCAAACTCTCTACGAAACATGACATATTAACAATTCTTGTGAGTATGCAAAATCAGATAACTCTAGTAACAGAAGATAAAAGGCGTCACATGTGGACAGTTTTCTTGTCATTTCAGCATCAATGTAATCCATAAAGATAAACTGTAGTTACGTACAAACTTTATATTCTGGACTCTGTTGCATCAACTTGCCACCAACCTCGAGTAGTTAACTGCGCTATTTTAATGGGAGGAGACTGTGGGAATGAGAGGAGAACTGTTTCGAAAATGAAAATTCCTCACTAAAATAAGTGCTGGTTGGTGGATTAGCTACATACTGAATTAAACACTGACTCTTACTCCACAGCTCCACCAGTTTCTCCTCCTTTTCCACTGCCCCAAGTGGACAAAAAAATCAATGGATGCAGTTCTAAAGAACAGACTTGTGGATTCTCTTTCTAGTCTTCCGACGACCCAAAGCACTTTTACACTACATGTCACATTCAACCATTCATGCACACATTCACACACTGGTGGCCAAGGCTACCATACATGGTGCCACCTGCTGCTCAATAACCATTAACAGGCACTCACACAACGATGGAACAGCCATCGGGAGCAATTTAGGGTTCAGTATCTTGCCCAAAGTGGATTGGAGGAGCCAGGATTCGAACCGATGATCTTCTTATTAGTGTACGAACCACTCTACCTAAGCCCCACGGCCTTTGTAGCCTGGGATAGCTGGTAGAATGTGTCTGATCTGGTTATATTCTTATACACAATAGTTTTCTTCTCTTTCAGCGCATATGTCGGAGGTTACTAGCAGTGTACGATCTCCCCAGCTGGGGTCGCTGTGAGCTGGCACTCTCACTGCTTCAAGAACACAGTGCCCCCTACTCACTGGAGGATGTAGTGCAAGCTGTTCGAGAATCCCATGACAGAGAGTTTATCAAGAGAGTGCTGGCTAAAGAGTGTCCCATCTGCCTCTCTGTCTTCCCCCACAGCAAGGTACTGACACAGGTGGTTGTTGTGTCCACCCTATTTTATGCACAATTCAGTTTGTGCATTTAAACATGTTTGAAGTTTGACTGGCGCTCTTTTTATTATATTGTCTTGTAACCTTATCTTCTGCAGAATGGAACCTGACTGAAGAATTAGTGCCACCTACTGTTTATCTTGGACCAAATCCCAATATATGCATAGCACTGATGGATTGCTTTTTTGTTTTTGCCTATTTTCCTGAAAATGTTGGACGGAAACCCGACCAGTGATTGTTTATATAAGTTCTGCAGAGTTGAGGCTATCTTAATTCAATGTCGCCCTCTCTCTCTTCACAGATGCAGTCTCTGACGTCATGTCAGTGTTCTGTGTGCTGTGGCTGTTTCCAGCAGCACTTCACTATTGCTGTAAGGGACAAACATATTAGAGACATGGTGTGTCCAGTCTGCTGGGAGCCTGACATCAACGACCCTGAACACCTCAACAGCTACTTCTCCACCCTGGACATCCAGGTAGGAAAAGAGATGGACCAAGGGAGAAATGATGAAGGATAACATGTAGACTACGGCTGCCTGGTTACTTGGAGTAAATGTATTTGTACCTTCCACATAACTAACTGCAGGCTGCGTCTCTAGTGTGGGCAGGTAATCCTCCAGCAGAGTGAGGTTATATCCAACTGTATCGTGTATCACAGCTAATATGATAACTCCCTTTATTGTGCCCTCCCTGAGTCAGCACTGTCAAGACAGTTTGCTATTGGTCGGCATTCACTAAGTTTACCTAAGCTGAACTCTACAGGAAAAGTTAAGGCTTACTTTACTGCAAATCTGCTCTATTGGAATGAATTGATTTCGGTCTATAGTAAATGCTGTTATAAATGCTAGTGTGACCAGGGGTTTGGCCAATGTGAAATTTTTCAAACCAGTTTGATATTTTGCCAAACATCAGACCAGACCAGTATACCAAATTTTACCAGGTGTCGCACTTGACTCAGCAGCCGCTCCTGAGTGGAACATAATAGGCCCGTTTCCACTGAAGAAGTTTCTGGTACTATTTGGGGGGCAGGAACTTTACAGGAACGTCCTCTCGCTCAGCCCTCTCAACTGCCGTGTCTCCACTGAGAGGGCGGAGTAGGAGGAAAGTTCCTGTAAAGTTATCGGGCTCTGGATGTGACGTAATTGTTGCGCGACCATTTTGACCGGGGCAACGCGGCAAAGAAACAAACAAAGAAGAAGAACAACAAAGAAGAAGAAGCAGAAGTACGAAGCAGAAGTAAGAAGAAGAAAGCAGACATAAGAAAGACGATTAACAACATGGAAGGAGCTGAGGTGGTTGCTGGGTTTCTGGCGTATCTCTTCGTTTACATGGCGGCAGAAGCTATATGAACGAGCTAACCCTCGTCTGCTGAGTTTTAAAAATGCCGGCTATTTTGTCGCTTTCTGTTGACGTCACATCCCTCCTTGAGAATATCCAATCAGCACCAAGTAATCCCCAAGCCCCATCCAGGAGTTTTTCGGGGCCGTTCTGAGTCCCTACTCCGAGGCAGGGACTTGTTTAGCCCCTGTAAAAGTTCCGGAACTCTGTCCTTCGGGGGTGGTTCCTGTGGTGAAGACCCGCACCAACGGCCCTGGCCCTGTAAAATTACCCCGCAGTTCCTGCGGTGGAAACAGGCCTTATGACACCATGTCCCAACAGCAAAAAAGTGTGATTGCCTGACATCAGAACTGTCTGTCCACACTAAACCCATTAAATATGCATTTCTTTCAAGTAATGTAAACAAACCACGTCGCTAACTGTGCGCTGGAGATCAGACGTAACCAATTAAAATATGGGTGATAGTTTTTAAAGCAGATAACACACGTTTTATATTGTGATATTTACCAGAAATGACATACAATACAGCCAGCCACCCCCCCCCCCTTGCTAGCCTCCACCTTATTTAAGTTTTTGTTGTGAAATAAGACAGTGTTGTGTAGATAATTCCTCATTTCAACTTTGTAATTCCGCCGTTCCTCCTCCATTGCAGCGCTTTTAAAGCAAGCGACAGAAAAACAAACATGGTGTCCAACGTAAGTTTTGCTCAGAATGGTCAGTTAAGACATTTTGTTTGCCAATATCAAATCCCAAATGTTGTCATATTGGTGCAGTTTTAGTTTTCTTGAGAGACTAAATGTGCCATGTCGCCTCTCGTCATCGCAAAGACACATGACTGTTCAAGTAATCCAAAAGAGCATGACTGTTCTGCCCCTTCCACCTTGACTGAAATTTGATCTCCTTCATGTTGCCGTGCTCGGCTCACGGACTGTCAGACACTAATGGCTCTGTTAGTCCATTTATAAACATATTAATCATGTTGTAATATTGCTTATTATTAATGCAATATGAGTTGGATTTAGTGCCATGACACCGTCAGCACAGGCCGCTGATGTAGGCTACTTTTTAATTGGCCAGACAAATGCCAGCTCAGCCAGTTTTTGTGTAAAACAAACTGGTTTAAGCTGGTTCACCAGACTAGTGTGATAAAACTCAAAATCAACCCCAATTCTAGTGTGACAAAGCTGTTTTCAGTACTGTAAGTATTTCACTGCTTTAAAGATTGTGTTTTCATAAATCTGCATTGTCTGTGCAGTAGAGAGATTGACAAAGTACTCTATCAGTCCTTTGTATTCTTCAGTAAAAATAATTTGAGTGAAGACGAAATTTCTCACTGTAAATCAATAGCATGATGACTTCCACTTTGCCAAAAATACACTTAATATCTTTTATTAAATTCCCTCAATGTCTTCACCACATGTATTGTGAGTTTAGTCAGACATGAATGGAAACTGCAATTTGACTTGACAGCGGAAGCATACAACTGGTGGTAATTCCTGTTGATCATGAAACTTCCACAATGCTTATTCCATGTGACAGAGACAAAAGGAGATTTGTGTGCAGCACACCTCTCAATCAGTGCTAAACACAAAACAAAACAAATGGAGCAGTTTAGCTCAGAAGGCAGGTCCTGCCTGTGGTGATTTTTTTTTTTAAAGCTCAGCAGTGGGTGACACATACATTTGTTGCATACACATGTTGTACAGTTACAGCAGGTGGAGCATATCAGTAATGTTTAACAGATTGTTGCATCAGTAACATCTCATCTCATCTACATACAGAGTGTAATGCAGAGCTCGTTTTGGATCTGTGTGTAGATATTTAAGTTATTGGTACTCTTGTTGGGTGGAGCTTGAACTTGGTGAAGCTGCTCAGAAGTGTTTCAGGTCTGGCCATAGGGGATGTATCCAGGTCTAATATATAGTTTATGGCTAAAGGACTCCTTTGTTTTCTTTATAATATGTACCATGATTATGTATTATCATAGCAACCCACAGTACACTGTAATCCCAATTCGCTCACTCAACTTAAATTTTTTTTTTGTTTGTTTTGTTTTTTGGAAAACAGCTTGCACTCAAAACTTTTTGTTTAGTACAATGCCATAACATTTATTTTGTGTCTGGTGTACATTGGTGTCACATTACCCTTGTCTGACAGGAATTTTATGTCAGTTTAACATTACTTTTTGTTTTTGTTTGAGATTTTAATTCTATATCATATGAACATGAAAACACTGAGTATGCATTTTTAACAATTTCTTATTTTAATTTAGTTTAGCTATAAAAAATATATTTTGCCAAGCTAGCTTAGGCTCCTTGATTGCTAAAATATGACAAAGAGATGAAATCTGAACCAGGAGGTGCTCTTTATTTCACCTCAGCACAACTTTTTAGCCCCTATTCAGCCCCATCAAGCCACAATATGTTAAGTGCACAATGATAGTGTTGTTTATTGGCCTTAAACTAATAAGGCGAAATCAGCTTTATAAATTTTGGTCAAATTAACTCAAAACTCAAAAATTCTTGACCTAACATAAAATCAGTACATCAAGCTCACAAGGGATGAGTTTTTGTGTCAAGTGAACATAAAGTTTTTGTCATTTGACAATCCGGGGCATTTACATTAAAACTTTGTGTCATTGATGCATTGGGGTTTACAGTGTACAGTCATCATAATTTCGTTTGCACATAAATGAACAACCCATTCTATTATTACGTCTGGACTTCTAGAGAAAATTCCTAAAATAAGACTGGTGATTTCTAGTTGTTGTTTTGATGTTTTCGCTACTGAAAACATCAAATAAGGTCTTAAAGTCACCAGCAAATGCTTTGCACAGTACATCGTATTTATTCCAACATGGAGATATGGAAGGAACATGATATGACTCATGATTCATAGGTTACATTTAAAAAAAAACAGAAAAGTTCAAAACAGGGCAGCAGATGCTGAGATATCCTGACTTTCAGCCGCTTCAACGAGACAAACTGCCAAAACACCAGATCTTACACCACCCATAACGCATCTTGATAGGTCTTTCATTGAATGCTTGCCGTCTGCTAAATACCCACAACCTTCAAACTCCACACCAGTGTTTTGTAACACAGGTTTTCAGATATAAATTTGAAATCTCAGAGCCTAGGCTGAGATAACCCTGATGACATTAATACGACATTATCAGGGTTATTTTCATCTGGCAAAGCTGCTCCAGAGACACAGTAAACAAAGACTAAGTAGTGCTAACCTTGTCGAGTATCTGAGTGTCATGTGTAAAATTGGTGTAGTGTCCCTTGTAAAGGATCACACCTGTGTTTATATGTCTCAAATACTACAAATAACTTCAACATTTATATGCTGCTTGGATTCTTGCTGCCTAGTGATATCTGAGTTGTCTTATTATATTTTGTGCTTCAGCTGAGAGAGTGTCTGGAGCCAGAAGTCTATGAGCTGTTCCATAAGAAGCTGACAGAGCAGGCTCTAATCAAGGACCCCAAGTTCCTCTGGTGCTGTCATGTGAGTACACTAGGAGGCAGTCTTGGTTTTGTCAACAAAAATGATGGTGAACAAATCTTGTAGAATACAGTTTGGAGATTCAGTACTATCAAAATTGTATTTGGTAACTTTTATAAAAAAATAACTTTTTGTTATATTTGCTGAACATTCACATCCTACATCCACATACACCCTTTTTCCACCAACGTGAAGCTGGTTTCAGTCCAGTTCCTGCACCTAATTTCTAACCATTCAGAGCATTTCAACCAAAAATAAATTGGTTCAAAAGATCAACTGATTCTCAACTAGAACCAAAGAAACTGTAGGTTTTCCCTGACCTGAAGTATGAATCATGATGACCTCAGTGAGGGTGTCATTTTCTACAGGTCGGACAGTGTGGATGGAGTCTTGCCCATAACAGTCTTCTACATCTTCTTATTGTTAATAGTTGGTCCACGCTTCTTTTTTTGGATTAAAAATATCCGTAATAACAGAATAAAATATTACAGGAAATCAATACAATACACCATTTTGCTATTACTGTTTATTTCTGTTGTGCATTGTGCAATGCACTCCTTGAATTATACACCTTGATTACAATGGTTCCACTCAAAGCTGGTGAAAACACAGGCTGGTTCAGTAGATAGTTCCAAGTGTCCTGAAAGTTACCGGTTCTAGGACAGAGCCAAGTTGGTTTGAAAAGGGGTAACAGTATTATATGAGACAGATGATCTGTGAAAAAATCCACTGTGGCTGTTGGAAAACCAATCAGAGCCAAGGAGTCTCTAACGCATGTTTAATTGGTATCAAAAAGTATTGTTTAATGTAGTGAAAGCCCCAACATTAGATCAGCCTATAGTAATCAATACATTAAAATAGGTCTTTTTTACAGTATCTGTTGTCCATAACTGATTTATACTGTATGAAAAGTTCTGAGCCATCTGAAGGCAGGAGGACACATGTGGATAAAGCTGCAGCCTATGAGCCTCTGGAGTCGCACCACAGTACTGTTACATTACACATGACCATCCATTGTGTTTACCTTCATTGAATCACATGCAAATGACACCAGGCTGCTAGTAAATAACCACAAACACTTCTACATACATCATACTAGTGGGCTATGACTCAGTATTATGACAATTTAAGCGGGAGACGTTGGATTACCAGTGCTCACTAATCCTCTGTGTTACAGCCTCATTTCATGTTTTATTCTTCAGATGCACAACAGTGCAAACACTGCTGTCTCTTTACTTTATGATGTGACATCAAATAGGAGCCTAAGTAATGACACTGTGCATATTTGTCACACTCAGTGTCATTTTACTTTACTTCGCAATTAGTTCAGTAAAATCCGTGTACTGATATTTTACATTCTAATCATTTGCTTTCAATGTAAGAAAAATTGTGTATCCAATATATCTCATCTCTAAATCAGCAATAAACTCAACTCTCTCCTCTTCTCTATATTCCTCCTCCTTGACTCTTCCTTCCTCTCCTCTCTTCTTGTTTCCTCTTTTCTTGTTTCCTCTCCTCCCCTCTTGTTTCCTTTCCTCTCCTCTCGTCTTGTTTCCTATCTTACTGTTTCCTGTCCTGTCTTCTTGATTCATCATGTCTCCTCTCCTCTCCTCTCCTCTCCTCTCCTCTCGTTTCCCTTCCTCTCATCTCTTCTTTTTTTCCTATCAAACTGTTTCCTAATCTGTCTTTTGATTCCTCTCATCCTGTTTCCTATCCTGTCTTTTTGAATCTTCCTGTTTCCTGTCTTCTCCTCTTTTTTCCTCTCCTCTCCGCAGTGCTCATATGGGTTCATCTATGATGGAGATCAGCTTAAAGTCACCTGTTTCCAGTGTCGCAACAGTTTCTGTGCTCAGTGTAAAAAGCCTGTAAGTATTCAGAGTCTGTCTCTCTATTGTGTTGGTGTCTCTCTTCATGTTTTGTACCTGCTGTGTTTGATCTGTCACAACTCATATTGATTTGGCCCTTTTTGTTGAATTTGGGAGGAAGATGTTTTTCTCTCCATAGAATGAAGAAACCAAAAATGGCAAACATTGTTGATAAATTGAAATAATCAGGGAATTTAACAACAGCAAAGCCAGATCAAAACATCTGTTTATAATCTCTCACATAACCCGTGCAGTGTATTTCAAATCTCATTTATCCAGTCATATGCTCAGTACTTCACAGACACATGCGTTCCCCTCAGCCCTTTCTGACCAGGACTGCAGTGAAACTTATCTATGATTTCAATTTTAATCCTGTTGAAAATGACCTGCTCTCAATATAGCATACACTTCAGCTGTTACAGATTTTTAGTAACACTTATTTGGATAGTCCACCTGCAGATAGTTCATTGAGTATTTGTAACATTTCAACAGTTTATCAGTTGAGATTAAGCATTTCCCCTGTTTGGCTTTATTCTGTAGATATTTATCAGTAGAGTATATGTGACAATTTATGACATATTCTCAAAAATTCATGACATTTTAGTCATGTTTTCTATATGTTTTTAATCTTTAAACTTATCCAGTGAGGCTAATTCATGTATCAGAAATTGGAATTAAATGTGACAGGTTGTATAAAAATTCAATTTAGACATTTTTTTTCTACAACTAAAAATCATTTCTGCACACTTACAAACTGTCATTTCTCCAGCAGTGTTTGACAGGTTTAAGGAGTGATTAACGAGCACACATTTACTGTCAATCATTTGATAAGCGACGTCACTCTATTTATGCTCTTAAAAACTTTGACACCACAAATAACTAATCTGAGACAACTAGGATTTGTACCCAGGTTCATTATAAACTCTGACTTATCTATCTCACTGTTAAGAAGCAAAAACTTACTTAATTAAAGCCTGAATTCTTTCTTAATCTGCAACATGTTAGTCTGGAGGTTTAAACTTGTGTCCTGTCACAGAGCTGGTGATTGAAACTAAACTTTCATCTCTGTCAGAGAAAACTGATCTGAGTTCAGACTGTTTACTTATACAGCTACACTCACAGATAACTGAGCCTCCTACCTGCCTGACAAACAGCATCAACCCATAAACCTTTTCAAGACAGTCCAGACTGAGTGGAGTCCTGTATTAATCAGCTGTGAGGTCCAGCGGCTGGTGGCTGCTTGCTCCACTGCAATTCAGCAGCTAACAAGCAGAGCTAACTGCTAACAGCCACAGCTGCAACTGACAAACTCCACAAATCCATTCAGCAGCTCTCCCATCGGCAGTCAGACACACACAGCTGATTATTTACTGCTGAATTACAGCTCACAACTCGCACCAGTTGCTAATGCTGTTCCACTGTGAGTGTTTTTGCTGGCTAGTGAAACATCCTGGTGCAGTGTATTTACTGGAGTTTGCCAGCCTGTTGCTCATGTTGCATTTGAAGATAATTACAAGCACAGGTGTTCTCAGCGTTCAATGTCTGATATCCCACCACTAACGTTTTTGTCACATCTCATTTCATCAGTGAAAATGAAACATCGATTTCTCCTTAGTTTTTGTTATTAAGATCTATTTTTAGGTCATCGTCGTCTTGTTTTTGACATGGATGAAAGGTTGTTGACAAAACATTTTCATCATAGTTTTCATCAACAAAATTAGCACTGACCTATAGAACAATGAGCTGATAAGCCTTTCCATACTAACTAAGTAGTTGCAAATGATCCATAAACTATCTGTTGGCCAGTCAGTACTCCCACTGTTCCTCCTAACTGGGGGCATGCTGACTGACATCCACTGTATGTAATACACTGACTGTGGATGAGTACCTCATACAACCCTTGTTCAAAAAAATCGAAACTATCCCTTCAACGGACAAAGTGCTTTATACATTTGATTCTTATTCACACACACACCAAACCAGCTTCTGAGTCACAGCTTCCCCCTGAAGCTAGGATTTATTGCCAGTCAGTTGTATTTTATTAGTTTTGGCTAGGTGTACCAAATACAGTGGCAACTGTGTGATTGTCACCCAGAGGGTTCTGTTGTTCTCTTCCATCTGTTGGAGAAATACATGTCCACTTAATTCACCTCCTCCATTTATCTTAAGAGTACCTGGGATGAGATGTAGGAGAGGAAGATTCAGTATGTAGCAGACATCAGCTGATGACTTATATCAGTGTTTTGCTCTGTTAGATGCGTAGCAGCAGGATAGACAGTTAAGTTCAAACTTAGACACTTAATGATTCAAGACCTCAATCCTTGGCTCATCTTTCAACATCTTCTTCGTGTCTTTGTACATGTAACGCAGGAATCACATGTCTTGAAAGCTGGAGACTTAATGAGTACTTGCAACTCCACTTTTACTCTGCTGTGAGACTCGACCTGAGTCTTTAAAGCAGAAAGCTGAGACTTGACTTCAATTTGCATAAATATTGAAAAATGTGCTGTATGAAATTTTACCTCATGGAGCCCTGCCAAACTGTTGTGAAAAAATAATAACATAACCACCTTTAGTTGCAGGTGCTGGCACCAGAATAAAATGAATTAGGTTTTCATTGTGCACTTGATTAGCCTATACACATAAAGGAATAGCTTCATAGTTTCCCCTCCTCTCTGATGCACAAATAATTTATTAATGTGCTGATACCTTCTTTTAGTTATTTAACACCTCCTTTTTGTTTTTGTTAAATATTTAAGATTGTTATCAATACATTTTCATTCATCCATTGTGCTAAGTATTCAAAATGCCTAGTTTCCATGCCAGCCTTCCTGTATTGAAAAAGACTACTGTGCAAGGAATTTGTGATAAAAAAAAATCTCATAAATTGTTTTTGTATAAATTCTCCGACAGCTTAATGAGAAATAATCTTAACTCCTGCAAAGACAGTTTTATATTTAAGTAGTCTATCTGTTTCCAGTGCATAGCAGTTTATGATTCTTGTAAACACACAGCCAGGACAGTGAGCATCACATAATTCTCAGATAAGTTAAATTCACCACAACATGCCTGTGTGCACCTCACTAATTATTAACTCATTAGCTTTCAGAGCTTTGGACTTAGTCTTTCTTTACATCATGTCTGATATACACCTTTGTGCTCATTGGTGTCATCTAATCTTTGTTATGTCATTAACAGATTACCAATGTCAGTCTTTTGTTACTTTTCATCCTTCTTTTTTTCTATCCTTCTAAAATGTAAAAATAAAGGGAATTGAGCTTATGTTCAAAATTCAAACATGTTTTTCCTGTGATCTAAAAGGTGATTTGTAGGTGTGCATAGGCTGTACACAGAGCCTATGCCATTTCATGCGCAAGTGTCCTTTGCTGTTGTGAGCATTTATACCTGTGCAGTGGTGTGTCTGTGTCGCTGTGAGGTTACACCTCCAAAACACTAATTGGTGATGACGGTTCTGTACCACTGTGTTGAGTTTCTGTGAAGTGCTGTAAAGTTTGACCATAGACTTGAATAATACCTAGACACCTGGCCAAAGATAACACCTATTGATTCCAATGGATTTGCTTGCCGGGCAACACACCAAAAAATGTTTCTTGTTTTTGGGTTTACATCCGTGGTATGCAGCTCAGAATATGCATACAAGTGTTTCTCCCACTGGTCCTGCTAGCGAGTTCCCGCTCGGTTCATAGACTTTACATTGTGATGTCACAGATTTTCAAATCACTTTTCTTGGCTTGAGGAAAGTTTTACAATATAAAACTGTGATGACTCAAAAATGCAGAATAGCAAGAGTCATAATTTACCTTGTTTACAGGTTAAGGTGTCCTGTCTACAGTTTTACAGACGTCTCTTTTACAGTGGTGGTCTATAGAGAAAATGCTTTCTAGGTGGCAGCTGATTTTTTTTAGCTGCAGTACTGCAAGTGGCCACTGAGTGGCTTTCTTGGGGGCCTGAGATTGACTGATTCAATGATGACAAACATTGCATAAACTAGCCTAGCTACTCATGACTTAAAGGGCCAGTGTGTAATATTTGGCATGGTTTATTGTCAATCTGAATCTGAATCTGAATATTCTACCCATTAATATGTTTATACAAGTGTATGATCGCTATAAAATAAAATTTGTTTGGTTTTCGAAGCCTTATAATTATGCTTATATATATATATATGTATATCAAGGGCCTTGCTTTAGAGAGGTCGCCATCTTACGCCGCCATGTATGTACGGCAGACCGAGTGGACAATCCAGCCAGCCAGAGACAGCGTTTCGCGTGTATAAATGAACCAACGAAGACAGCGCAAGGAAGGAAGAAGGAGGAAGAAACAGCAGAGAGTGTTAGTAGTTCGTCAATAGAGAGTAGTGAAAAGTTTTTTTAGTTATAAAGTTTGCGAATGGACCACACTTACCACGCAACAGGAGAGAATGAACCCGAACCGTCATCTGCGAGGAAAAGAAGACGCAACTTCACTCCTTGTGATGCACTCTCTGCGGCGCTTTTCCTCCTGATGATATATCTCCCC
The DNA here is from genome assembly GCF_041903045.1 of Epinephelus lanceolatus. Lineage (NCBI taxonomy): Eukaryota > Metazoa > Chordata > Actinopteri > Perciformes > Serranidae > Epinephelus > Epinephelus lanceolatus. The sequence continues at coordinate 4,105,095 of NC_135745.1, read as the reverse complement.
AACGATGGTAGCAGTAGCACCGAATCCCATTCTGTGCATTCAGCCTCTCTTCTCACCCGCTCAGCATCAAACACATGGAGTTCCTCATCTGTATGCTCCGGCTCAAACTGGTATGGCTCTGGGTCTGTGTCCGCTACAAGAAATTCTTCAAAATCGCGTTCAAAGTTGTCCATTGCAGCTACTATAGTCCAGAGATATTGCTAGGCTAAATAAACAGCTGAGCTCTGTTACCGGCTACGCTGTCAGTCAGTGTGCGGGCTGGAGATTAGCGGACCAGAGAGGGGAGGGGGGTCCCCACTCGGTATGGCAAACGAGTATGTGTGTAAAGTTATGAAGTGTGTCTGTTACGCTAGAAGAGTCAGAGTTTGGGACGGAGTCTTTTACCCCCTGGAGTGTTACCAGAGTTTTTGGAGTGCTCAGATAAACTGGCCTTTTCCCCAAACGCTCCTCTGGTCTCCTGCTCGTGAGGGATTCATTACAATATCGTAACATGGTTTAGATTTCTAAATAAACATTCACCTCGTCGCTAGATAGACCTACTCCTGAAAAAGTCGTGCGCAAGGCTTTTTGTCCCTACGAGGCCACCGTCATTTACCCGACGGGAGGGGTAAGCGAGTGAGCCCTGCAATCTAGAATTTGACCACTGATGTCACTGTTTTCAACCCATTTTACACACTGGGCCTTTAAACTCAGAGAAATAAAAACCTTAATTGATATCGGCCTATATTTTATCTACAAGTGCAAGTCACACACTGAGTGAGCCGCCTGTTCATTACGCTGTCGGCAAAGCAGTAATGATTGTGCTAAGTGGCTAATGGGCATGTAGCTACGTTTCAGATGATATGTCATGTTTAGTCGACAAATGTTTGCCTGCAGAATTTACATATCACCTTTGGTTTGTCCTTCACCTTCTCATAATGGTCCCATACTTCAGATTTCCTGCCCGACATATTATTGACTAGCCTGCATTATAACCACAGATACCAGCCCTGTAAATTAATGTGACTCCTGGCTGACCACTGAGCATGGCCACTCCATGTGTTTTACCTATGGAATTAAATTCCACATGGTCCAGTCATATAGGTTTTGATTTATTCTGACAAGGCACAGCTTCTAATAGTTTGTTTGTTTGTTTGTTTGTTTGTTTGTGTGTTTGTTTGTTTTTCTGCGACTAAGCTACCAATGAAGTCTTGCCAACTTATGACCTTTCTGGTCGACTAACGTTTGGTCGACTACCAGGGGGCAGCCCTACAAAATTTGGCTCCATTATAACTCACAAGGTTCACTGTCAAAACAATTGCCTTATACTGGACACATTTTACCCATGTATACAACATGCTAACTTCATTAGCATATGCCTGTGACATTTCCTGTTGCATAACTTAGCCCAGTGGCTAGCGGAGTTTACTCACAAAAATCCAGGATAAATCACACAAAAAACTGAAAAAGCTATTTTGTGGTAGCTTTCTTTTCGTCACAATTTATTGTTTCTTATCTATTAAATTGAAGTAAATAAAAGATTTGTTTCCACTGAGGAAAATGGATTTCATTTCACAAAAATTAACAGGAGTTCTGCATTGCTGCTATGTGTAATTACAGCACATTTCTGGGGAGGTGCATATCAGGCTACGGCTTAGGGTACGGCATAGGGTACATGTCTGTTCAGAGCCTACTCTGTATGGTGCAATTCAGCGCAGCAGAATAAACCCTGCTTGAGACAGTCAAAAAAATAGTTGTAAAAATTAACAACTCTCCACTAAATCCAAAAGTTACTATGCTAGTGCTCAAATTTGTGATGTCATACATAGGGTATAAAGTCTGGAGCTTCTCCATAAAAAAATTACTGAGAAAGATGTTCTAGATGACACTGAAAGCACCCAAGGGAATGTTCTGTATACGGATAAATTTTATGTTTCAAAGCCGAGAACACCACATTGGAATAAAGCTTATTTTTGTATAAAAAAAGAAAATAATCATTCTGTGGGTCCAAAAAATCAGTCTCCCAGTCACTGTCTGTGGAGCAGCTATTGATGACATCGCAAGTTTGAGACTCCCTTCTCTGGTTTCTGGCTTTGAGAGAGATTAACTCAGGTTCACAGATATTGATTGAACTTTCCTAGGCCATGGAAATAACGTTGAAATTCTTAATGTAGGTGGTGTTCCCTTTAAAAGCCTTGTGTATGTGCACATTCATCACCACTGTCATCATGGATGGACAGCACTGCACATTACACTTTAAAAATTCAAAGTTGTTTCATCATAACAATATGACCAAATTTTAAGTTAACTGAACTAGTACTGAATAGTTTTGGTATAGTTATAATGTTAACCATAATGGGTCAACTCAACTGAAAATGTAGTTCCCTTTGAACTGCATATGTGTGTGTTGTGTCTGCAGTGGGAGTCTCAGCACGCAGGCCTGTCCTGTGAACAGTACCAGTCATGGAAGAGAGAGAATGATCCAGAGTATCAGAGACAGGGCCTGGCTGGATACCTCAGAGACAACGGCATCAGTAAGCACACACATGTACACACACAGGCACGCACGCACGCACGCACGCACACACACACAGATTTCCACAGTATTATTTACCAACAGCAGTTGTTGAGGGGAATAAGATATTTCATTTTAGCAAGGGCTCCACAAATAATAGATTTGTGATCTATGTAAAACAAAACAGCACGTAGCAGCTGGCTGGTAGACAACGCTATTTTCTCTAGCCCAAATCTTATATAATTAAGCATAATTGCAATGACTGGTAAACTCAAAAGGCAGCACACCACCACAAGTAGGGCCTATATATTTTCCCACACCCAACTTCATTAGGGCCTGACGGCAGTGCAAAGGCCTGTTGTAATGCAAGGAATTATTATGATTTTTATTTGTTTTTATTTGTGATATGGATCTCTTTCATGGGTGGGGCAAATTGGCTTGATAGTGCCCCTTAATAGTTTCCAGAGTAAAAGCCCCCCGCTTTTGAATTGAACACAGATGTAAGAAATTTTGTAAGTATATGGAACATCTCCACATGCCCAAAAAGCCTCTTGGAGGCCACCCCCTCAGGAAGTCAGTCTTTTTTGCCATTTCCAAATGCTTAACTTAAAGAACACCTCCTAGAGAATTGATCAAACTGACTTTAAATTTGTTCAGTACAATTGTAAAACCTTTACAAAGTTGATCAAATGAAAAGTTGCTCAAATTTTGAATTTTCATGAAACAAGCTTGCTGTGTCAGCCATTTTGTGCTTTTTGCCATAAAAAAGGAGATTGCTGTAACTTGAGTATACATAGTCCAGTCTGCACCACATTATGCTATATTATTATGCTTGATAAGACCCTGGCCTGAGGACATCTACATGTCAATATTGAGTCAAAGTTATTATGCCACCAATTGGGAACATGTAGTAGGCCCTGTGTGACAAACAATCCATTTGCATGACATGCTGCACATGACATACAGCAACATAATGCATGTTTAGCATAATGCATGTTTAACACGTGTTCCACATAGTGGGCACTTCCAGGGCCATGCACCCCATGCGGAAAGTAACATCTAACTCATGCATGCAGTGTCTGATAGTAGTGGAAATGCATCCACCCATTCATTTCTACTTGCAGCTTTACTCTTAAGCCCAGTTCAGACCAAAGATTCACGACGAGACAAGCTAGAACTTGCAACTATGTTCTTGAACGTTCTAAAAACCTGCTGATTCACAGCAATGCAACTAGATGAGTCAGTGTATCATCTCTATGCAACAACTCTGTACTTCTGTTCTGATTTCAGTCTTAGGCTTATTTCCAACTGAATATAATTTGTAGCTTCCTAGAATATAAATGAGGATAGGGATAGTGAGATACTGGCCACAGTTGCATTTGTAGTATTGATGAAATGGCAGAAAATAAACAAAACGAGTATCAGATGGACTGTATTCATAATAAATATGACAGAATTATAGAAATAACTAGCACCAATTAATCAGTCGGTAAGAATGTGTGTGTGTTGGGGGGTATAAGCACATACAGAGGAGCAGCAGCGACCCACCGTCCGACACCGGCAGACTGTAAGGACTGAAACAGAGGGCTTGGCGGTGATGGAGCACCTGCCACACCAAGCAAACATTGACTGTAGAAACAGGTGACATGCTTTACATTCTAAAACCAGTTGCCAGTGATTTGACCAGCTGAGTTGGGGACACCATCAGCCTGCTTGAGTCAAGCTCAGACTTACCAATGCACACCCCTGAAATTTTTCTCTGCAACATTCTAAAATGGTTTTGTCTCACCGTGAATCTTTGGTCTGAACTGAGCTTTATTTTCAATTCTAAAATACTGTGAAATAAACAGTACTTCTGCCACTTTTTTTACTGGTGTTCCTAAGCTGCAGATGTAGAGAACCACAATGTCAGCTGCTTCAAACAGAAGGTTGTTGTACTGGGAGAGAGATTAAACCAAACAAAAAGGCATGGAGTTTATTTCTGGATGGATTTTGGGCAGGTTCTGCATTCTATGTTCAGGGGAAATGTAATGATGATTCCTCCTGCACTTCAGTAATTGACCCATTGTTAAGTCCCGCCCCCCACAGTAACTGTTGTCAAGCCTGTCAAATTTTCACACCCAGTTTGTCAATATGGCCTTTTCAGTATCAATAAGAGATATTCCAAAGAAAATAATGTGAAACTTGTGGAAAAGTAGTTCTGAAATATCAGAGAAAAATAGACAGAAAGGACTACAATATGCATTTAAGAGCTACATCCAGGATATAATTTTTCGGTTTCATCATGGACTGCTGGTGGGCACAGCTAACAATAATGGTTTTTAACCATGGATATTTTAAGAGACATGGATATAGCGTTGGAGTCAGGGGCCTCATTCCTATGAAAGTTTCTCAGTGGCGCATGAAGCCAAAAAAATTCTATTATTGCAGTTTGAAATTACCCGGATCTTCCACATTATGGGGCCCATAGAGAGCTGCTGAAGGAGAAACATAATGCAGTCACAGGCCAGCGCCGCTGTTAGCTGGGAAACGGCTAACAGCTAACAGTGACAAGTGGCTCAACCTCACACACCTCATTCCTCTCCTTGCACCACTGCGCCGCTGTTAGCTGTTACAGTGGCGCAGTGATGCAAGGAGAGGGATGAGGTGTGTGAGGCTGAGCTACTTACCTTTCTCCTTCAGCAGCTCTCTCCACCTGGGAAAGGCTACCCCGATGTTGACCTTGTTTTTTTTTATTTTAAAATTCACGTTGCCTTTTTGATTCCCTTTTGCGCTTTCTTACTGACGAGGATTCTGTCTCCCGTGATGCTGCATATGCATTATCCTGTATTATGCTCTAAGAGTTGGACTTTGTTATGCTGCAGTAGTGCCGGGGTAGTAGCAGCGCTGCTAACAGAGACTAACAGCTGTCAGCGGAGTAGTGATGCGAGGAGAGGGATGAGGTGTGTGAGGTTGAGCCACTTGTCAGTTGTCAAAGGACAAGACGTGATTGGTTTGTTTCAATTTACATCCGCCCCAACAGTCCTACGTTGTAAACACAGCCAGCATGGTGAGGAGGAGGTTTGTCAACTCATGTTGCGTGTGTCTGTGTAGGAGCCTGAATGAATACTCCATGAAGTATCGGATGACATGGTTTCATCAATGTTATCATAGCTTTTTGGTACACAGTGGCTACCATAGTCACAATACGCGTTTGAAAAAGTGAGGTGCTAGAGTGCGCTATCCGTTTGAATGCAGTATATGATTCCAACATTAGATGGGAGAAATTCCTACACACTGTGGCTTTAAAATTAATATTCAACCATCTTTGTTTGCTAGCATGCTAAGCTAGTTGATGTTAGTTAGAAACGTACTCATTTTTAGCTCTGGAAAAGCGAAAAATACAACACCTCCTTTGGACTTGCCGGTTCTATAAAAGCACTGTTTTGGTATTTTCCCTTGAAAGCTTGAGAGCCCTAGCTAAGATAGTCAATGTAGGATTGGACAGTGTCTGTCTGGGGGAGGGGCCTAGCAAAGGGTCAATTTCCTGGCAAATTCCTAGCCCAAAACAACACCAAATCCTTGAAGTGAGGCAGTTTGCCTTCAATTTGACCTTCCCACAGGAGTCACAGGTGTGAAAGCCATTAATTCAGTGAATAATTAATGTATGCACACTGTCTGCTTATTTGTTCACTGGATTTAAAAATGTTCCTCAGTGTACTGACACTGCCTCTGTCCTCTCTATTTTCCCTCTTCCTCTTTCTCACCATTCACATCCTGCCTGTCCTCTTCTTCTCCATCTAGCCTGTCCTAACTGTCGCTTTCAGTATGCACTGTCTAAAGGAGGCTGCATGCATTTCTGCTGCTCACAGTGTCGTTACCAGTTCTGCAGTGGCTGTAACAACCCGTTCCACACTGTAAGTCTGACACATACTGTAGTCCTGTGTCACGTTTTATGTTGTAATTATCTAAATAGTCATGAAGACAATATTGTATTTTATTAGATGGATTGCTGGTCTGCATATCACTGTTCTTTACTACCAAGTAAATATTATTACTTTATAAAATGTACGTTTCAGGTAATCATTCATTAGCATAAGCAAATGCCCAAGTCTTCCCATATAGAGGCTGTAATCCCTGTTTCACTTTGTTTGACCACCACCTTGCAGATTACTATAAAATACCAAATAAAAGTCAGTCTTCAAGTAATGCTCAAACATATTGCTCATAAATGCCTAGTACAAAAAACAAAACAAAAAAAAACCATTGTACTGCTGGATGATGTGCTGATGGAATTAGCACTATGGAAATGTACATAATACAGAACTGGCAACTTTTACAGATAAATACCAGCCGTTTACAATTTGGCGTCTGAAGCAACACTTCTTCGAAGGTTGTGCTCCATGCAGAATCTCCTGACGCTCACTATGGAACACTGCGTGGCCCCTTCACGCTGCAAAATGTGTCTTGCCACTCTCAAAACGTTCACAGATCAGGTCTGCATAAGGCTGGAGTGTGACCATAACTAGGCTCAAAGTAGTTGAGAATGGAGCACTCCTCTGCAAAGTTCAAAAGTTCCTCTGCAGATCTCCCAGCATTCCCCGAATTTATCCAAATATCACAATAACAAAAAAAAGAAATTAAAAACTTAATTTTCACATTCTTCTGTTTTGATTTTAAAATAAAAAACATCTACAAAACATGTGATTTCTGTTGTTCTGTTTTCCCGTTGTTCTGTTCTGGTTTTAAAACAGAAAAACGAGATTGTTTTTCTGTTTTGGTTTTGAAACAGAGAAAACAAAAGAACAAAGGGTACACAGATTCTCTATCTACTCTGTTGCCTTGTAGCATTTCAAATGGCCTCACTACATGTAAAAAAAAAAAAAAAACAATCAATCAGAGCTGAGGAGTCTCTAACGCAGCTGTCAGTCATGTCAACCACTGCTCATGAACTGCAGTCAAACTGTTAAACAAGGTAGCGCTGATCAAACATGAATCCAGATTCTGTTAATGCATTCCCTATATTCACCTCAAATGTTTTTAGAAACATATTTTAGTGACTGCGTAGTTGTAAAATGACAACATTTGTGACCTGGCTGCCATATTGGTGAAGATGGTTAAACAGGATTCATGTTTGATAAGTGCTGCCTTATTTGACGGCAGCACAGTGGTGCAGTGGTTTGAACCCTGGGGGTGGGGAGGCCCTTCATTGTGGAGTTTGCATGTCCCTTCTGTGTCAGCGTGGGTTTTCTCTGGGTACTCTGGCTTCCGCTCACAGTCCAAAGACATGTGGGTTAATTGGTGACTCTAAATTGGCCATAGATGTGAATGTGAGTGTGAGTGATTGTTCGTCTCTATGCGTCAGCCCTGTAATAGTCTGGCGACCTGTCCAGGGTGTACCCTGCCTCTCTCCCAGTGTTAGCTGAGATAGGCTCCAGCCCCCCTGTGACCCCTAACAGGATAAGTGGTCACTAAATATCAGTGAATGAATGAATGAATGAATGAATGAATGAATGAATGCCTAGTTTGACAGTTTGACTGCAGTTCAACTGCGTTGGAGAGTCCTTGGCTCTAATTGGTTGTTTCTGCCACATAGTGGTCTGATTCTAGCGAATGCCATTAGAGGCAGTAGGAGGAGGGGCATGATTTTTTTCACAGACTCAGTCTCATGTGCTTCTTTCAGAATATAGTGACCGTTTCAGCAAATTTGACACAAAGTTTCTTAAAAGTTACCAAATGTCGTATTAAGGTTACCATAGCCATGATTAACCTTTGACATATCTGAACAAGTGACAGGTGTTTCCTATCCTGTCTTCCTATCAGACTTGTGCAGTGGATGAGTGCAGTGTTTCTGGATTACATGCCCATCATCCTAGAGACTGCCTCTTCTATCTGAGAGACTGGGAACCTTCCAGACTGCAGGGTTTACTGCAGGTACACACACACACACACACACACATCATGTGCATGCAAAAACATGCGGTGAGGTTTCTACTTCCCCCAGTATAATGGAGGGGATTGGAATTTAGTTTGTGGTGTTCAGAGCAAAACAATTTTCACACAGTGTCTCTGTTAGCTGAATAATTTGCAGACCTTACTGTATGAGTTTTATATAAAAAAAAATGTAGTTGAAAATTATTCAGGTAAATTTATTTTTTAAGACAGATTTTGCTGTGAAGCACAATTGAGCTGTTGTTGCGTGGGAAAACTCGACCCTGGGGTGCAAAACACAACAACATTCAACAAAACAACATTTGTTTTAAATGCATTAACAAACATTTCATTAAACAGGAAACACAATATGTCACAAAACACTTCATTAAACAGAACACACAACATTTCACAAAACACAACAATGTGGAAAACACATTTTAGAAAATAGGACTAAGCAGAAAACAAAACATTTCAAAAATAAAACATATATTAAAAAATATAAAACAAAAAACACAAGAAAACAGAAAAAGATGCACCACAATCAGAAAACAAAACATAGTAGAAAACACAACAAAATAAAAAAAAATTCAAAAGAAATAAATTCACAAAACAGAAACAGAAGTTTTTAGCGCTGCCCCTTGAAAGTCGGAAATTTAATGCAACAGTCAGAGACCCGTTAGTTAACTGAATCTGCTTTGCATGTAAGTTGAGCAGACGGGTTTGTTTGTTTGATTTCCTCTTTTTTTTTTTTTTTTGGCTAGTCAGTGTGCTGTGCATTGTATTTCTAGGGAGGTTTTGGTCCCTAGATTTTGCTGCAGAGTGAGTGCTCTTGACTTTCATTCTACTCTTTGGTACAGACAGCAGTGTGCAGCGAAACAGAGGAGGAGAAACTCTGCACCGTAAGGCTCTGAGATAACATTATCTTCTTTATTCTGCCCCATTTAGAAGTGGTGGATACAGCTCACAGCAACATAAAAGGACACAGTCTCTGGCTTTTGTTTGATATCTAGTGTTGGCAAAATGTGTTGCTGCACATTCCGATCCGTCATTAGCACCATTAGCTTGTTTACTATATTACATAAATACCACTTTCACACTGAGCATCTTGCTGAACTCAAATTTTATGTGGAAAAAAAGAATCATCGAAAAATTTGTATTAAATAGCTGGATCTGATCCAACTGAGTTGGGTACTGCAGAAGAATTTTTAAAAAACAATCAAATGTCGTTGTATTTCTTGTTTTGTTGTTATGTTTTCTAAAATTTTATTCTGTTTTATGTTTTGTTGTGTATTTTGAAAGCAGTTGTGTATTCAGTTTGTTGTTGTGTTTTCTGTAGTGTAGATATATTTTGTGAATTGTTGATTTCAATGTTGTTTTTGTTTTCTGTCCAATGTTGTGTTTTGCATCTGAGGGCTACCATCGAAAACTGTGTAAAATAGTCTAATGTGACTAACCAGTGTTCTCCATTTCTTTGTGACTCCCAGAATAATGGAGTGGCCTTCAACACTGAACCTCCTCCTGGAACACAGACAGGTAGGCTAGAGCGCTGAACTACTAAGTGACATTAATGGGTTGACGAGGTATATTGAGACTAAAGCCAGAGTTTTCACTGTCATGACAATAGCACTCTTTTAGCCTGGCTGGATCATTTGTGGGCCGAAACTGATCCTTTCAGAGTTTTGAAGTGAAATCAGTCATTTAATAACTCCTTTGGAAATAGCATCACTGTTGTTGCAAAATCCCTTGAACCGAAATGCCAGGACTGGAAGAGGTTTGTTCCTCATTTTTGTCGTGGGAATTTACATGCATTCAGATCAGTGGCGGCTTTCAAACAGGGGAAGCTCACTTTAAGTTTACATCATACAGTTTGTCATATTGTAGCGAGGCAGTACTTATAAAAGGAACATTTAATTGAAACCGTTTTTCAACCACACTCATGCCATAGAACCACACTGCGGACCAGGTGAGCATTATAGGTTATAGGTGAGCACACTAGAGCGCGGCTCGGGCTGCATTTTCCTGACTGAACCTGACCCGAGTCCGACGCAGTTTGTTACCTGACATAGTTATTGTTATGGACAGTGTGTAACACGCTGCTCGCACATCAGCGCAGAAAGCACTGTACACATAGTCAATTGGAGCAGAGCCTGTGTTGTGTTCAGGTGTTGTCACATAAATAACAAATTCCAGCACTTGAATAGGCCATAGCACAACACAGCAGCATGTCAAGTGGGCCAAACCCGAGCAAAATTTTGATACTACTGCACTGATCAGAAGAACACACTTGCAGCTAAAACCTCACCCTTCTGGCCTTCCTGTCAATCACAAAGGGGTTCTGCCTTTTAGGTCCCAGGGAAGCTGAGCCTTCCTTGAAGTGATGATTTTGTCGCATTTATCCAATGACCATCTCACTTTGCTGCATGAAAAAAACCTGCTCAGCGCTGTCTCATAGGAATGCTTGGAGGCTCCGCGTCCACCGTGCTGACACGAGAATGTATGACAAGGGAGGTCGCGTTTGAAAACTGGTGATAAACAGCTGACGTTTGAACATCATAGTCATGATGTTAAACACATCCTGCTGCACATTTAATGCAATGTAAATTCGTATTTTAATGTAAATTCAATAGTGCATATTTGACCATTTCTTCTATGAAATTTTAGGGGAAGTTCAGCCTCCCTTGTTGTCTCAGAGTAATCGCCCCTGATTCAGATGGTGATGCAGAAAATCTGAGCAAGTATATTGTTTAATTTTATTCACAAGGTTGTTGTTGTCCTTACTGAACTACAGAATGTGTTTGTAGTGTTCTCTGGACATTTGCCCAAGCTGACTCTAAAAGAAGCCTTTTATCAAATCGCATTATACATCAATAGTTTACTATATTATTAATCAGTTTGACATTTACTTGCATATGATATCCATGTCTGTTTTGACAGATGTAAACTGTAAGAGAAACTTCACTGTTACACAGAGGCATACAACCATGGAGTGGTAATTCTAGTTTTAAATCTAAATCCCCTACCATGAAAGTTAGAGAACTTTTTGGTTTGGACCAGCACGTTCAGTAGCCTCCTGAGGTCATGGTGGTGTGTAGTGAACAGTACATACTAACAGTGTGGCTGTAAAGGTGCCATTATTGGTCTGTTTGTTAGTTAGTCCACCTCTTTGGTGCAGAGTGACCAGCAGCTTAATGACAGAATGCAGAGTAGCATTCAGTAAGTTTCAACCCGCCATTGCTTGGAGGAGTTAAAAAACATATGACCTGGGTAACAATAGACTTCCTCAGTCTGTCTGTTGAGCAGGGCTGAGACAGCAGTCTCAGTGAATGTGCTGTGCAGAGGGTGGCAGGCATTGTCTATAATAGACAACAGTTTGTTTCAGGTTCTTCAATAGCTCCCGCTCCGTGCAAACTACGGAGCCAGCTTTCCTCACCAGTGTTTGTCCTTCCATTGGATCCTGAGGATCTTTCATAAGTATCTCTGGTGGTATTGTTCCAGGGCTCTCAGGTGCCTGCTGTAGGTGGTCCAGGACTCGGCTCTATACAGTAGGGTGGGGAGGACAACAGCTCTGTAGACCAGGAGTTTTGTATGGGCCTTCAGATCTCTGTCCTCAAACACTCTTTTTCTGAGCCTGGCAAAGGCTCCCCTGGCACAGCTCAAGCGATGGTTGACGTCAAGGTTGATGTCAGCCTTCAAGGATAGAACGCTGCCGAGGGAGGGGAAGTAGTCAACATTTTCAAGAGTGGTGTTATCCACTCAAGGAGGGGTGGGTGGATGGCTGGTTTGGGTGGAGGTCAATGTAACACATGGGTCTTCTTGATGTTCAGGGTTAGGTAGAGGGCTCTGTATGCCTTGGCAAAGGCATTCAGGGTGTCCTGGAGGTCTTCTGCGGAGGGCATTACAATGACGTTGTCATCCACATACTGAAGCTCTATGCTGACAGGGTTTTTTATTTTGCTCTTGGCCTTGAACCTGTTCAGGTTGAAGAGCTTGCCATCAGTTCTGTACTGGATTGGGATCCCCTGTGGCAGCTCTTCACCAATGAGGTGGAGTATAGCAGCGATGAAGATGGCAAACAGGACAGGTGCGATCACAAATCCCTGTTTGACCCCCATTGCGACAGTGAAGGGCTCAGACTCTTAGTGCTATTGCTGAGCACTGTATCCACCCCTAACCACACTTTCAATTTAGAATTGTACTTGCAACATAGTCCCCTGTGGTGTACCCTCAACCTGACATACTGTGGTCTTCCAGTGAGGTAGTCAGTGATCAAGGTCACCAGGTGTGAGTCTGCCTTCCTTGCTGTCAGCTTGTCTCTCAGTAGGAGGGACTGGATACGGTTAAAGGCGCTGGAAAAATTAAAAACATGGTCCTAGCAGCACCGCTCCACCTGTCCGGGTAAGAGTAATCCCTGTGGAGCAGAAAGAAGGCAGCATCTTCCACACCCACCTTTTCCTGGTAAGCAAACTGCAGTGGGTTATGTGCATGTTGGACCTTAGATCTAAGGAGATCATGCACTTGATCCACTGCAGTTTGCGAGTTATTGTTTCTGTGGCCCAGTGTGGGACAGCTATCAAATTTGATTTATAATTGTACTCATTATCACTGTGATGAAAACTATTCATATATATACTATACAACAATAAAACAATACTTCTGATCAGCCGTGTATTGTAGCCTTGACTGGCTGTCAAATCAGACTCCAGTCAGTTTTAATATTCACGGCAGAGTAAAATGAAATAGCAACTAGGGGTGTAACAATCCATCGATCTGGATCGATATATCAATTTCATGATTTAACGATCCAATCACATCAATGCAAAGTGAAAACATCGATCCATATCGTCATCTTTAGGATACGCTTTCATTTTGAAAATCTGTGTCACTGTCAAGCAGCGGCAAGCAAATGGCAAGCAGCCAAGAGAGAGATGATGAGGATAACAAAATTTACTCAGAAATAAATCAGCAGAGTGGAAATATTTTGGATTTCGGAGAAAATAAGGACCAACAAACAGAGCACATGGCGTATGTAAACAGTGCTGTTACGAGATCAAACACAACATAATGTTACTGGCCTGGACGAGCGTCTCACTCCTCTAACTTCTTGGTTTAGCAACATTAGCTGCTCTGTTTTAACAATGTGCAGCTGAAAAACTGTGCATGCAGGCTGAAATTCAACTGAGCTGTTCTGTAGGTAGATGCAGTGACTTAAACCACCTGCAAGTAAGAAAAATAATAACGCTGCATGTAATTTATAAAAATGTCCGCTAGCTGCGAGGCAAATTTATGCAGTGTAAACATGCTTAAAGCCGCTACAAGGAACTTTTAACTGGATATGCAAAAGTCTCTTGTTTCTGCTGATGTCTGTGCCTGACCTACAACAGCAAATGAGACCATCGTTGTGAAGATAAGCTATTTCTATATAGTGTATATCCATACCTTTAGGAAACTGTGTCCGGGTCCGCCCCAGGTCGCTTCCAGGACGAAACGATTTACGGCACTCAGACGGCACACTTCATCTTACCTAGCTGCTTACATTTAGTGACTCTTATAAATAGTCGCTATTCCTCCTCCTCGACTCGATGTCCGCGGGGAGTTAAAATAGTAGCAATCATCGGGTAAAAGTTCTGTGAAAGCACTGGACTCACCAACAGTCAGCCGTGTCTCAGTCACACAGAGAAAATCCAATCCTCGGGAAGTCAGGAAATCCTTCAGGATAAACATTTTGTTCGCTAGCGATCTAGCATTTACCAGCCCAATCCTGGCAGGAGCTGGCGGGTCCATGGCGTTAGCTGTCCGGGGAGCCACACACAGAGGCCGCAGGTTGCGCAGATTCACCCCGGCGCCAGCGGGGACGAGGAGAGCAGGGGCCACGGGGCTGGAACACTTCATCTGGGCCAACGACAGGTATCAGCCAGGTGTCGACAGGGAACAGCGAGTGCCGAGAAATAAAGAGGCGAGGCACCGCTCCATATTCAGTCCAAGAAGCCGTGGAAGTGCTTGCCGCTGCGTTTACCCCGGCAGCGGTGGCGCTTACGCCGGAGAGGTGGAGCTGGGGCGCGGCAGAGGTGAGCTGGGATCCCCGATAGGAGCGGGGGCAAAGTTTTCCCGTCTTGTTGTTTCATTCATCCCCAAAACAAACACATGCGCGAGCCAGGTAAGCATCTTTACGACAATATGTGCTAGAGCTCATGGGAAATGTAGGCTTCATTCCGGCAAAACACTACCGCTTTTGTCCACAGGGTTGCCAAAATCAACTCAAAATGAAAGTTCCTTGTAGGGGCTTTAAGCTAATGATGGGTGACTAGAAAAAATCAGTTGTTTTGTCCATGAAAAATATGATGGTTTGGGTTAAAATGGAAAGATTTCTTCCAGTAAGGACTTTATGACAGAAAGCCCAGAGGGTTAACTTATTCCATTTGCTGTTTTATTTGTGTTTGTTGAGTCAGTTTAAAGTGAAGTTTACTGTACTTATTTTTTATGTGTTGTTTTTATCTTTTATGGCCATAAGTTAAAAAGATAGGGGTGGCAGCATCTTCTGTAACGGACTATGTTAAATTGGCATTTAGTTACAGCCTAATATCGATCGCAGACCCCTGAATAGTATCGAATCGAAATGGGTGCGGCACTACACCCCCTCATGCCAGCGTGTTTACTACTTTCCGCAAGTTTTCTTTGTTTGTTCAAACTAATTAGTACACAATAGACACTCACAGAATGTTGAGAAAAGTAGTATTCTCACATTTATATTCTTTATTAAACTGAGAAATACAACTGTACACCTTTTGAATTATCCTTTATCTTGGTCACATAACTGAGACTGGCCTAATTGCCTCATTGACTCACACTTCATCCAAGGTAGTCACCCCTCTGTTCCATCTCCGGTTTGGTCAAAATAAACCCTTAATATACTGAGTTAAATGTAGGTACACGCACTGTTCACACAGCCAGTGTTGACAAGTATTCCTCCACCACTTGGTGTTTCGGTGTTGTCCATCAGTCCGACAGTCAGACTGTCCTCTGGTGGCACGTATTGTGCACTGCATACAATGAGTTTAATAGAAAGAGTGCCTGCATTTTGGACAGTGTTGAAAATCATACTGTCGGGATTTCTAAATATACACCGTAATACTGTGATACCGCCCAAGCCTAGTAACAAGCCCATTTGAATTTCAGTAATTTTAATTGTGTCATTTAATTTGAAATAAGTAATTTGTAACATTTCTAGTTACTGCCAAAAGTAGTGTAATTTCAGCACTAGCTGGAATTGGAAGCTCAAAGCACCTGTGTGTTTCAACACATACTCAATGAGCACCTAGCATGGTTGTTGAGTTGCTCTGTATGACATATTGTAAACATTAAGTCTGAACCTTCTATTGACTTTAAACCCTAATAACAACTCTCAATTACCATTCCCATTATTCTTCTAGGCAATACATTCTACTAGTATAAAGTCTGTTGTAAAAATGAATAGGGACACAATGTCCTTTCCAGGCCATTTGATCTTTGTAAGAGTCTAAAGGTGTGTTCACACCGGACCTGTTTTTTAAATGCAAACGGGCGATTGAGCGTATATTCGCCCGGGAGAAAAATCGCTCGGGCTCCGAGCGACAGCGTGATTTTTCGCTCGTCGCTTGAGATGAGGAATCTCATCTGGAGCGGTATTTGGCTGGGTCCTGTCGCTTGCAGCTCAACGCTGATTGGCTGCCGTAATCCCAGAATCCCGGGGGGGTGCTTGACTGTCATGACATGTCAGCTTCATTAAAAGTATAGCTGCAAATTAAAAGCAACAATAGATGTAAAAACACACAGAGACAATACATCTGTCATCAGTTCCCTAATTTAATTTTAACAATTTTTTTCAATCTTCTCCAATTTCTCGTTTTATTTTATGGAAGTGATCAATGTAAGTGCACTTGTCCTAGAGCCGCCACGACGGTTTTTATAATGCAAATAACTCTGTTTAGATAAAACCTACAAGCTTCTCCTCCTATGACTTTTACTAAAATGTGTCTTGTATGTTTTCTGAAGCCTTTAAGTTACAAAAATAAAACACACTAGACTTCTGAGCATTTATACCTCCGACCGCGGCAGAGCGCTGCTGAAAGTTCTACATTTTGATACATACAGGTAGGCTATACATATTGCAAAACTCTGTAAAAGTACACCAAAGCATACATTTTCGTTTCCAAATATTTTATTACACAAAAGACGAAGAAATTATGATCTTTTTTTACCTATTTTGGCACATACATACAAAATCCACCCGCTCCTTGCTCCAGGCAGCTCCAACTCCGCTCACATGCTCTGACTCAGGCATCAGAGCCTCTGCGCTACAGCTATAGATGTAGCGCAGAGGCTCTACAGCTATAGATGCATTGGCGCTGTCCATGGTGCTTAACACAGGACCGCCAGGATTACAGCGCCCCTCCAAGCGCCGCAACATAACTTCATTGTTTATGCTGCCCGTGTGCTCAGAAACACACCAAAAATGCATTTGAGTAATTTCCAAGAAGTTATGATAAAATAAAAAAAATATTACAGACTATAGAATAGGACTGACAACCTCTCCAGTGTCTCATGTCAATTAATTAACACTATTTGTCGGCTTTTTATAATGCCTTTTTTTTTTTTTGCTGCTGCGCTGCTGCTGCACTGTGTCTCCAGCTGAAAATGGTGATTTGCTAAATATATTCTACAATAATAAATTAGACTTTTGGTTTATAATATTGTTGGCTATATTATGCATTTTAATAAAAAAAATTAAGAATAAAAGAAATAAACACCGAAATAATTAGTGGAAACCTTTTTTTTATTGATACTCCTCCTCTCTGACACACACACACACACACTGAACACGCGACTGAATGAATGAATGAACATTGGAAGCGGTTCAGCCGCAGTCCCGCCGGCTGGCGCGGTAACTGTTGAGATTCGTTTTTTATTATTAACACATGGTTTTGTTTTCAAATAAATATTTGGAAACGAAAATGTATGCTTTGGTGTACTTTTACAGAGTTTTGCAATATGTACAGTACAGGCCAAAAGTTTGGACACACCTTCTCATTCAATGCGTTTTCTTTATTTTCATGACCATTTACATTGTAGATTCTCACTGAAGGCATCAAAACTATGAATGAACACATGTGGAGTTACGTACTTAACAAAAAAAGGTGAAATAACTGAAAACATGTTTTATATTCTAGTTTCTTCAAAATAGCCACCCTTTGCTCTGATTACTGCTTTGCACACTCTTGGCATTCTCTCGATGAGCTTCAAGAGGTAGTCACCTGAAATGGTTTCCACTTCACAGGTGTGCCTTATCAGGGTTAATTAGTGGAATTTCTTGCTTTATCAATGGGGTTGGGACCATCAGTTGTGTTGTGCAGAAGTCAGGTTAATACACAGCCGACAGCCCTATTGGACAACTGTTAAAATTCATATTATGGCAAGAACCAATCAGCTAACTAAAGAAAAACGAGTGGCCATCATTACTTTAAGAAATGAAGGTCAGTCAGTCCGGAAAATTGCAAAAACTTTAAATGTGTCCCCAAGTGGAGTCGCAAAAACCATCAAGCGCTACAACGAAACTGGCACACATGAGGACCGACCCAGGAAAGGAAGACCAAGAGTCACCTCTGCTTCTGAGGATAAGTTCATCCGAGTCACCAGCCTCAGAAATGGCAAGTTAACAGCAGCTCAGATCAGAGACCAGATGAATGCCACACAGAGTTCTAGCAGCAGACCCATCTCTAGAACAACTGTTAAGAGGAGACTGCGCCAATCAGACCTTCATGGTCAAATAGCTGCTAGGAAACCACTGCTAAGGAGAGGCAACAAGCAGAAGAGATTTGTTTGGGCCAAGAAACACAAGGAATGGACATTAGACCAGTGGAAATCTGTGCTTTGGTCTGATGAGTCCAAATTTGAGATCTTTGGTTCCAACCGCCGTGTCTTTGTGAGACGCAGAAAAGGTGAACGGATGGATTCCACATGCCTGGTTCCCACTGTGAAGCATGGAGGAGGAGGTGTGATGGTGTGGGGGTGTTTTGCTGGTGACACAGTTGGGGATTTATTCAAAATTGAAGGCACACTGAACCAGCATGGCTACCACAGCATCCTGCAGCGACATGCCATCCCATCCGGTTTGCGTTTAGTTGGACGATCATTTATTTTTCAACAGGACAATGACCCCAAACACACCTCCAGGCTGTGTAAGGGCTATTTGACCAAGAAGGAGAGTGATGGAGTGCTGCGGCAGATGACCTGGCCTCCACAGTCACCGGACCTGAACCCAATCGAGATTGTTTGGGGTGAGCTGGACCGCAGAGGGAAGGCAAAGGGGCCAACAAGTGCTAAACACCTCTGGGAACTCCTTCAAGACTGTTGGAAAAGCATTTCAGGTGACTACCTCTTGAAGCTCATCGAGAGAATGCCAAGAGTGTGCAAAGCAGTAATCAGAGCAAAGGGTGGCTATTTTGAAGAAACTAGAATATAAAACATGTTTTCAGTTATTTCACCTTTTTTTGTTAAGTACATAACTCCACATGTGTTCATTCATAGTTCTGATGCCTTCAGTGAGAATCTACAATGTAAATAGTCATGAAAATAAAGAAAACACATTGAATGAGAAGGTGTGTCCAAACTTTTGGCCTGTACTGTATATAGCCTACCTGTATGTATCAAAATGTATAACTTTCAGCAGCGCTCTGCCGCGGTCAGAGGTATAAATGCTCAGTGTAGTGTGTTTCATTTTTGTAACTTAAAGGCTTCAGAAAACATACAAGACACATTTTTAGTAAAAGTCATAGGAGGAGAAGCTTGTAGGTTTTATCTAAACAGAGATTTTTGCATTATAAAAACCGTCGTGGCGGCTCTAGGACAAGTGCACTTACATTGATCACTTCCATAAAATAAAACGAGAAATTGGAGAAGATTGAAAAAAATGTTAAAATTAAATTAGGGAACTGATGACAGATGTATTGTCTCAGTGTGTTTTTACATCTATTGTTGCTTTTAATTTGCAGCTATACTTTTAATGAAGCTGACATGTCATGACAGTCAAGCACCCCCCCTCCCCTCCCTGAAATTCCCTGATCACTTCAATGACGTCATCACATTGACGAGCGATTGCAACTGAGCGATGAAGCGATATCAAAGGGGCGAACCGAGCGACAGCGAAAAAAACCTAGGTCCGGTGTGAACACAGCTTAACACCATTTTTTGGCAATTCCCTTTTTCTCTCTACTCTTTGTATCTCTTTCTTTATCTTCCTCATCCCTTTCTTTTTTTCAGGTCTGTGTGGGGTGATAGAGCAGAAGGATGAGGGGGGGCAGCAGCCAGATTCAGCTTGTGGAGCTCAGACCCAACCTGGACATGCTGGACTCTGCGAGTATGATGGCTTTATTCAATATTATCTGCAACCAAGGCAGCATGTGATGTGTGCCACATTACAAGGCTTAGGCTCCTGAGTCTCCCCATGTATAAAAAAATGAGTGTGGATTTTTTTGTTCTGTAATGGCTCACATGAAGAATCCAGTATGATGTACATTTCCATAGCACTAATTCTATGAGTACAGAGTCATGTCATGCTCACTACCAGTGTTGGGGAGTAAGTAGCTACATGTAACACAGGTTAGCAATTGAATTACATGATAAGTCTAACCGTAATCTGTGACTGCGAAAAAATATGTAATTAAATTAAAGTTACTAATCAAAATGTTGGTGATTATGAGCGGTTATATTTGAATATATTCTTGCAACACATTCTCATTTCGACCTCATCACGATTGTACATGGACTTTCCTTGTTGAGACATGACATACAAGGTACCTGGGTGCATTGGTTGTTGACGTTCTAGAACACTGTATCAACTTCAGCCTGTTACATGCATTGTCTGTTTTCAGAGTACACTTCTGGTTTCACAGGAAATGTGCAGTTTGCAAACAGCCTCTTTGAAATTAATCACACTACGTCAGTACAACTGCAAATAGATTTTTTTTTTGTTCTCCAACAACAAATGCATTTGGTTACAATTAGCCAACATACACGCATTGTTGGGTTTAGGCAACAAAAACATGTGGTTGGGTTCAGGAAAAAGACCCGGGTTTGCCTTTACAGTCTTACGGGAAGCAAACACCAGCCACCCAGGTGAAAGTCAGTGGTTGTTGGATCCTTCCACCACCCCTCCCACTCGCCCCACTCGGACCTTCTCCCCCTTAACTTACATTGCTGTCCCACTGCGTTTCTCCTTGACGCCGCCGGGCATATCATGCCAATATAAAAGGACAGCTTTTTTCATCTGTGTCTGATGC
Organism: Epinephelus lanceolatus; assembly: GCF_041903045.1. Lineage (NCBI taxonomy): Eukaryota > Metazoa > Chordata > Actinopteri > Perciformes > Serranidae > Epinephelus > Epinephelus lanceolatus. Next base: position 4,084,377 of record NC_135745.1, on the reverse strand, counting down.
CAGAAGTCGCTGACCAAGTGCCGGTTGGAGTGAGACCGGATTGATTGTTTTATGTTAAAAGCTTCTATGTAGAATATAATGTTCATTCTGTTGCTTTGTGCGCTGTCTGTACAGCAGCCTTCTTGTGGCATAGCCTATTATTGGATATTTTTCAGCTTTATTGCCCAGTTTAAAACATTTGTTAGGGTTAGGGTTATAATCAAAAAAATAATCAAAAAGTAATCAAATGTAATGAGTCACATTATTTTGATTAATTTATTAAATCAATTACATTACTTATTATACATGAAGAGGGTAATTAGTAATCTGTAACCTATAGAGTGCTGCAGGGATGACGTTTATTTGTAGGCCAACAGGGAAGTTAACATAATCCTGGTTCCCTCATCAAAAAGCCTATGGGATTTTTCCATTCGATTTTGGATTATTGCAGAAAATAAGGTCTTGGGTAAACAAAAGGTTATCAAACTTACACGTTTTGTTTATCAAGATAATCTTCACAAATGAAAAACACTTTTGTGATTTCTTAGGCCTAAATGCAAAAGCCAGAAGTAAATAGCTTTCAGTTGGCTATAAAGCGCAGCACCCTTGTTTTTCTGCTGAAATGTGATAGGCATTAAGGAGTTAAAAAGGAAAGTAAAGACAGCAGCTTGTTGTAATGATGGGATTACTTTATATTACATTACAACAGGTAAACATTTAGCCTTCTTACTAAACTCTGATGAAATCTACATAAAACAAGGTCAAATTAACAATGAAGGTCTTCAAAGAATAAAATTCTTTACCTTTACCAGGTAAAATCACAAAATCTCACAACTCAAGTACTTTTCATCTGTTATGCCGCCAGCTCAGAGTTTTATCATCATGCTCTGCTGTGTGGTCATGCTAACCTGGTGTTGTACTGTTGTCCAGGAAGCATTACCGGGAGTACCTTGTCAGCCTGATCAACAGCCATTCCATCGACCCTGCCCCCCTTTACAGCTCCAACGAGCTGCTGCTGGCTTGCAGGAGGTACAAGGTGGATGACAGCCGCAGGGACGGAGAGGACGGCTTCACCTACTACAGCAGACTGCTTGAGGTGAGTGAGGTTTTCCACCGGGTATAGTGGCATGAAAAGCGTCTTTCTAACTGTGTTTTTCCAGCCAAAACATTATCTTTTCCTCCAAGTGTTTTAAAGCATCTACTATGCATTCATTCATTCATTCATCTTCTATCCGCTTCATCCTCTTGAGGGTCGCGGGGGGGCTGGAGCCTATCCCAGCTGGCATCAGGCGAGAGGCAGGTTACACCCTGGACAGGTCGCCAGACTATCGCAGGGCTGACACATAGAGACAAACAACCATTCACGCTCATATTCACACCTACGGACAATTTAGAGTTATCAATTAACCTAGTCCCCAATCTGCATGTCTTTGGACTGTGGGAGGAAGCCAGAGTGCCCGGAGAGAACCCACGCTGACACGGGGAGAACATGCAAACTCCGCACAGAAGGGCTCCCACACCCGGGATCGAACTGGCAACCCTCTTGCTGTGAGGCGACAGCACTAACCATCACACCACCGTGCCGCCCATCTACCATGCAATAGTTTACAAATTAACATATCAGTGGTTTACAGAAACAATACAGTGCCAACACTCTGGTGATTGTTTTGTGATAATAACTCATTTTGTGATGTCTTGTTTCTGTGGTAATATGTTATTCTTACCAGATGAAACACTACCCTCTGTGTGGATTTCAGGAACTTTATACTATTGCAATCAAATTATTTAACCCCCATTGCAAATGAGGTTTATTTGCAAAATCAACAAACAAATAAACAAGAACAATTTAAATAGCTCAACTCAACTAATATTTACAAGTGGCTTCTCAAATTCAACACAAAATGCCACTTTAATGTCTACTGCTGTCTCAAAATGATTCAACCCCTACATGACAAGTGTTCTTAGTACTTAGTAAAGCACCCTTTTATGGTTAGGACTTGCAGACATACAGTACTGCATAGCCAGACACCAGCTTCTGGAAGTGTTCCTTGAGGAATCTTAGCCAGTTCCCCATGGGCATTGGCCTCCACTTCACTAATATCCAGATATTATCCTCCAGATACACCGCTTATCCATAGGCCCAAAAAAGTTCCAGTTTGTTTCATCACTCCACAGAACAGAAGCCCAAAACTTCTGTGGCTTATTTCTATGGTTTCGACCATATTGGAGCCGACTTTACTTGTCCTTTTGGGTCAGTAGTGGTGTATGTCTTGGAGTTCGGGCATGGAGACCTTCAGCGTTAGTATGCGCCTTACCCTGAAAACTGAAACCTCAGTGCCACCAAGTCTTGCAGCAGGTCTTTTGCAGTCACTCAAGACCACAGACCACCTGCCGCCTCATAAATCTGGTGGAAGCCATTGATAGCTTCCACTTTCTGCCATGTCCAGGTAGTGTAGCCACTGTTCCTTTAACTTTGAACTTGTGAACTATGTTTCCAACTACTGTATCTCTCAGAACATTCAGTGCCTTTGCTATTTTTTTGTATCCTTTTCCTTGTTAATGCAAGGCAAGGATCTCCTCTCTTAGCTTTTTGGACAATTCTCTTGACTTTGCCTTATTTCTAAACATGCAATCAAACGTCACTGTCAACAAACCCCTAGCTAGTCCATAGGCCCATACAATGAAGCAGGATTTGGAGTTAGCGAGGTAAGCTCAGAGTATTAAATCACAGCCTGTCAACACCGTGAACTCTTGACCAATCAGATCTAGGGATGGGTACTGAGGCCCGGTATTGAACAAGCCCCGGGGCTACATTCTCTCGCTCACCCTGGCTGCTTGCTGTGTGTGTGAGAGGAGAGCAGGGGGGCGGGACTGTTGTTCCAGTGACACACACACACACTCACACACACACACACACACACACACACACACACACACAAGACAGCGCACACACCAACTCAAGCTTGTATCCTACCTTTAGATAGATAACAATGGCGGAGAGAGCCAAACGGTCAAAAGTGTGGCTTTACATTACAAGAGTTGATGCAGACACAGCGCGTTGTCACAAGTGTGACAAATGCATGTAAGGGCGGCAACAGTAGTAATTTGTCAAAACACCTTGCAAAAGTGAATCATATTCAGACAGAAAGATGTAGCCTACAGTGTTTGACTGCCCTAGCACAGCTAGTTCATCTACGTCCAGTCCAGGTTTGTAACATTATGCTAGCAGCAAACACGTGGAGTTAATAACCATTAGCTATTTTGCGACCCTATTTACTAAATAGGGTTTCAGATTTGGGATTTTATTTGTGTATTTTTTTAAGATACATCTTCTAAATACATGAATATAACCATAATTGTAGCCTGGGCTGGGTGCGTGGGATCCCCCCCCCCCCCCCCCCCCCCGATCTATATATCCTTCCCTCTACTAAATTATGTAAAAAAATGTATAATACCGGATCGATAAGCAGTATCGATAAGAGTAGTAGTACCGTTAAAATCTTAACGATACCCATCCCTAGTCCCATCCCTAGTCACAGCTAAAGCTTCTAACATTAAAGTTACTTAGCAAGTCCTTAACTTTTTCTTAAACTTTAACTTACAGTGGGCTGCTTGGTCGTCGCTAAAATAATAATAAAAAAAACTGTTATTCACTCACTTTGTCTGTCAGCTAGCAGTATCTTCATCTTCCTGTCAACTGAATTCAAGTTTTTCGCGTTCCGCCGATACAGATAACTTCCTGCGTGTCATAAATAATAAAAGCTGTCCGGTGTGTTAATATGTTTACCATGCTGTTTGGGGCTTCTTCTGTTTTTTTCTCTTTGAATTTTTCACCGAGGTCCGCACCTCGGTGACCTCATAGCTGGTTACGGCCATGCATAGAAGTGGACTGCTTCATAACATATGATATGGTACCAAAACTGTTCGCGAGATAGTAAAATGTCAATGCCGTGGGATGTAAACTGCACTCTGAAATCTTATCTTCTTAACGGAAATGTACAAGTATTGAAAATGCTATCCAAAAAGTCACCGTGGGCCAAGTCTTAATTATGTGTGGGTATCACTAGGCTACAAGTGACATTAGTTTTAGTATTTATTTATTTAGTATTTATTGCTATTTAATTGGATAACGACGAATATGTCACCTAAAACACTTTAACATAATGCCAGTCTGTTTCTCCTACTAAAGTAAAGGGAAGAAAAGTAGCCTAGTTAATGACTGTCTGACCCAAATGTTGCATTTCATTTTCTAATAAAATATTAACTTTTTTTCCCCAGTTCTCACGATACAGGTGTCTCAATATTTTAAGCTGCAGTGATGGTATCAGAGTGTTTCATCTCATACCATATGAAGCAGCCTACTTCATTCATGGTTCTGATGGTGACGCTCACAATTAACAACCCGGCCCCTTTTACATGAATGCGCTCATGGCTGGATAGGAAAACCCAGAGTTGACTGAACTGATTGATGACCAGCTTCGTAGAGATAGTAAAAAGTCAGTAGCATGGGATGCAAACGACAATCTATAATCTTATAACAGAAAACACAGAAATATTGAAAACACTATCCTAAAATGTACCATCCGAGACTTAAATTACATGCAGGTATCACTGAGGTATGGGCCTACGTGACATTAGTAAAGAGTATTTTTTGCTGTGATGATGATTAAAAACTACTTTGAATATGTCACATAAAACACTTTAGAGTGATGCCAGACTGTTTCTGCTGCTGAGGTAACAGGTGAAAAAGTAGTTAATGACTAATGAGGTCTATCTGACCGAAATGTGACATTTATAATAACTATATTAAACTTTGCATAAGTTAGAATCCTGTTAAAATCATGTGTTTAGTGTGTAAACGATCTCTCTGAGCTCTGTTTTAAAACCAGTGGAAATAGCGCCCTGTAACAATGAAATAATTCTACTGACGTAAAACAAAATATATAGTTACTCTTTTCTACCTGAGACTTCGGACTTTTGTCCATGGGTACTTTTTCTTCAGTGATCTGATTGATCAGAGGTCGGGATGTTGACAGCCTGTGATCCGATACCCTGAAGTTAACCTGCTCTGTAGCTAACTTCAAATCCTGCATCGTAGTACAGGCCTCAGACCTCTGATGCAACTAATGAAGCATTTGATTGGTTGCATCAGGTGTGCTTGAGCAACACCTGATTTGGAAAATGTGTGCTGTATGAGGGATACTATTCAGGGGGTTGAATAATTTTGAGACTTCAGTAGTCATTAAAAGTGGCATTATGTGTTGAATTTGGAGAAATCACTTGTAAATATTAGTTGTGTTGAGCTATTTAAATGTTCTTGTTTAATTTGGTTTATTGCAAACAGCTGTAAGTTTGTAAATTTTACAAATAAACCTAATTTGCAATGGAGGTTGAATCATTTTGATTGCAACTGTATATATTCTGTATATCACACTCTGTGAACCTATAAATTTGATTCAATATATGATATGTAATCTTGATGCCGTAACACTAAAATCCCTCTTTGTGGTCTCTGCAGAAACTGATGGAAGAAGTTTCGCTTGGTGACAAGGTGCCACGCAAGAAATAATGTTGACCTATCAACTCAGCTACAGGAGACAAAATTACAACAGTTTCCTTTAGGTTTTGGATCTGTAAATTTTTACTCATGCCAATGATGCTGTAAATACACAGGAGTGTCAGCACTGAAGCTCTGCCTGAGTGCTTTTACTGAGTTTAATTTCATCACTGAGATATTTCATGTAGACAGAGTCTCTATTCTAAAAGAAATCGCTGCTGACTCTAACAGATGACAGCAGCGCTGACAAAATATGTAATGGCATAATAGGTAAACTGATAAAGGAATATGAATTTGTTAAATATGTCACACTTTGCTACTCTCCCATAGGAAGAGATGGTATTTTGGAATGTAACCTGTAAGTTTTTCAGTTTCTGTTATTCAATGTAAACCCACTCATAAAGCGTACAAAAATCCCTTTAATAGGTTAAGATTGCACTGAATTGAACAGAAAATAAGGCACTAAGTTAAAGTAACAACAGCCTTTTCCTCTGAATGGTATTCTTGTGTGCCATGTTCTGGAATACTGAGAGAAGAAATGACAGTATGGTTTAAATACTGTTGGTTTCAGCTGATAGGTTTAATCTAAATTTAAACAAAGGGGGAAAAGGTGAGGCCTCTCTCTTTGAGTTGCCTGTCCTCACTGACTATAACATCAGTAATCGTGATAACTGTTTTACTGATATAGCTCTCAGCACATTCACATTAATTAGGCAGCATACTTAATTATAAGCAACAACTTACGTTGTCATCCTGCTGCATTTCCCTCTGTTGCTGCTGGATGCCATTGTTTAATGGCGACCTGCTGCATATCACGCCGACATGAAAGGACACCTTTTTTCGTTTCTGAAGCCGGAAGTCACTGACCAAGTGCCAGTATTCAACAACTTCGGAGTGAAAATGGGTTGGTTAAACCCAAAGTGCACAGGTTGTTGCATAAAGAACACCCCTCTTTCCTTTATTACTTGTCACTAAACTCAGCACTTTTGTCCCTCTCAGGATCCTGTAGATATGGACAGTGATCTGAAGGGACATTAGTCGGGGTCTTGGCAGGTTTTGATCAGATTCTCTGAGTTGAATCCTCACTGGAGCAGTCAGCCATGCAGCTTAGGTTACTATGGTCATCTTAAAAAATGAACCAGCTGTGTGATACCAGAAAATCTCTGGTAGGCCCAAAGATAGCTAGTTAATCCACTAATCTCACTCCTTGATACAGGCCCCAGGTCTGGAATTACATTGTTGTGCCATAAAATCCTGTGTTTACTGCACACTTTCTAATGGTGTGTTTTATTTATTGTGTGTAAATTAAATACTATATGTGCATGTTTAAACTTGACATGTGAGTATTGTAATCATTTTAAAGATATTAACAGTATTTACAGATGATTTCCTTGCATTGATTGTTGCTGATGGGGTGTTGCAGATAAATTCCCATTTTACAAGGCAGAAAAGCTAAAGGAACCTAATTTGATTGGATGCTGTGAATGTGATTAGTATGTAGCAGTATGCCTGACTTGGTGAATGTAAACTCGTGTTGAACAAGTTTACAACTTGATGATGTAAAAAAAAAAAAAAACAGCTTTTATTAACTGTGCTATTCTTTGGAATATTTCGTGTGGTAGAACTGACAGCGTCATAGGTAGATTTCAGCCAGAGTGCATGTTGTTGTCTGAACTGTCTAAATAAATAGTAATGATAGACAGTTGATGCTTCTTTGTGTCACATGTTTGACTTGAATCTAATATCACTGAGGTCATGATTTGTGGTGGTGTGCTGTATGACTGTATGTTTAACAAAGTGTAGGCTGAACAGATGGCTGGCAGCTGCAGTGCAGGTGTGTTTTTGGTGGTCAGTAGCTGTGGTGCAGGGCAGGCAGGCGACTGGGGGAAGAAGCCTGCAATGGCGGCCAGCTAAAGATTGGACAACCAAAATATGTAATGATAATAAAAAAAATGTACAAAGGTGGAGAGTGATTGCACTTAACTTCAGCTATCAGAATAACTAAGTTTTATATTAATAACAGAATTTAACCTGCTTTAAATCCACCGCAGATCACAACCCTTCAAAAAGGGAGAATGATAGCCATTAGTCTCAATTTGGAAGGTTGCTACAGAGTGTTTGACTGTGTGTTGACCATAATGTTTCACACACACACACACACACACACACACACACACCACATGATAAAGTTCTTTATAAATGAAGGTTTATTGAACTATTTACTGCACATATAACTAATAACTACTAAACAGACAAGTAAGTGAATAAATGCACTGAACATAATGGCTCATGTAAGAATAAAGACAGGGAACTGTATAGAACAGGTAAAATCAGTAAGAGATATCTTGGATGTTGACCAGTTAAGCCTAATGTGCACTGCTTAGCAGCTGAGAGTTTGGGAAGCACAAGGAAGATTGTTAAAGCAATTCAATAATAATTATTAAATTTTATGAGAGATCCTTCCTACTGGTTAATGTGTAGCAGAGGGAAACCATCAGACTCAGGGCCCTCTAGGCCCTCAGAGGGCACCTCAGCTATCCCACATATGGGATTTGCAAACAGGGTCAAGTCAAGCTGGGAGTAGTGAGGGAGCAGGATTAATTCAAATGGTAACCAGGCTAATACAGAATTTATCATGCTATTTCTATATAACAGCACAACTCAAAGTTTGGTTAGCAGCTTATGTTAGCAGCTAACAGTAATGTTACATCTGTAGCAACAGGGGGAGCTCTGTGTCCTGTATGGCAGGAAGAAAACTGCAGGGAGCCTGCTGCTCAGGTTACAGCTCCAATCTGAAATGGCACCAAAGATCAAATATTCTTTTGCTTAGCCAAGCTCTGTAAAAATCTCCATGCTTAGCATACAGTTGGATTGTGACTAATGATACAGGTTCCTCAAGCTGCATACTTCTCAGCAGTACAGTGGCTGGCACAGTTAAAAAATATAACCATTATCGCCTTTGATGGCAGTAGTGGAGATCTAAACTGTCTGCTGACTGTCTCCAGGATTTTTAAAGCACAAGAGTATAGCTGCCTTTGGTTTAAACAAGTTTAGTGTCAGTCCTAATGTTTAATACAAAGTTATATGACGACCTCACAACACAATGCCCACCTGAAATAAACAATCACCTGACTATTAAGCCTATTACTGTTTGAATTCTGGCAGCCCATCTGCGGGCCCTCCAAAAGTGATTTTTGATGGTCACAATATTTAAAACTGCTGTATTTGTTGTTGTTTAAATGGTTTACTATCATTTGAAAGCTACACTCCTTGCTGTGCCATTAATGCTTACCATTTCAAGATATAACCACCACAGCAGGCTCAATCAGACAAAAACAAACAAACAAACAGTTTTAAGTCACCTATGAAGCATTATCATAATCCACAGATCCATATTTTCCAGACCAAATCACAGTTTACGCAGCTCCCATTTCATTTTTTACACTGACAAAGGTCCAGATGATCTAATCCAGCAAACTGTTTATTTCAAACACATTATTACATCCATAGATATCCACAAACTGCCATATCATCATTTCAAATGTTCATATTTCTCTATATATTATAAATCATCCATTTCTGCATATAAACAAACTGACTTCAGGCTGCCACAATGGCAAACTCCTGGCCTTATAATTGACACCTCACCTGAGCCAGAAGGAGACGTCCATTGCTGTTGCTATAGCCTCCATAGCCAACAAGGACCTGAAGGACCATGCATCATTGACATTTCTGGGGTTTAAAGCCATTTAATTGGGCCTCAATGCCGCTTATTTATTTAAGCCTTATCAAGGCTTATGGGTCTTGTAGTCAATGAAACTCCTCACCTTCAGAGTAATGCTGAAGTCCTTACAGACCCCACAGATTGTTATACATTTACATAAATGGTAAACAAATGGCTCCTGTCTTAAGGGGAAAAAAAGTCTTCATCAGTGTAGGTTTTCTAGCAGTGTTTTTATATACAGTGAGCTACTAAATACACATTTCTGTGTATGTTGATTAGTTTTTCAGTCATAATCACACATTCAGTACATTGTTTTACCCTCTTTTTTTAAAGCACTGGGACAAAACCATGAGAAAACATGGGGAAAATGTATATTTTCTGTGATATTGTTATCTACCTCGAGTTTGGGGAGAAAACTTCAGTGTTACCTTTTAAATGAGACCATGCATGTTCATGTACTAAAAACGGAACAAGCGCAGCTTTCAGTTTACTTTGGGCATATTTGGATAGGTGTATTTAGGTGAATTTTACAGGACCACTACTAACAATGATTCAGTGTAGGGAAACACTGCCTCACATTGCGTAGTTAAACAGTTTATCTCTTTAACAGTGACCGCCCTTTGGGTTTCAACCAGGCAGTAATTGCTCTAAATGAAATTTCAACACTTAACACAAGTGTCTTTCTGTTACAGCCTGCCATATATTTATTAATGATTTCTGGCTCTAAGCAGGCTACAGGAGTCACTTTCGTGTTGCACTCATCAGTTCTACAACTGTCCCAGCTGATTTTGAACTTGTGTGTATCAAATATGTGGTTTGTCCATGAGCCTCACATGAGGCACCAAAAAATGAGTTTAAATGCAATAATTAATAGCAAAAATTTTAATGATAATTAATAAATTGGTACAAAGATGAAGGACAGTGATGTCACTCGACTTGATATTAAATAACAGCATACCTGTTAGGTATTGCTGCCTGTCCCACCATCGCTGGTGCCACTGGGCCAGCTGCAGTGTCATCAGCTGGTAGCCACCCTCCTTCACCTGAGTTCTGCACCTTTCATCTCAAAACATTTTTGTGGGAGGGAAAGTCTACCTAGTGCTCCCTGCAGCTGAGCTTGGGAACATGAATACAGGAATACTGGTGGTGTAGCCTGCCAACCCTTCTTCCTTAAGAGAGGTGGCCTTGTGGGTAACCTCTGTGTGTGTGACAGAGACAGACTGGAAAGGAAAATTCAGCCCAGGCAGTTTTTGTCTGGACCAGCCCCACCCCCAACCTTAGTTCCTTTATCCATCCAATTTGTATTTTCATTCCACTTAGTCCGCACTTTCTGTGTTGATTTCATTTGTTTCCCACTTGACATCTCCTGCTTGGCCTCTGACATATGATGGGCCACTTGAAGAGGTGGGGGGACATGACGTTGGTCAGTACCATTTGTAAAGGTAGGCTATTGACAATTTAAGGACATCGGGTGGGCTGTTCCAACATCAAATGGGCTGCAGCCAGCAGGTCCTTCATTTTTCCCTCATACTATTTTTTCCCAACATTGCTGGTGGGCCGGCCTATCTGGCATTTGCCAAAATTGCCCGATGGCAAGTCCGAGCGTGGTGTGTGATGTTAATCTAGTAGGCTTTGTTGTGGAAAATGATACTCTCCCCTTGTGTGCAAGAAGAGTATCACTGTGTAGCCACTGCCACAGTAAAAGACATGTTGTTAAGGCTGGCTAAATTAAATTATACAACAGAAAGTTCCGACTGAGCATTTTGACTAGGCAAGAGGCATTCCATGAGTGCTGATATACAGTATAGAGCACTGGGACTGATCTGAGCTGTTAGCCGACATTAAGGGTCATCACAACAAACTTTGCACCACATAATGAAACATATTTCCACAAATAATATTTAAGTTAACATAATAAAGGGTATATAATATAATATAATATAATATAATATAATATAATATAATATAATATAATATATGATATAGAATATCATATATATATTATATACCCTTTATTATGTTAACTTAAATATTATTTGTGGAAATATGTTTCATTATGTGGTGCAAAGTTTGTTGCGATGACCCTTAATGTTGGCTAACAGCTCAGATCAGTGAATAATTATAATTATAAAATATATATATATATATATATATTTTATTATTATAATTATTCATATGATAGCCTTTGGTACTGTTATATTGTGTTTATAAAGACTGCTGCTCATATTGTTGTTAGAGGTTTGATGAATATATTTTTTGATTTGTTGAGATAATAAGAAATTACTGATAAAGTTGCAAAGGTGTTTTGAGTGAAGTCAGTAATATGATGAAGTCGGCAATTTTTCAGCCTTTTCAAGTCCTGTGTCCAGAGCCTTCACCACCTGAAGGTCACCTCAGACAGGGCCTATGACATCATTGCATCATTGTTGCCTGCACTGTCAACACACTGCCTGTTTCAGAAAGGAAAGTGCTCACAGAGTGGTCTTGCAAATGTACTGGGACAATGTTGCAATATTTCCTGATAACATCAGTGTCACACAGGTCACAGACCAATATGTTGTAAATGATTTTAGCTGATCTTTTCCTTTTATTCTTGAACATTGAAGGATCATGTATGTTACTCTTCCATACAGTATGTCGTTTATTTGGCATTGGTAGCACACAATTTGTGGTTATAAGGTTTCATAATTGTATAATCCTTTCATATTACAGTTCCAGTTAACTGAACCAATCACTGCACATTCATAAAACAACAGGGAGAGGACACCACAATATTTTGTGACCTTTAATTTTCTGGAATCACTTGTCACTAAGAGCTTGGGAGAAATAAAAAATAAAAATTATTAATATATTGTGATACAGTCATGATTACGATGCGCATTGAAATGATTATAGTTGTAATTCGCAGGCCTATTCTAGCAGTGTTGATTAGAGGTAGTAAGTAATCTTTTATGGTAATGTGTTAACTTCCAGTGTTTACTTTTAATTTGTGCAAAAGATCAGGTATTACTTACACCTGGCTTCACCTAGTTGCACTTCTTCAACCTGCCTTGGCCTTCATAAAATGCATAAAGCCAGGATGCACTGACTAGATTAGGTTAAGCCTCATTTTATAACTTAACCTGGATTCCTGAATTCTGCTTTTTTGAAACAGACCCCAGATGTCTCCTAACTACATTTTGAAGCTGAGTTTGTATTTAAAGTCTCATCAAAAATATTTGGCATCAAATTATGTTGTCACCTTGGTTACTTACACCAGCTTCAAAATCATGAGCTATTGTAAAACTATACAATAATGAATATGAATACCTGTTGTTATTATCCTACCATTTCTCTCATCGCAGTCTTGTGTTACTATGGGCTCTGCAAAAATCACAAGCTCATATTTAAATGTTTGGAAGTCATAAATTGCAGTTTCTGCCTCATGCTGAACAATGCATCAGGCAGAAATGTTTCATTCTGCCATTTTTACAGTCATCATTCCACACATCTTTCTACCACTGGTAATTAATATATGAGGTCATTCATGTGGACTCAGTCCATCCTGATGAGTGGGACGGAGACGAGGACAGCTTTAAGCTGTGATTACATTTTGTTCTTTATTTTCCCAGTTCCTCACGCACAAAGCACAGCTGTAAGCACAGGGCACTGTGCATCATTCTGTCTGCTGTGAAGCATTCTGTAGTGTTAGCTAATCTCATGTAATATAAGATTAGAATGATTAACTAGTTGCCTTGTACCACCATTCAACACACACACACACACACACACACCCACACACACACACTTAAAGCAACTAGCTCTGGAAACTGAAGACACTATTGTTTATAACCATTTGCTGTGCTTGTGAAGCAGTTTTATGTGCATAAAAAATAAAGAGTAAATGACAGTAAACAGAAAAAAGTAATTCGGCAAAACTACTGCAGTACACATGGTCTGTTGTGAATATGTGGAGACCAGATAAAAGATCAGATCAGATAAAAGCATATTCTGACAGCCTAAAAGATTAACTATCATATGTCCAAAACATCTTAAATCGGGCCTCCTATTATAATTATTACAGTGTAAACAGTGTGTTCGTACAACTAAAAAAAGTGTATGTAAAAGTGTGTATTTCAGTGTGGGGGGTGGATTTGTGGAACGGGTTGGCAGATGAGGTTAAAGAAAGTACAAATGTAAACCATTTTTTAAAAAAACTGTACAAAAAACAAACCCTTGACAGGTACTTGGAAGAGGAAGCTGTTTTGGGGAAATGTGTATTTAGTTAGTATCACCAGGTGTATTGTAGGAGTGTAATATAATTATAAAATTGGGTTGTAAAAATGGGTTAATTGTTGTATGTATCTATATATGTAAAAATTGCTGCAAATAATTTAAGTTAATAGAGGAAAAGTGAAAGAGGGGTAGGGACATATAGGTTTTACTTCTACTGTACCTAACTTCTTTTCGAACATTTCTGTTTTTTTTTTTGTTTGTTTGTTTTTGTTATCACAACATTGTTTTAAACTTTGGTTCGAAATAATGTCATTCATTGCAAGGTACCACATTTTATAGTCATCCATTCAATAGTTTTTGAAATATTTCATTCACTATTGAAACTTTCAACCTCATGGAAGCACTAGAGTGAAGGTTAGTGGATCACTTTAGTCAGCAGGCTTCATCACCTGGGGACAATGAGTTTCCAAAATATTATCTTTTCAATAGTTTGTGAGATGTATTGTGGTGGACAGACCAGATGGACTGACAAATGATGGATGGACATTGCCATCCTATAGAGCTGTGCCACTGGCATGTGCGTCAGTTTGATTGGGTTGACAGTCCAAAAATACTGACCTATGAGTTGGTTTGACTGGGGCAGTGAGATATTAATTTTGACCTGAGAGCTTTGTTTACTGAGGCGGCAGGCTAGTTTGCTTCAAGTAACATGATATTTCATTTTTCATGTGGTTTGCTTTTTGTGACACGAGTCACTGTTAGAGCAGAAAACCATACCCTCTACTGTGCCCACACTGTCCTGAAGCATATCCCCAAGTCCTACTGGACTTCAGAGATGTATCTCTACTACTTTAATTTCCTGATTGCTCTGTATTGATTTGTCCCTAGCTTTTGTTATATGACGCATGTACCGAGTTTTCTATCCATTCAAACTGCAGTTGTGATCTGCATTTCCCATGAATACTTCTATACACAAAGCACAGATGTGCCCAGTTTGATGTTGTTATAAGCTTTAACTTGTACTTAAACATTTGCCCCAAAGAAGATCTCTGTCTATTTTGTCTTTGATTTTGAGCAGTGTAATGGTGTATTGGTATGAGGTAAGAGTAGATGGTAATGGTGGGTTGGGAGAAAATGGTTCATCAAAAGGGCATAGCATAGGCTATAACCAAAGGCATAGGTTTGAAAATTGGGGGATGACGCATATGATGACGTGTAGTGGCTAGCATTGTCGCCTCACAGCAAGAGGGTTCCTGGCTCAATCCCAGGAGGGAGCCCTTCTGCTAGGAGTTTGCATGTTCTCCCCGTGTCAGCGTGGGTTTTCTCTGGGTACTCTGGCTTCCTCCCACAGTCCAAAGACATGCAGGTTGGGGATAGGTTAATTGATGACTTGTGAATGTGAGTGTGAATGGTTGTCTGTCTCTATGTGTCAGCCCTGCAATAGTCTGGCGACCTGTCCAGGGTGTACCCTGCTTCTCACCCAATGTCAGCTGGGATAGGCTCCAGCCCCCCCGCGACCCTCAAGAGGATAAGCCACTGTTTTTTTTACAGAGACATCACTAAGTTTCCACTGGGAGTTGTGGCAACAATACTGGGTATTTCAAGCCAAAACATAATCTTTTCCTCACCATAACCCAATGGTTTTCATGCCTAAACATTACCACACAATAACCAAGGCATTGTTGAAACATGGACGACATTAAGTGTCAAGGTTGCCAAAAAATAAATACTGGTCAATATTTGTGGTTTGCAGAAACGACAATGCCAACATTTATCCTGCCAACTGGGCTGGTCAAACACTTGATTTCCAGTATTCTAGTTAATTTTTTGCAATTTATGGTGGAAATGTTATTTATTGAAGGAAAACACAAATTCAGGCACCGGAGACAATGCAAAATAGAAATATAACGTAATTTAATGCAGTAAGATTCTCAGGTATTCTGTATGGCTTCCAAATATTTATTCTCCTGTAGATCAACTTTACTGCTGAATCAGCACACCTGTAAGCATGATTAACTCTTCCCTTCTTTTGTTTGGGGAAGAAACCTCTTTAAATGTGCATGTGGCACCTCTTTATATCAATGACACATTACTTTTGAATAACTCTTCCCTTCTTTTGTTTGGGGAAGAAACCTCTTTAAATGTGCATGTGGCACCTCTTTATATCAATGACACATTACTTTTGAATTCCTTCGAAAGCCTCGTTCTTAGTCTTTTACATCCGACCTGGAAAACCTCGCAGCCACTTTTATTTGTTATAGTGTACCGTGCTCCTGGCCCGTATTCTGAATTTGTATCTGAATTCTCAGAGTTTTTAATCCAGTTTAGTTCTTAAATCAGATAAAGTTATTATTGTAGGCGATTTTAATATTCATGTTGATGTTGATAATGACACCCTGGCTACCGCGTTTATCTCATTATTAGACTCCATTGGCTTCAGTCAGGGTGTACATGAACCCACTCATTGTTTTAACCATACCCTCGATCTAGTTCTGACATATGGAATTGAAATTGACAACCTAACAGTCTTTCCACAGAATCTCTCGCTATCAGATCATTATTTAATAACTTTTTATTTCTTTTTACTCGACTACACGCCACTCAGCAACAGTTACTACAAACGGAACCAATCTGCCCTCAAACACAGCTGTAAGACCTAATATATTTCTAGATAGCTTCTCCCCGATTTCTCTTCAACAATTGACCCCAAGAGTGAGGCGCACATTGAATAGTCGGGTCTCACAAGAGCTCCACGTGGAAGCAAACTTTGTTGGTATTAATCCGGCCGTCTAATTAAAATTTGGCTGAATAAATCAGTGGTGCTTAAAGCCTTGATCACATTACTTGATATTTCTGTACCAAGCACGTGTTTGCCGGTCTTGGAGGCGGTAAAATGCCAGACACATGCCTGAGGAACGCCAAACCTGACACAGCTGCTGCTTGTCAGGCGCTTGATGCCGGGGAAGAATTGCCACTAATGTGGGAAAAGATAACTGATAAGATTTTGGAGTCAATCAATAAGCGATTCAACCTTTTAGATGGCAGAATTGAAACACTGATGAACACTCAATTAGCACTGACTGAAAGATTGGTTGTTGTTGAGGAGCAAGGCTCAGATCATGAGCGGCGTATACACGCGCTGGAGATGAGTCTTGTAGACATGAAAAAGGCCAACAAAAAACTTTTAAAATAGATTGATGATTTGGAAGGGTGCTCGAGACACAACAACATCAAGATAGTGGGAATACCAGAGGGTGAGGAGAGCAGCAGTCCCACTGAGTTTGTCGCTGGATTGCTGCCGAAGTTACTCAGGGCAAGCAAGTTAGGGAAGCCTGTGATGGTGGACCGTGCACATTGCATCCCTGTGCCCAGACCCACGGATGGTAAGAGCCCACGGAGCATCATCACCAGGATTCATTTCTACCAGGAGAAAGAACTGATCCTATGGCTAAGTCGACAGCAACAGATAATGTATAATGAGCATCGAGTCTACATTTACCCTGACTACACCACAGAGGTGATGGCACAGAGATGAGGTTTTCGTGAGGTGACCCAAGCGCTCAGGGAGGGTCGGCGCAGGCAGACCTTTCTTTTCTTGAGAAAGGTCTGGTGAGCGAGACTAAGGGAGGGAGGGAAATTCCATATTAAGTACATTATTTTGTCTTTCTTCCACTGCGGAGTGACTGTTTTGCAGTGTATTATTTCATTGTCACATTGAACTGTTTTACTGGAGGGACTTTCAGCCACAGGCTATGTGCCCTGTGTTTCCCCTTGATTATGGGGTAGTTATTGGCATTATAGAGGCACTATGTTTGATATCTCAGCTCAGTTTGTTTGTCTTGACGCTACATCATTTATGCATGATATATTTGAGCAACCATGGCCCACTGCATTACATGAAAAATATTATTGGTGATCTGAGCAGTGATTATTTGTTTTCTATCTGTTTTATTTATTTAAAAAAAAATCATGTAAAAAAAACAACATAAAAGATAAAATTACAGTAACCTCATGGAATGTAAGGGGCCTTAGAAACAATGCAACATGTGGAAAGGTTTTTTCTCATTTGAATTCACTGAAGTCAGATATTTTACATTTACAAGAGACTCACACTATTACTGAACATAAATTAAAGGCCAGTTGGATTTTTCAGGTGTTCCACACACCTTTTACAACTCGAGCAAGAGGTGTTGCAATTCTGTTTTGTAATAATATCCCTTTTCTACTTAAATCCAAGGTTATAGATCCAAATGGGAGATTTATTCTGATTTCTGGTCATATTAGTTCATTTCCAATTACTTTGTTGAATATATATGGCCCGAACTCGGATGATCCTGCTTTTTTAAGAAAGGTTTTTGAACTACTCCCAGATGATGGTGCATCCAGGGTTGTTACTGGTGGAGCCTTTAATTGTTATTTGGATCCATCTCTTGATAGATCATCCTCTAAATCCCCTTCAACAATTAACTCTGTTCAAATATTAAATAACTTGATCAAATCCAGAAACATGGTAGATATTTGGAGAATACAACATTCTCACAAAAAGGAATACTCATTTTATTCACATGTGCATCAAACATATACTAGAATTGATTACTTTATGGAGGAAGCAGGCTTAATCTCCGATATAAGCAATACATAGTATCATAACAGACTCATTTCTGATCATAGTCCTCTTACAATGCGACTGCAATCATCTGTTTCCAAACCAAAATTTAATTGGAGATTTAACCCTCTCCTCTTATCTTCACTGGGTTTTAAGCACGACTAAAAATCTGAGAAACGTCTTAGAGATTAATAATAATAGGGAGGTTTCAGACTCCACTCTCTGGGAAGCACTTAAATGCACCATGAGAGGACTTATTATTTCTTTTGAATCATCTAGGAAAAAAGCCAAAATGAAAAGAATGAAAGAAATTGAACAGGAAATCACTCATATAGAAGAAGTATACATCACTACTACAATCTGACTACAATAAGATCCTGAAATTAAAATCTGAATATAACTCAATCCTTGGAGATGAAATTAGTAGTTTATTGTTAAAAACAAGACAGAAACACTTCGAATTAAGCGATATAAACCCCCAAAACTACTTTCAAGACAACTTAAAGGGGAGTTGGCAAAAACTGCTATCCATAAAATTCAGTCAGATGATGGACAGATATTTACGGATCAACAAGATATTAATAATCAGTTTAAAGAATTTTATTCCAATCTCTATACTTCAAATTCCAATGCAACAGGGGAAGCTGAATTAGCTGAAGCAATTAAATCATTCCCCACAGGTAAATCCCCTGGACCGGATGGGTGTGGTGCCGAATTTTACCAAGCGTTTCATGACATCTTAACACCTTTACTACTCAAGATGATTAATGACTCAATGGCAAGAAAAACACTCCCACACTCTTTATATGAGGCAAATGTGTGTGTCTTATTGAAAAAGGGAAAGGATCCCATGGATCCCGGCAATTACAGGCCCATCTCCCTGCTCAATCTCGATCACATAATTTTAACAAAAGCGCTGACCACCAGATCAAATAAGCATAGAGCATCAATTATTCATCCAGATGAAGCTGGATTCATCCCTGGCAGGCTTTCATTTTTCAATGTGTGACGTCTCTCCTCCCTCTTTCCGACTTGCACAGGTAGGAGGGACGGAGGTGGGAAAGAGTATCTGCGCCGGCGCGCACGGTGTGGCAAACTTGAAAAATCCGCCTGGCCACACCCAGTTGGCGAAGCGCAGGTGCGCTGCGCCTCCGCCGCGCCCGGTCTGCGAAACTAGAGCCCCATGAATCACTTAACTCTGCCCCCCTCTGGATAAAACGAGAACTCACGTCCTTACTAAAGCCACATGTCTCACTGTCTTTCTTACTGTTTACCAATACTGCATCACCTGTTAAATCAGTAAGTCACAGTTTTGTCGTCAGAAATTCATTCGATACTCAATCAAATTAAACATGTTTACAAAATTCCTAATGTATCAATATATACACCAATCTGTCAAAATCATGCCAGCATTGCTGGACAGTACATTTGCTGCATGGAGTGTAAAAGGTCTTAAATGTATAAATGACTTTTATTTAGACGGCACGTTTGCATCTTTTGGTCAATTAGGTCAGAAGTATATAAGTATATATATATAACAACAGAGTAAAAAAGGGGAATTGATAAGTATATCATCATCATCTTCTTCTTCTTCTTCTTCTTCTTCTTCTTCCATTTTAGTTCTTTAGGTCTGGGTCTGTTTTCCTGATTTAATGCGTCAGTATACAGTGCTATTTTGGACAAAAGTATTCTTTCAACTGTGTGGCAACAGCTTGGTCTGAGATAATCTTTTGTTGGACAAATGAAATATTGTGCTGCACAGTCTAAATGATGTGACTGCTGAGAGCTGATACAAACTGTGAGTATGAAGTTGAAGTTTGTGCAGGAGCTGCTGAGTATCAGTAACTGTCCATGGTGCTGAAACCAGTCTGCTCTCTCCTTCAGCTCACGTTTTTCTATCCTGCCTCACATGGCAGGCTGCATGCTGACAGGTAAACTGTAAGGGTGATTTCTTTGCCCCGCTGCAATGGGAGATTTCGACGAGAGTAGTCTTTACTTTGCGCTGTGACGGAGCTCAAACGGTATGCAAACAGCCGAGAGACAGAGAGACGGGCAGAAAGAGAGAGAGAGTCATCGAGAGAGAGAGAGAGAGAGAGGGGAGGATGATGTCATAGTTTTTAGTCTGTACCATAGAAGAAGCAGATGGATGCAGGCTTCCTCCTTTTCTTGAGTTCCTGTCTCCATCTCCATCCCCAACATCAGCCTCAGCATCAGGACTCATCGAGGACAAAGAGTGACAAACCGCACAAGCAGAGTCTGTTCGGGTAAACTGTCTGCAGGTGGAGGAAACAAAGCGGAAAGCCTTCCTGTTGATGGATGTGAGCGGATCATCAGCCGAAGGAGAAGTCCGATAAAGACGTGATATGGACCAAAATATCGGAGCAAGCTCTGGGTCAGTCCTCTTTTCTGTCTTTATTCTGTATTATGAGCAGGCGGCAGTCTAGAGGAGCTAGTCCTGCCCAGAAAGGAGGAGGAGGAGGAGGAGAGACACACAGAAGGGTGTCGACGGAGAGAGGCAGGGGTAGAGGAGAAGAGGAGGGGAGGAACGGAAGAAAAATAATAGAGTAATATTACAAGCTTCCAATAATGGCGGCTAAATCGGACGGGGTCCTGAAGATGAAGAAGAGCGACGTGGCCTTCACCCCCCTGCAGAACTCCGAGCACTCTGGCTCGGTGCAGGGGCTCCACCCGGGCGCTCAGCCCGACTCTGCGGGCACCGGGGACGGAGACTTCGTCAACGGGGAGTCGCGGTGTTGCGGCGGCGGAGGCTCCAACTCGACGTGCCTTCGCCTTGGCAGAGAGCAGCAGAAATACACAGTGTGGGACTGCTTGTGGATCGTAGCCGCAGTGGCCGTGTATCTGGCCGATGTGGGCACCGACGTGTGGCTGTCGGTCGACTACTACCTCCGCCGCGACTACTGGTGGTTCGGCCTGACGCTCTTCTTCGTGGTGCTGGGCTCCTTCTCGGTCCAGCTTTTTAGCTTCAGATGGTTCGTCCATGACTTCAGCACCGAGGACGGAGCCGAATCCGCCGCCGATTGCTCTCACATGGATGGGAATAAGCTGCTGAGCGGCTCGGCCTCGCACGGCGACGTTACCGCTCAACACCACCCGGCTACGCCGCAGAGACAGGCGTCGACCGCCAGCAAGAACACCACGACCAACAGCACCGCGAGCACTGCGGTGGGCAGCAGGAGTAGGAAGCGATCGGCCTACTACTCCTTCTGCGTCTGGTTCGGCCAGTCCGTCATCCACATTCTCCAGCTGGGCCAGATATGGAGGTAGGACAGAGGCTGGGATGGAGGCCTTGGGATGGCTCACAGTGATGGTGTGTGTATGTGTTTGTTTATGTGTGGAATAAATGAATGAATGAGCAGAGGGCTGCTCTGACAGTAGTTGGCACCATGGTGGCCTCTGAATAGTGCCAACTCTTACAGTGTGGCTACCAGCTGCCATCTTTAGCATGCTCCCTTCTGCAGGGCCAGCACACATGATACTGTGGGAGGCTCTCAGCTCACTTATCTGCCATATCCCACCAACACAAGCTAAACAGGAATGATACTTTCCATCCTTTAGTAGAAAGACAAGGAGTTGGCCCTGCTGTCAGTCATACCTGGTGGTGTTCAGCAGTAAATGCCGCTGATGCTGAGGAGACCTTCTCTTTTAGTGCCATTGGAAGGAACTTCCTGAGCAGCTTCTGGGTGGAGTCTTGAATTTGAATGACCCTTAACTCAGGATACATGTTGGCGATTGACAACAGTTAGCCCACAGTCATTCATTAAATCTATGTAGAAACAATTATTATGCAGCAGACAATTTACTGAGAATAAAAAGTGAAGCCTGCAGGCAGACCAATAGGCTGCTGACATGAGATGCACGTGCTGTACAGTAACCAGTGGTGGAACAAATATGCAGTAAACGTATAGGGATGCACAATATTGGATTTTTTTGCCGATATCCAATATGCTGATAGTATCGTGCTTATAAATATATAATAAGATAAGATAAACTTTATTGTCCCAAGCAGAAATTTGTTTTGTAGTTATGTGTGTGTGTGTGTGTGTATCTATGTATCTATCTATCTATCTACATCTATATATATATATGTGTGTGTGTGTGTTTGTGCGTGCGTGTGCGTGTGTTCTTAAAATAACAAAACTAAAGACCTCTCATTAAGAAACTTTTGACTAAGATATTATTGAATTTTTAAAACTATACTAGTGGTTTTTGATCTGGACCTGGTTTTATGTGGTCTACATGTGAAAAAAAACAGTGAATGCATCTCCCCTTTTTGCATTCTCAGAAACAGAATGAAGGTATCACAAAAGGTTTGAATATACATTCAGTGTGTCTCAAATGGCATAATTCTGTACTAAACACTTAACTGTTTGCAATTTGCTGTCTGTTTGGAAAAAGCCATTGTTACTTTCAGTATGTGCAAAACGGCAGTGTGTGACTTGAGACAACACTACCCTGCTGAAATTGGTGCACCACAGAAGAAGTACATCATGTACATAGTGTACTACATTTCAGTGTACTAATAGAAGTATGCAGTTTGAGACACACTAATTGCTTTGGCTAAAATATGTTCATGAAAATCCCCAAATGAGTCTAACGTTATGTGAAATATGTTCCCTGTAATGCTTGTTTAAAATCTAGTGCTGCGAGGTGTGACCACTGAAATGTCACTATCTTGTGTTACATGTTGGCTTATGCAGCTAGTTGGGACAGAAATGTCTTGCGAGTGAGTCAAGTTAGCAAGGGCTAGCAGTTTGCTTATCTGTAAAATGCCTGGGAGGTGTGTGTTTAATAATGTATGGATTTTGAATCAGAATTTGTAATCCATGGCTCAGGAGAGAGGCATAGCCTAGCCATACTGAATGTAGGCTCTGCACCAAAGATTTTGGTACTGGCAACATGAGGAAAATGGCTCTGGTCAGCCATGCTAAAGGGAAAAACAAAAATGCCGCTCAACAGACTGCCAAGGTCTACCCATGTTTTACGCATGCTGGAGCCAGGCTAGATTACCTCTTCTACCCAAATGCAACCAATCTATTGCTACATCCAATGATCTGCTTACGTATTTTAAACTTCCTAAATAAAATAATGGAAATAGTGTTAAACATTATGAAAGAGTTATGGAAAAGTTTTGAAAATTCATTGGTAAAAATGTGTGGGAACTCTGTCAACCTTCAACCTCTCTGGGATAATCTAGTCCAGATTTGACAATAGGTTAAGTGTGAAAGTGAAAAAGGCCTAGTCCACTGTGGTCTACATGTAAAAAAGGTCAAATGTCCATTTTTTAAACATTTTTGAATAGAATAAATGTTTCACAAATTTGAAACTATGTTTTAAATAATATATAGCCTCTCTGGGATAATCCAATCCAGATTTAATCCATCTAACCCATTTTCACAGATAGAAGAAAAGTTTCACAAATCTGAAAGTAGGCTTCAGGTAGCATTGAGGCTTTACCTTAAATGTCTAACATGTTTTTACAACAATAAGATGTGCAAAAAGCCAAGGTTCAGTTGCTCAGCAATGTAAGTAACTTTCCCTTAACTTTTCCCTTAACTTCTAAATCAGAAGCTGTGAATCGGAAGCTAACTTCAGCGTTTTTGGCCAAATATCGATATTATATTGAAATCGTCATTTGAGACTAGATATTGTCTTAGATTTTGAAAAGCGTAATATCGTAAGTGTCTTTTCCAGTTTTAAAGTGCTGTAATTTTCTAAACTTTGCCTTTACCCATTCATCACATCCACAGCACTAATGATTATTAATCAGAACATTCATTGTGTAAATATTTTGTGACAGCACCAACAGTCAGCCCTACAATATTGTTGCAATATCAGTATCAAGGCATTTGGCCAAAAGTATTGTGATATATGATTTTCTCCATATTGCTCAGCCCTAATCTATAACAGTGCAGGGGGGCCGCCAAATTACAGCTTCTTAATTTAAGCTTAATTTAAGTTATTTTTTTGTTTAAAATGTGTCTGAAAATTAGGGCTGCCCCCGTCTAAGAATTTTCCTAGTCGACCAATAGTCGTCATTTAGGGCGATTAGTCGCCTAGTGGCCGGCACGTTAACAATATCAATTTAATCATTTAATTATATATTTTGGGCGGGGCAACACAATGGTTTGTGTTCAAGGTCTGAGAAAGAATAGTATAAGAAACATTGTTAACACTGTGCTACATTACAGAGAAATACAAAACCCTTCATTAATATAGACCAATATTTTATCTACAAGTGCACGTCACACATTGAGCAAGCTGCCTGTTAATTACTGTCTGCAAAGCAGTAATGATTGTGCTAACTGGCTAATGGGCATGTAGCCATGTTTCAGATGATACGTCATGTTTGTAGTCAACAAATGATGTCAAGTTTACATATCACCTTGGTTTTGTCCTTCACCTTCTTAAAATGATCCCTGTCCGACATGTTATCAGCTAGACCAGGCCCAGAGTGGCTAATCGGGAGGACTGGGACAATTCCCGGTGGGCCGGTCTTAAGTTGGGCCGCGAGGGCCGGTATTAAGTTGTTGGGTTTTTTTTTTTATTGGGCCAGTGTTCGGTTGTTGTTGTTTTTTTTATTGGGCTGGTGTTCAGTCATGGCACTGGGTATCACGTATGCTGCTACCGCTGTCCCTCGCCGCCTCCAGTGGCAGCTCTTTTGTGTGCATGGGGGGCGTTCCGATGTAGCGTCTTTTGCGTGCACAAACCCATTACTTTCAGTGTAGACGCACGTCATGCACGCTCACAAGTCGTAGCAGCGCGCATTCAGTGCGACGCGGTTGTTTTTATCGTCCTGGCGCACAGCTCCACGGACCTGCTTCTCCCTCCGGTGTTGTGTCAGATCCCGGTTCCCTTTAGGCTGTGTCTCTCCTACTGTTTCCCACAGAGCTCTGCCCTGTTTGAAAGACGAAGGAAGCCCGTATGTGGAAAGACGTCGCCTCTGAGATGTAGAATGTGTATTATAGAAGAGAAACACACATTTCAGGACCATGACTTGTATCTTCAGAACAGACATGTCCTGTGATTTTCAGCCTCCTTTCATATTTAATAGAGGGGGGACAATACCTGACAGTAATATTCTCAGCTGTCAGGATGTGCCTGCTGTAAAAGGTAAATATAATCATAGAAGGCTGAAAATCACAGGACATGTCTGTTCTGATTATACAAGTCAGCAGGGTAAAGCTCAAGCATGTGGGGGCTCCTTTCATATTTAATAGAGGGGGGGGGACCGTATCTAAAAGTACCGCTGTCAAGATGCCCCCCACCACAGGCCTTTGCCACCTTGGTCTCGAAGAAACCCGGGGAAAACCCTGAGAGATAGTGTTATCAGAGAGTGCAACACTTTTTAAAATTTTTCAAATTTAATATTTTTATTTATTCTTATATTTCATTTTTAAGGTTTGGATATCTCTGAACACTTATTTGAACAGAATATAGATTCTGATATTGTTGAAAAGGATGTTGGAGATGTGCACTCATGTTGAAATAAATGTACATTGTGAAGCAACCCTCACTTACACTGAATTGGAAATATTTTAGAAAAATACACTGAATTACAAGGCTTTAGAGAACAGTGCGCTATTGTAGACTTAACATGTAAGGTTATAATAGGTTGTGATCTAAAGTGGGCTGGTCTGAGGCATGAAACTCCAGGGCTGAAAATGAGTCCCACTCCAGCCCTGAACTAGCCTGTGTAATAACCACAAGTACCAGCCCTGTAAATTAGGGGCCATACAAATGTTGCATCTTGGCGCTACTCTTGTTCCTTTTCTGTGCCAGCTTTCAAGAACATGGTGGCAGGTTGCGGCTGAGATTGCAAAGCAACCTTAACAAGCATTGTATAGCCTATTTAACTGAAATCCTGAGTAGAGAGCTGATCTTCTTCCAGGCGCTGTTTATAAGTGTGTGGGCCTATCGCCCATGGGAGAGATGTAAACCTCGGACAGCCCTGCACGAAATAATCAACTTTTCCGTATTTATCAGTCTGAATATTTACAGAAGAAGGGAAAGATATCTGTCAGCTGTGATTGGTTTGTAAAGTGATTCCTGTCTGACTGCTGAGCGTGGCCTGTGTCTGTCTTTATTTTGACAAGGTGCAGTTTCACATCTATTTTATTTTTTTCCCCAGGCCAAGCAACCAATGAAATCTTGTCAACTAATGACCTCTCTGGTTGATTAACGTTTGGTCTGCAACTGGGGGCAGCCCTACTGAAAATATACTTAACATAAATCCAACATTTTATGAGCAACAATAAATTGGCTTATTCATGAAACATTTAACACACTCATTTAATTTACAGTATACAACATTAATGCTGTTACCCATGAATCCTTGTGCAATTATGTAAGCTCCAATTAGCTGTACGGACGTTCTTGTGAGCTACAATGGATTGTTTTGTAAATTTTGATAAAAGAGACTCCACCTCAGACACCACCAGTGAAAGTGCACAGCGTGAGCCTAATGCACCTAGCCATGCTACAACTGCTGCTAAGTTAGCAGCTACAGGCAGCACAAACAAGAGAAGACCCAAAAAATATTCAGAGAATTATCTCAAGTGCAACTCAGTTTTATAAAATATATGTAGTAGGGGGTCCCTGCTCCGTTTCTCTTTTTTAGCCAAAGGGACCCTGGCCTGAAAAATGTTGGAGACCCATATTTTATAAGATGATGATATGGTTTGTATATATAGCTAGTAATTAGCCTACAGGTGTAACATTTCCATGTGAAAGGTAGTGGAGTAGAATAGCATTGTAAGTAACAGTTATTTTCATAATTACTTTGCAGATTATTTTCTTAGTTAATTGTTTGACCAAATATGTGAGAAAATATCCATCACAGTTTAAATCTCAGAGTCTAACCTGCCATATTAAAATGTCTTGTTTTGTTTAAAACCTAAAGTAATTTAATTAAGTATCAAAGAAGACAAAGAAAGGCAGCAAAGCTTGAGACTGTAGCATTTAGCCTTCAGGTTATAACCATTTCTCAACACATTGACTTGAAAAGTGTTTAAATATCTTAATTTTAATGTAAATGTACATATTTCAAAATTCAATGTTACACTCGGCAGCAGATTGCCAAAACTTCCACATCCCCCAAAAGCAGATCACATGACCTCAGGGTCCTTAGTAGTAGCACCAACACGGCTGCAGCCTAATGTTACTGTCTGCTCAACCTGTCCTGGCCTGCGCTTATGTAGTCATATTCCAGGACTTCCTAAGTCTGTCTTGTGATATTTACAGTATATTCTGTACATTAATCTAAGTGTTCTCTGTCCTTTCTTGCACCTAATTCATGCTGAGATTGGACTGTAGCAGCACTGTGACCACAAACAGGAATACACAGGTTTAGATTTCAGATATGTTTTTGGCAGTTTGGATGTCTATGAAGCTGAACTCCAGACAAATGTGAGGTTGGAACACAATGAAATTGTCTGAGGCTAAGTAGGAGGATTCATTACTTTTATTTTTCTCCAAACAGGTTAAGGTGTAATATTTGTGACATTCTGAATGCACAAGATGCTCTGTTGTACAAACCTAAGTTGGGAACCTACATTACCACAACAGTAACACTAGC
The DNA here is from genome assembly GCF_041903045.1 of Epinephelus lanceolatus. NCBI lineage: Eukaryota > Metazoa > Chordata > Actinopteri > Perciformes > Serranidae > Epinephelus > Epinephelus lanceolatus. The sequence continues at coordinate 4,056,701 of NC_135745.1, read as the reverse complement.
ATAACAGAGACATAAACAACTAGTTAGTGTAGAACAGTGCTGAAACAATTAGTTGATCAGTTGACAGAAAATGATTTACCAACAGTGTTTGATAATTAATCATTTATTTTAAAACTGACTGCAGTCCCTCTTTTGCTGCTTTCTCTGTTCTTTTATTTTTTTTATCACTGTTAGTGTTAACTGATTATCTTTGGGTTTTGTTTTATTCTGTTGCTCTGAGAAAACCAGATATGTTGGACTCTGGGAAGTTGTAATTGGCATATCTCCACTATTCTGTGTCAATGAGAATTTGTGAATTATGAATGAGAGTTTGAGTCAAAGATCTCTCTATGTAAAGTTATGATCAGTTACACTACCATCAGCTGTAAAAACTGGTTGGTTTAATGGTCTCCCTGAAGAGCAAAGGCTGTGTTTATGAAGGGATTTTGGTGATCCTATAAATAGCAAGTACATTTAATATTTTTTCCCTTATTATATTAACATTAATATAGCAGCAAACCACTTTTTGCTATGTAAAGATATACTGGAGAAATGTCAAACTGAACGGAGAATGGAGTCATACTCCCTCTGTGTGTTTTGTAATTTGAGCTTCTCTGTTGGTTGTTGTTGTAACCATGGTAGCCATGCCAGCCACATGTGCATGTTAGTGCATGCAAGTCCCTGTGATGGTGCAGCTCCACTGTTCTTGACCTGCTTGTGTCCGCCCTGCCCTGCAGGTTACTTTTGGGTGTGGGTGTCCATCTTGCAATCCTTCCACCCCCTTCTTTACTAGTTCTCTACACAAGGGTGATTTATTTACAAAAAAGCAACAAGACAAAAACGGTTTCTGTCAAACTTCGTTGAATGAAATGCCTTCTGGACTGACTGATGATTTTGTAGGGATACGGCATGAGCATATATACTGGCCAATTCAAATCAAATCATCTCCCATCATGCATTATATATATCTACTGTATATATAAGAACAACTGGCAGTGGCTGATTCACATCAACAACTTATTGTAACTATAAGACATTTGCTTAAAAACCTTTTTTTGTTAACATCATAGATTATCAACAACAATACAATAACATCAGTCTCGCTTTCCTGGTTGTACACAGAGCTGTTCAGGAAGTTGCTGGTGCTGTAGCTTGATTGGCCGTCTTGATGTGAGCACCGTTTGTATCTTTGAAATTGACACAGCCTCTTGTCCTCTCATAACACTGCCAGCTTGGTCCGCATCGCAGGCATGCCTTGTGCAGTGAATAAGTTGCTTCTCATAAACAATGATGATAACCATCTCAGACTGCAGTTTCACGGTATCATGGTATTACAGAATTAATATTATCAGTCAGAATGACCCTTAATGGAATAAAAGTGGAAGGCTTACTGCTGGTTGAACAAATGTTTTCTAACTATAATTGAAACTTGAAACCACTTTGTTGATGGAAATATGTGTAAAAACTCTCCCCTTTGAAAATGACTAAAATAAAGGGGAGATTCCTTTTTTACAATATCGGAAATAAGCAAATGTACATGATATGATAACCGCCAACTTTTATATCATGGTATACCTTGAAACTAGTATATCGCTGCAACCCTAGGCTACAACATGGATGTATAAGGAGACCTGAATACAGCATTTGAAGTGGGACCCCATTCATTCCTATGAAAGTTGCTCATTGACATGTGAAACCAAAATGGCTGAACTGCCACATATAAAATTACCCAAATGATCGACACTGCTTCCTCATTGTGTGGCCCACAGAGCAGGCGCACTAGAGACGTCCACTGGCCATTCCAGTTATTTCTGGTTTAGCACTCTGCTAACCTGAATAGGGATAAAATAATTTAATCTTGCAGCTCTTCTAAACTTTCCACAATATTACCAGACCAAATGGATTCAGTCCTGACAGTGAAACGAGCCATTTCACAGGGGTTGTGACACTCAAAAAAATGTCTGTACTGATTTAAAGACGTCTCATCCACCTTGTAAGTCAATGGTAAAAAGTCTGTTTGGGCCCAATGGCATCATGGGACGGACTCAAAAGTTGTAATTCCACTGTTTGTCCACAACGAAAATTGGCTTCAAAGCCTGACACACTTCCTGGGAGCCTGGACTGCACCCTGCTGGCTGGCTCATGGCTGCTGCTCTGCATTGTGCTCATATAGTGGTTCCTGCTGATAATTGGACAGCATCATCATGGAAGCATAGCACACAACAGAGTCCTACATGGGTCCATTTTTGGAAACCCACACCTGCCCATACCAGTAAAGGTTAGTACCAGAACCGACCCGTTCCACGTCATTATGTCTAAGTCAAAGCTGCACCCGCCCACACCCATTAATAAAGTCCCGCGACCCGACGGAATTTTGGGTTGATAATAATGATTGAGGTGTCAAAATATGACACATATACTGCACATCTTTTTCATTTGTTTTATTCTGAAAAATAAAAAATAGTGTAGCTCAAATGTAGTTAATCATTACCTGTGACCGTACCGGTGAATTTATGTATATCTATACACATATAGATACATATGAGAGAACCATGTGCAGAAAACCTGAATCACACTCTGAATCATAGATTTGGTCTGAATATCGCATCCAGCTCCTTTAAGGACAGTGTTTTCACTGTAAGATGTCCATCTTTGCAGACTTCTTTTAGTTGGATGGATATTAAATACTTTATTTGTGACAGATCATATTTGTAGTTTGTGAGAGGGGACGTTTACAATGTCAAAGATGCATGTGCTTGGTGTGTGACATAGTTACACTCATCAGTAAGCCAGTGCGACTTGTGCTGCTGTTCACAGAGCAGCTCTGAGCATCAGGTCTGCTCTCTGCGTTTTAGTGTCTTTGATAAGCAGTAACTTTAGAATGAAAGCAGTAACAGTAAAGGACAGCTTATAAGGTTTTTGGTTTTTTGTGCATTTTTTAGCATATTAATGCTCAGCACATTTTTCATTCTTCTTTGCTTCAAATACCTCATGTGATCCAGTGTGCAGGGGCCCGAACACAAGGGATTGTTCTCACGTTTCATGTCTGGAATCCTCGGTTAAGGAGAAACTGTATCAGCAGAAATAAAAGAAAATATTGGAAATATTAGAAATTGGACAGAAAGATGAGAGATCCTCTGTCAAAGAGATGGAGAGATGATTTACTTCTTTCCACTTATTTTCAAATAGAACATGGCATCAAACAGCATCTCCACATCCTCCTAAATCCAGTGAGACAGTTATCCTTCTCATGGTTAATGAATGCTGCTCAGCAAGTTGCATGAGGTTTGATATTGCTTGCATGTCCATGTGCTCACTCCACTGAAATCTGTTTTGAATGATCCCTTGATGCAAAGTATCAGACCCACGTCAAAAAATAAGACCAACAACTGGGCAAAAAAAATCTCTGACTATGCCTCTGTACCGGCAATAGCCATGTCCTGAGGCATTCCGTCTATCCCATCCTTGTGGACATGATATCTCAAGGATGCCTCAAGGAAATTTCTTCAAATTTGGCACAAATGTCCATTCAACGATGAACTGATTAGTCTTTGATGGTCATAGGTCAAAGGTCAAGGTCACTGTGACCTTATCTGTCTCATTCTCATGAATACATTATCTCAAGAACACTACAAGGAAATTTTAATTTAATTGATATACTTTATTAATCCCCCTGAGGGGAAATTCAATTTTTTTTTTCACTCTTTTTGCCATTAACACACAGGTCCGAAAGACACACACATGCACAAACAGGACCTATACATGCACAAAGTGGAGAGATGTCAGAGTGAGGGGGCTGCCTTGGTCAGGCCCCCCAAGCGGTTGGGGGGTTTGGTACCTTGCTCAAGGGCACCTTGGCAATGCCTAGGAGGTGAACTGGCACCTCTCCAGCCACCAGTCCACGCTCCATATTTGGTCCGGACGGGGACTCAAACAGGCGACCCTCCGGTTCCCTACTACTACTATGGCTACTGCCGCCCCCCAGTGTCTTCAATATGGCACAAGCGTTCATTTGGATGCAAGTTAAACTTATTAGAATTTGGTGGTCAAGGGCAAAGGTCAAGGTCACTGTGACCTTGCTTTCATCTCATTCTCATGAACACAATCTCTCAAGAACAGCTTGGGGGATTTTTTTCAAATTTGGCACAAATGTCCACTTGGACTCAGTGATGAACAGATCAGATTTTGGTGGTCAAAGGTCACGGTCTATGTGACCTCATCTGTCTCATTCTTGTGAACACAATATCGCAAAAGTACTGGAGGGGAATTTCTTTAAATTTGACACAAACGTCCACGACTAAAGAATAAACTGATTAGAATGTTATGGTTAATGGTCAAAGGTCAAGGTCACTGTGACCTCACAAAACATGTTTTTGGCCATAACTCAAGAATTCTCCCACTAATTATGACAAAACTTCAAACAAATGTCTAATAAGATAAAATAATGAAGTGATGACATTTTATATCCAAAAGGTCAAAGGTCAACTTCACCATGACATCATAATGTTCTGCATTAAACACTTTTCCTGTCCATTACTCAATGTCATATCTCAGGAACACTAATCTTGAGACTGTGCTGATTGTATAGATCCCGGGGGGAAGGTGGGTGTGAAGCATCCATGTTTTCACAGACATAGATATAAACTGTAAGAGAAACTTCACAGGTGCATGGAGGCATAGCTTTTTAAATGTTTGTTTGTTTTTATTAGGACATTTTGGGAAAGTTTTGTTAATTTCTGTTAGACAGTGAACAGTAAAAAGGTGACAGGAAATGAGGGAAAAGTTAAGGGGTAAGACCTACAACTATAGTCCCTGTCTGGCCTCAAGCCTTGGGTGTTGTGATCACATGGTGTCTTTGGCCAGCAGAATGCCCCAATTTCCTATTCTGTCCACTCAACACAATATGTGATTCAGTGCCAAAATCAGTCTTACAAGCCAGTTGAGTAATTTTTGTTAAAAAGGGGTTTGCCCTCAAGTTAACTGGATATGGCAGCGTCACATTCTATTCCTCAGTTCACACACATTGTTTTCACATTGTTTTATAGATATTTTTTTTCTTTTTTTCTATATTTTTACAGATATTTCTTGTTTTCAGTATTTTAAAATGCATTTGCAGCTCTGTTATTGTCAGTGTGGTACTGAACTCAGCACACTATCATCTTTGTTTGTGTCTGCATTTCTTCAATAGTGTTTTAAGATGAGGGAACGCTGGCACTGCTTCACAGACTGCAGAGGAGAAGTAACAGAAACAAGAACTGGATTTGTTACATATACAAGTTCTGTAACAAATAATTTCATTAAAGGTGTAGTGTTTAGGATTTAAGGCAATATATTGGCAGAAATGGAATATAATATTCACAACTATGTTTTCATTAGTGTATAAACACCTGAATTGAGAATCATTGTGTTTCTGTTACCTAAAGCCCAGTTTCCACCAAGCAGTACAGTACGGTTCAGTTTAGTTTGATACACCTTTCTTCCGTTTCCACCGTGAAAAGTTGTGGATGGTACCAATGGAACTGTTCCTTTCCATCCCCATGTTTGGTCACCCCTCTGTTGGGGTACCTAGCACACAGATCTGGTACTAAAAGGTGGAGCTAGAAATACTGCAGTCTGTTGATTAATCAATAGAGGACAGTCAGTCTTGCTCAGGGCTGAGTTGTGGCTAGTTTTGAGGCTTATGTAACCAATGTTCATACCGTGACAAGTCTTACATACATTACTAAGCTATAATTAAAAAATGAAAGGATGTTTTGTTGCCTCTCAAAGCAGCTGTAGAAAGAGAAAAAAAACTGAATTCACTGGGGCAACTGTTTACTTGTAATGTTACTAAATACATGAGTTGAGGACGTGAATCCTTCAGCACACCTTAAATTTCAATGACAACTTTGACCATTCCGTTAGTTCTTATTGTCTCTCTTGGATGATATACACTTGTAGTAAAAATATATTTTCATTTCTACCTGATTATGTGAACTGCATATATTCTAATCCTCACGTGAAGAAAAAAAAAGCATTGTGGAGTGTTGCTCCTGTGGTTTCAGCAATAAACCCCTGTGCTTTCCTGAGAAGGACTATATGCACAAACCCACTTTAAATATCCCATGGAGAGATACTCTCACTGCAGCCTGTTCTATTTTGTTCTGAAAATGTCTGTGTTACCCCTGTTCTGTGGACAATAAATGAGGTGCAGACTTCCATCTGTGTCACTGATGATGAGGAAATACAGCAAGCGCTGGACAGAACAGTGATTGGCATTAACATTTAAGAGTACTGTTTGTGGTAGAAACACTTAACGGACCAAGAGTCTAGATACCTTGTCTGAAAGGTTACTTTTGGTTCCATAGGTACCATACTGAAAGTGTTTGGTGGAAACAGGACTTTAGAACAAGCCATTTATATTTATATACAGATGGTTCTCTTCCACTGAGTCCGCTATATTGTTCTACAGTAGCCTAGAAAGGACAAACCAAGCACTGGCTCTAGAAAGTGCCATTCATGTTTTCAGGCTGGCTACTGGGGTTCTCCTACGTGCTTGGCACAGGTAATATATTAGTTTGCCTAGGAACCAGATAAATCTGTGAGCTCATGTTTTTATCATAATCTGATCATTTCTATCAATCAGTCATCAATCTATCATATCTATTGTACTTTTAATATTGTTCATAGTAGAAAATCAGTGTGTTTTCCTGCCAGATTTGCTCGCAGAAAAACTAGACCCGGCTGAAACTATTGCTGCAGATCTCAGCTTCATGACGAGTCCTATTTGAACAGCCCAATTGCTTCACATGGGCACTGAAAGGACGCAGGCAGTGCTCTTTGGAAAACTGTAGCGCTTTGCAGCACTTCCACGTCCAGTTGGTGATTGTTGGGACAGTGCAAAACAAACTAAGATGGCTTTTGTGAGTTTCATTTTTTGGTTTGTTTGTTTTTGTCAACTTTGAATGAAGTGTGTTTTACCACGATAAAATTGTTTATTTAAATGGAGTCAGGTGGGTTTAGGTGACGGTGATTTTGAGGCTGTTTCTGGTTAAACAAAAAAGGATTTTACTCTTTGTCATCGGACACTTAAAATAACAATCAGAACCTGTCAGTGGCAAAAACAAGTACTTTTAATGGATGTAAGTAGACCAGTAGTGCCCATTAATGTTACATCGCAGTCTGGAACACATCTGCTGGCTCTCTCTCTTAATACGGGACCAGTTTCAAAAACTGTTGTTCCTATTTGTCACTTAGATACAACAACATGGAAAAATAGGGTCCAGGTTGAAAAATAACCAAGTTAAAAGTTAAAGCTATAGTTGGTAATGTTGTAGAGCTAGCAAGATTTGAAAGTGGCACCTCCTCTAAGGCCCCATTGTTCAGCAAACTTATTCTCCTGCTAACTCTGTATTTATGCTGAGGAGTGTGCTGAATATTTCCGGCAACGGTGACACGTGATGAGTGCACACAGGGAGGAGGGAGGGACAGAGAGGGGCGTGGGCAGGACCAGAGCGATATATAAGGACGAGACATGAAGGCATCTGATTGGTTCTTTCCACTCGCACCGAGAGGCAGAGATTGGTCAGAGTTTTTACAGGCCTGCAGCTGCCACAGAGGTCGGATTTTTTTCGTTCTTTTTCTGAATACATTATGTATTGACTACTCTCAGGATGGAAGGACCATTTCACCCAGTATAACAAAAAGTGTTTCTGAACAGAATTACCAACTATAGCTTTAAAATGAATAAAAGAGTATATCTCACTCTGACCTTGTCACATATTGACATTTGGTCATGGACTTTCCACATGGAGATATGACATTTGTTGCAATGGTTGTTGACATTCTGGGATGCCATGTCAGCTCCAGCCTGTTAGATGCATTGTCATGAAAACATGAAACAATAGGCAGACAGAATGGCCACAAGAAAGTCTCATAGATTGCAACACATTCTCACTCCAACCTTGTCACATAATGACGTTTCTACATCAAGACATTACATGAAAGGTATCTTGTATGTGTAGTTTTTTGACGTTCTGGTACGCCGTGTCAACTTCTGCCTTTTACATGCATTGTCTGTTTTCAAAATACACTTCTGTTTTCACAGGAAATGTACAGTTTGCATACAGTCTCTTTCAAAATAAATGCACTATGTTGGTACAACACTGCAAATTGAGGTTTTTTTCCCTTCAACAACAAGCACACATGGTGAAATTTAGCCAACACACACACGTGGTGGGTTTAGGACAAAAGAAAAGGGTTTGGCTTAACATTCATACTGTATATGAAGCAAACACCAGCCTCCTGGGTAAAGGTCGGTGGTTGTTGGACCCATCCACCACCCCTTCCACCTGCCCTACTCGAACTTTCGCCTCCTTAACTTATGTTGTTGCCCAGCCACAATTCCCTCTGACACCGCTGGGCCAAATAACAGCTACTGGCTGCGTATCATGCCAATTTGAAAGGACAAATTTTTCATTGGTGTCTGATGCCAAAAGTCCCTGACCACTGAAGCACTGAATTTCGAATTCGGAATGAGCCCGCATAGGTGCATCTCTCTCTGTCTTTCTCTCACCCTCTATGTATCATTTTGTCACTTGGATTGTTGTACATTTATAATGTTGATCTGTTCTTTACATAACATCTATTGCATGTCTGTCCGTCCTGGAAGAGGGATCCCTCCTCAGTTGCTCTGCCTGAGGTTTCTAGCATTTTTACACTTTAAAGGGTTTTTTGGGGAGTTTTTCCTTATCTGCTGTGAGGGTCCAAGGACAGAGGGATGTTGTATGCTGCAAAGCTCTCTGAGGCAAATTGTGATTTGTGATATTGGGCTTTGTGAATAAAATTGAATTGAACTGAATTAAAAAATGGGAGGCCTACAATTTATAATAGTTTATATTATCAATTGTGAGTAACACAATTACCACAAAAGTTTGTGTTAGTGGTGTTTTTAAGATAAACAGTAGTAGACTATTGCACAGTCTCACCACATCATAAAACTAAGTGTCAGTCAATACATTACAGTCATTATATTGAACTTAGTGCTCATCATACTTTTCATTAGTGGACATGCAGCATCTTAATGAGCTATTAATGGACATGCAGAGCTTCACTCTGGATCCAGTCAGTCCCCAGTGGATTCTCCTCACTGAGATGTCAAGGTCGTGCAGCCACGTTTTGCCTGCTCTATACACAATTTGATTCTGTAATCTCAAATTAATTGCATTAGTATTATTTTTTTTAAACCTTAATTTTAGGATTTTTTTCATTGCAGTATCATTATATACTCCTAACTGTTGTGCAGCGAATCTTATGGCTGGCACCAGTGAATGAATGAATTATTGTTTCTGTTTGTGAACATACAAGCCAGCATATTTGGTGTGGCTGGAGATACTACCTCAGCTTTTAACAAATATTAATCAGCTCAAGTCCCACCTGTTTTGGTTTATGAAGCCTTAGTCAGTTTAGATCTAAAGCCCATGCAGATCCAACATGTTCTCACTCCCAGCTCATCACATATCACCACTTGGTCAGTGGACTTTCTTGTCTACATATGACATGCTAGGAATCCTGGGTGCATCTGTTGTTGACGTTTTGGGGTGGTATGTCAATGTATGCCTCCTACCTGCATTGTGTCTTTTCAAAATACACTTGTTTTCACAGAAAATGTGCAGTTTCTGCTTGTTAATGCATACAGTTTGTTTTTTTAAAGAAACTTACATCAGTAAAACACCTAGTATTTATGTTTATTTCCTTGTGCAATAAAAGCACCTGGTTAGGTTTAGAAAAAAAAACATCATGGTTTGGCTCAACCGCATGCAGGAAGTGAACACTGGGCTCCTGGATCAGAAAGCCCAGTGTTCACTGGACTCGTCCACCACCAGTCCCACCTGCTCTGTAGGGACTGTCCAGCTCCTTAAATTACGTTGTTTTCTGGAGGCATTTCAAGCTGATGTCATACAGCTGCTATATAAACTGATGCCACCCTGTGGCGTATCCCACGAAAGGATGCTTTTTCGTTTATGTCTGATGCTGAAATGTAATTAACGTAAATTTACTGTTTTTAGGTTTAGGAAAAGAAACATTGATGGGTGTCTTAAGGTTTAGGTTGACTGTTGGGGAAAAACTTAAGAGCTTTACCTTTCAAATGAGACCATGCATGAGCATGCACTACAAATAGAACAAGAACAGCTTTTAATTTACTTTGGGTAAGCCTTGGATAGGTGTTTTAGGTGAATTTAGATGAATTTTACAGGGCCACTACTAACAATGAAGTGATAATATGCCAAAGTTGTGTTTTCAGCCTTTTGTTAAGTTCCACAGCCCAAGAAATTTATTATTGCAACTTCAGTAACATCCAACTATCCACACTGACCCACTCCTAGCTTTTTGTGACAGTAAGAATAATTAAGATCATGCAAATAAATTCTCTAGAAAATATAAACATTTAAAAGTTTGAACAAATGGTGAGTGCTGGACAGTCTCATCTGTGTCAGGATCAGACTCAGACCTGTGTAAACTGATGTCACTATAACAGGGAATAATGTGAAAAGGGAGCTGGTACCCTGAAACATGTGGCTGGTTTGAAAGAATGGCTGATTCGTGGGATCACAGGGGTGGAGAGAAGTGACACAGAGCTGTAAGACTGTCAAGTCCTGAACATGTCTAAGGCTGACATCTGTCCGGTTAAAAGAAAGAGCAAAAAAAAAAAAAAAAGTCCATAAAACCCCTAAGTCTTCATCCATAATGAAAAGTCTGTTTAATTCTCTTTGCAGACAAGGACACAAAGACACATGTTTGAACTAAAATACTGTTCATGCTAAGCCAATCTGGATGAGTTAAATGTGTTACCTGTTTAAACAGTATAATTAGATTGTAGCTTTGTGGTGTTTGATTTCCTGCAGAAATGCAGCAAACTATATAGGCTATACTTTTGTTTTAGTGGAGGTTGTATTTTGAGAATATTTTTTGTTTTTACAAAGTATGTTCTTTTTTTCACTAAGCAACAAAATATATTTTGGATGAAAACAGACTTAAAATATCACTCTCCACTTATAAATATTAAAAATACTGTGTGACATGTCCAAGGATGCTTGGTCAAAGATGGTTTCCTGGGAAAGACACAATAGGGAAAATGGCCTAAGTGATTTTTGAGGAGAGACTTTTGTGTTCAAATGTGGGGGTTTTTGAGCCAGAAGTGACTGTAGTAGCTCTATAACACCTCTGTATAAAAAGGGCGATCAGTCAGATCTACCTCTCACCCTTTTCCAGCTCCACCCTCTGATTCGAATACAAAGTCCCTTCTCTACGCCACTTTTGCATTTTTACACAGAACCAAACAATGGCGACATCATGCTGTGTGTGATTTTAGACAGCATGCCAACATCACAGAATCAAAAAAGGTGTGACTTCCAAAAAAGACTTCCATACAATCAGACTTCTTTTTGCAACCAGTAGAATCGCCCCCTGCTGGCCAAGAGAAAGAGTTCACGTATAGGGCAATTTTGCATTAGCCCACTTTTCAGACCCAGAGGCAACGTCAACTTTTAAGACAGTGTGCCGGATGTGTTAGGGCAAATATAATGATACAATTTGGTGTGGGGGTGCACAATATATATCAGACCAATAATTACATTGTTATGTATTTTTCCAATAATGAAATTAAATGTGATGAATAGAGCTAGTAATACAAATACAAATTCTCTTATTGTCTAAACAGGCGCAACATCTACACACTCTGAAACAATAGGTAGACGTATAGAGTGCCCCAGGAAGGAGTCCTAATATAAAAACCCCCGAAATGAGTTAGCATTTTAGCACTCCTGGTCCCTTAGTCTTAATGTTAATGGTTTTTGGTTAGATGCCTAAAATAAGGTCTGTGGTTAACACAAGCTCAAGAGAATTTTACATTTTGTCTTACGACACAAAATAAAAAAAAGTAAATACCCCAATCAAGACTTTGGAAGCCCTTACATGTTTTAAAGAAGGTGATTGCTATCAAGTTTCTAAATGAGACTACAGAACATCATCATGCCAACCACCGCTTTACAGCATCTTTGTGGTAGAGATGTTACTGTAAGTCATGGTGTCAACCATGGTGTAGTTCAGTTATAGCCTAACATTAGCTTTTTACTTCTGCCGATTGCATTTATTTACTTGTCATATTTATTTATTTATTATTCAAAAATAATTTAAACACAGTCTCCAGAGCAATCTGCGCAGGCGTTGTCCTCCGGCGAACGGTCAGTAAAACGCCCTGCTCTTGTGCAGGCAGACTCTGATTACCTGTATAACTATTTAATTTTTGATTATTATATTTTTTTTTTATTATTATATTACTGCACTATAATGATATTGCTGTTACATTATACATATTTTTTGTCACTTTAAAATCAACACTATGTCTTTTTCATTCTCTTTGCCATGTATCCCACAGCCTACTACGTACTTACTCCACACACCAACCAGTCCAAAATCAGCACACACTGTATATCACTGCCTCTAATACAAACCTCCAAACATGCACACACACACCTTACCCATGAATACCCTACCTAATATGACATAATCTCTACTCCTGGACTCCTGTTTAATCAGCACATACACCGTCATAACTGCTTTATGTTACTGTCTGTATGTCTGTCCATTACGTCTGTCCTGTTCACCTTGTATGTATGTATGCCACTTTACTGTCATATTATTTAACCAATTAAATAATTGTTTTGTCTATAAGGTGTCCCAAGCAGAAATCTTAACGTGTTGAATGGTTTTTAGTCACTGCTGACTGCTTGTGATGCTGGCTGTTCTATAAGACTCCCACTGGAATGTTCCTGGTGGTCCCTGTTGATTTATTTATAAGTGTTCTCCTGGTCTTAGGTCAGGTGTTGGGGGAGGGGAGAGAGGTAGCACTTCTGTCAGACATGTCTTTTTTTCATAGCAACACTAGTAAAGCCAAGGTCAGACTTTTTCAAATCCTACACATAGTTAATTTTAGGAATGTAAAAAATTAATGAAACTCTCTTGGTTTTGTGACTAAAATCCAAACAGATTACCGATTGCACCCTTCTTTCTCTTGCTTGATTATTTAAATGCACTCCCTTTTCTGCTACTGTTCTAATGAAGAAAACAGTTTTTCACAGTCCAGTATCCAATTTAATTAATGCATGTTCTGTTTTGATATTTTTACAGGACACTCCTCCTCCTCCTCCTGCCTCCTCCTTTTCCTCCTCTTTGGTTGTTTTTAGAAAGCTCTCCCATGAATCTCTGCTGTTACACAACAGGCCAACTTTCTGTGCTGCAGCCTTTACAGCAGCTGCATGTGTTTGACCTGCACTACTTGATTTCACTTCCTCTATCTGTTTACATACACACTTAAACACACACACACACACACACACACATTGGAAAGACTAATGCACACAAAGGCAAGTAGATGCACACTGCATGCATGGTATGTATGTATATAAATACTGTTCATCCTCATCATCACTTTTGTGTCTCATGCATCCATATAACACATGTACTACTCACACACTGAGTGCACACATGTCTGTAAAGTGTTTTCCTGCTGCTGCGTAGCAGAGAGTGCTACATGTTGAGTGCTGTAACCACATGTAGAGTGTGTTTGTGAAATGAGGCAGACATTCCAGCTTCCCATGTGATACTAAACACACCAACATTGCTGCTGAATAAGTGCAGTGTAAGTGTATTTGCGGGTGTTTTTATAAACCTTGAAAGTGAAGCTCTATAACTAAGTAAGGAAGAAATGAGGTCACTTAAATAATACGCATTTAATTCAATTCAAATGAATTTGTATAGCATATGATACGGACATACAAAAGCATTTCAGAGTGCTTTACATTAAGTCAAAATAAAACAGTGTAAATACACAATGCCATCCGTGCATACATACACATACATACCAACAAAGAAACATAATGTACACATATGCTGTATTAATTTAAGAAAATGCTAGCGTGAAAAAGAAGATCTTTAGTTTGGTATTAAAAGAACATAGTGTTGGAGTAGGTCTAAAATCAGATCATTCTTTGGTGCATAAATACTGAATGCCATCTCACCAGACTTTGAAAATTCTTTGGGCACATGGAGGAAATTACTAGTAGTGTAGTGGAGGGTATACCCAGGTACATGGGGTAAACCCTCCAGCCATTGGAATATATAAGAGATTATATCCAAGTCCTCCTTGATAACCTACCCATCTACCTAGTAGAACACCCACCTCGCCAACTACTATTCAGTGTTAATTTCGTTGACAAAAACTACATGACGAAAACGAGACCATGACAAGCTAAAAATAGATCTTCATAAGAAAAACTAACATAAAATTTATGTTTCATGTTCGTTGATGAGATGAGACGTGATGAAAATGTTAGTAGCGGACTATCAGACATTGAAAGCCGATAACACCAGTATCTCCAAATGCCGCGTGAGGGACAGGCTGGCAAACTCCAGTAAATAGTTTGTGCCAGGATGTTTCGCTAGCCGCTGAACGGCAGCGGAGCAGCCACCAGCCTCCAGACTTCACAGCTGATCCCTGCAGGACTCCACTCAGTCTGGACTGGAGAAGGTTTATGGGTTGATGCTGTTAGACAGGCAGGTAGGAGGCTCAGTTATCTGAGTGTAGCTGTGCTGTAAGTAAACAGTCTGAACTCACATCAGTTTTTGTGAGAGGACACACGTTTAAACCTCCAGACTAACACGCTGTAGATTTAGAAAGAATTCAGGCTTTGATTAAGTTATTTTCCTGCTTACATTATGTAAGTTTACAAGGGAACTGGGCTATCTATCTACGTATCTATGTTGGATAGTAACATGTTTGATTTTGCATTGCATTTGTGTATCATATAGTATGTCACAATGTCACAAGAATTTGTGCACAATCAGTGGTCAGTGGTTTCAAAATGAGCTACCATTACTTACAGTATTTTGAAATTAATTTCCACTATTAGGGAAAAGAAAAAAGGAACTCGACTATGGATAGCCATGAGTAGCCTGCATGATTTGGACATCAGTATTTGTTCAACACATAGAGTAATTGTAGGACAACCCCTTACATGCGAACATTACTTTTCTATTTTTAAAATGGGTAAAATCTTATTTCAGTGTAGAGCTGTGTGCAGCATAGTGCTGCACGATTTGAGAAAAATGTGTGATTGCGATTTGAGTGGACAACATCGCGATTTGCGATTGCGATTACAATATAATAAATAAATGGTATCATTAGTCTTCTCGCTTGATTCAGTGTTTCCCCTACATTATTTTAGGGGGGCACTAACCTGACCTGTCATAGTTAGGCCTATTGTTATGGACAGTGCGTAAATGACCATCAACAGACTGAGCACAGTCAAACATGCTGCTCACACAGCAGCACAGCACGGCACTGTGCACACAGCGGAGCGAGCCTGTGTTGCGTTCAGGCGTTGTCACGTAATTTGTTATTATATAGTTTGTTATGGAGTCCATGATTTCCCCGTGACACTTACAAATGTTTGCGTAACTGTGCTTGGATGTTGTTGTATGAGGCTCTGGTGGCTTTCAGTTGTCTCTTTGGGCTCTAGTTTCCCGGCGCGGCGCAGGGTGGTGCAGGGTGGCGAACCCCGCGCAGAGCTAGTTTCGAGCAGCACAGCCCGAGGCGCGCTCAGTTTGGTAGTTTGGCAGACCGAGGTGCGCTGAGATGGGTGTGGCGGCGCAGCAGGGGGAGGTGTCGACAGATCCAGCTTGGCGCAGTGACAGTTTAGTGCCAAAAGACTTCGCCGGAGGTGCACTAAAAGCTCGCCAGCTGAAACCAGGTCTACTGTCAGCGCAGGGGGAGCGCAGCCGGTGTAAGCCGAAGTTTGGCTGACCGGCGGACAGTGCACACACGTCGCCAAAAACTCACAGGCAAGTTTCCAGAATGTCAGACACATTAATAATGCAATAAATACCCAAAAAAAGCACTATTCAATGCAACTATCTGCAATCAGCACATAAATGTATCTCTGTATCGACTGTCCCGTCACATCTGATGTCAGATCAAAGGGGATTGGCACCGTTTGGCACGTTTAGCACGCGTAATGGAAACCCAACCTGATTTGATTAACACAGCTACAAACTGAGTTCACATCCCTCTCAGCCAACCACAAACAGCCACAGCATCAGATAGGGAGTATATATTCAGCATCTGTCATCTTAGAAAAGTCAAAAGAAAAGAAACAGAGTGAGACTGCGAGAGAAAGAGAGAGTGCACGCACGCACGAGAGAAACGCAACATTGATTTACAATTGTGGTGACCTCCTCCCAGGCTACCTTTGCATCATCAGCACGTGGAGGTCTGCTCGCAGTTCCGTATAGATGAATTCGGCGAGCGATTTGTGTATGCCGCCATCTTGCGACGGCGCCATTGCTGTGGTGACACATCATCAATTCATTATGCTGTCATTGTGAACTGACTCTCTACAGTGACAGCATCATGAATAGCTGGATTGATGATGTTAGACGGTGGCCTCCGGTAACTGATGAAGGTATCTTAAATGAGCACCGATATTAATATAGAAATTAATCATTTGTTTGAGCAATAAGCAGGAAAGATTAGAGTAATAGGGAGATAATAGACTGTATCATTAAACACTGTGTAACATTATGTTAGCATACGTTAGGTGTGCTGACGTTAGCAAGGGGGTTAGCCGTTACAACCGTTCAATTCGTTTTTAACATGTGGTAACATGTTTTTCCGAGCCGTCTTTAAACGCACCATGAGTAGACAGGCACATACACATGCTGTCATGTTGTGATCTGAGTCAATCGCACAGACGAGACGTGTGTTACTGGACAGTGCCGCTGTGTTAACTATGTTCAGCAAACCAGCCAGCAAGAAGCAAAAAACCTTGCACAGTTTCTTCCAAACAAACCGTGTAAGTTGAGTAATGCTGTTGCATGTAGATAATGTTAGCTAAATGATGACTAATTAATAGATGCCAATATATCAAGTTAAGCTAGTTAACAAGAACACTAATGTTATTGTTAACTATGTTAAATCACTTGCTAGCTAGTTTCATGTTAGGAATAAACCCACTCCTCCTTAATAACAACTTGTGCTCACTATTGCTTTGCACATTTTTTTTTAAACTTTATTGCCACAATATAAAGAGCAGGGTCAGGGAGAAGACAGTGGACCAGAGGCCAGCAAGGATGATCATGCAGGGTCCTTATAGGTGAGGAGAGATTATAACTGGCTGAGAGAAAATATCTAGAGCACAAAAGTGACTGTGCGATTAATTTCCACAGCTATGTCACCACTACTGTTCCTAATTCTATTTATGAATTTTGCTTTGCACATTTATTATCTATATTATTGCAATAGATAGAAGAGGGACAGGGAGAAACCAGGCAGGTATCAGGACAGGGACCTGACAGCAGCACCATGTCTATAGGATAAGAGTGACTCTAAGATTAATTTTCACAGCTATTTCAGAACTACTCTTATTTGTTATGTGTTTTTAAAGGCAGCAGGTATAGGTCATGCCATTTTTCTTTATCTTGGTTAAATTTGCACATCTGTGCTGTCATATTTGATTATGTGTGCACGCAAAAAAAATCAAAGCTACATTGCATCCCCCTTGTTAAAAATTAACAATTCGACCACTGACCATATGTGTGTGTGTGTGTGTGTGGTCTGAAAAAAATAAAGGCAAAGAAAGGCAATAAAATATATTACAACAAATGCTCAGCATATTATTCAGCAGTAAATCAAATAAACATTCCTATATAAGCTGCTATATGAGCATATGATTTAAGGTTCACCAGTAATATCCCTAACTTATATGCAACTGCCACTTAAGCCTAATACAACAACAGAGATGCAATATTAGTGGTGGAACAAGCAGTACAATTTCCAACATAACATTAGCAGAGGCAAAGCAGGCTTAACAGCGTGGGAACCTTCCATACTGAATATTAACCACAGTAAATAATAAACTCTATTAACAATAAGCATGGTCACAATCACAACAAATAAACTGAGTTGCAATTTTGGCATTACAAATGAAATATTCATAATTAAGACCTCACAAGCATCCAAATTTAGCTGCAGTGCTAGCAAGAGGCAGAGCTAACTGCTACTGAGACACAGGCTACTTAGCTAAGTCAAACTCACACAACATATTTCCATATAAAACAACACAAACTGGAATAATGATTAAATTATCCATACGTAAAAGGTAGAAAGCAACTTATATTTCCTCAAGAACGCATACATGATCAGGGAAACACACAGAAAGTCCATTCAGCTTCAAAGGTCTCCGGCGTGGAGTGTTGTGGTACAGGAGGGACGCCCCAAGTTGGATAGTGCTGCACCGCTCAGGCTGAAGCATCGCCCTGCACAAGCCCCAGCGAAGCGAGAGCGAAAAGCAGCTGGGATAATAGGGACTGGCTCCGCTTCTAACATATTCGTTGTCAAGACTAGATGGTGAGTGTGTTTGCCACAAAGTTTGATCCCATCTTGGATGCCTAAACTCTCGGCGGATATCTTAAGGAGAAGCTGGGACGTGATGTGAAGTGCCGCAGAATAGAGACGAGACGACACACGGTAGATTCAGCTCATTTCACATAACTGCTGAATGTAATGAAGTGCGGGAGATGTATTACCCCCAGCTCTGGCCAGAAGGCTCTTTTGTCCGGCGATACTATGAACCCCGCCGACTAAGATCTGTGACAACAGGTGTGCTGCCTGCTCCCAGCTCACTGATAGTGCCTGAGCCTCCGATTGGTGTCTCTGGGCGCAACAGCCACTGAAATACATCTCACACTAAATGCGTGTTGTATCATACAATACGCGTGGCCTGCATGTAGGTCACAGTGCTGATCAAGACTTCATGTGGTGGACACTCTCTTGGAGGAGTGTGACATATTATGCCTGCAGGAGACCTGGTTATCCAAACAAGATCTGGATAAACTGAATGGACTAACAGGAACTTTCATGGCGCTGGTGAGTCCACTACAGATCTAAATTCCAGAATAATTCGTGGCAGGATACCCGGAGGTGTGGCTGTACTGTGGAACATTAAATATGACTCTACAGTGAAAGTGTTGAGACTGGATGTTGACTTGGCCATTAGGCTAGAGATAAATATAAATGAGAGGAGGTTTACTATCCTGAACATCTATACACCCTTTGAGTCATATCAGTCTGTAGATGAATTTTTAAATAGACTGGCTTTTATCAGTTCTTTTCTGAAGGAAAACGGATCATCTTGTGTTTATGTTGTGGGGGATTTTAATGCTGATGTGTCTGATTCCTGCTCGATTTTTGCCAAACATCTAATGCAATTTTGTTGTGAAAATAACCTTACTCTCTCCAGTAAGGCCTTTTTACCTGATATGAGTTTTACATATATTTGCGAGGCATGGCATACAACCTCCTGGTTAGATCATTGCATCTGCACAGCAGATGCTCATGCCTCATTAAATGATATAGAGATATGTTATGGATTAGCTACTTCTGATCACATTCCGATTGCGATTTCTGTAAATGTTAATAATATTCCCTCAATCACTGTTGATAATATTTTACCTTATATAGGCAAGCTGGACCGGTCCAAATTATCTCCTGAGGAAATAGATAAGTACTATTGTGTTAGTGATTCCTTCTTAAGAGAGATTAATCTCCCAATGAGCTCTTTGCTGTGTAAAGATATAAATTGTAAGAATGTTGAGCATTGCAGAGATGTTCGACTTATATGAGAGCATTGTAAAGGCCCTAAAGAAATCTACTATCCCGCTCCAGAAACAGAGATATAGAGGACATAATACTATACCTGGGTGGAAAGAATTTGTGGCTGAACAACATGCTGAAGCCAGACAGGCTTTCTTAAACTGGGTAGCAGCTGGAAAGCCTAGACAGGGCGAAGTGTTTGAAAACAAAAAGCTTGCCAATGCTAGGTTTAAATATGCTTTACATTATGTTAAGCATAATGAAAATACAATGCGGGCTGACTCTCTGGCTAAGAAGCTGTAAAGCTGGAGAGAGATTAAAGCAATGAATAATTTCAAATTTCCTCATCCAACATAGAGGGTGTATGTGATCCAAACAAAATAGCTGAGTTGTGGCGTGAGCATTATTTTAATTTATTCAGTTGTGTCAAGAGTGATAGATTTAATATGGGTCATATTGAACTAACTGAAATTACACTGATAAGTGCATCTGAAATATGTGAGGCCATCACAAAACTAGCAAGTAACAAGGCTTGTGGGTTAGATAATATCACAGCTGAGCATCTCAAATATGCCAGTAGTAGGTTATATGTGCTGCTGTCTATGTATCTAACTGGTTTTCTTATACACGGTGTCTTACCTGACTCCCTAACACATGTTGTATTAGTAATAAAGGACAAGGCTGCTAAGTTAAACAGTATGGATAACTATCGACCTATTGCTCTTGCAAGCATTCTCTCTAAAGTACTCGAGAGGGTTTTGCTTAACAGGTTGGAAGTATTTGTCTCAATGACCAATAATCAATTTGGCTTTAAAAGAGACCATGCCACAGATATGTGTATTTCAATGCATAAATACACAGATATGTGTATTTATGCATTGAAAGAAATTATTGCAAATTATGTGAGCAGAAATTTCTCTGTATTTCTTTGCTTTATTGACGCATCAAAAGCGTTTGATAGAATTAATCACAAAAAATTATTTATGAAATTGCTCTGTAGAGGTGTCCCTAAATACATTATTAGAATATTAATTTTCTGGTATGCAAATCAAACAATGCAAGTAAAATGGGGCAATGTCTTATCAACCCCATTTAAGGTCCAAAATGGAGTGCGACAGGGCGGAATTCTGTCTCCTTATCTATTTAATGTCTATATGGATGATTTGTCTAAATTGTTGAATGTTTGTAAGACGGGCTGTCTTGTGGGAAACTCTGTCGTCAACCACCCAATGTACGCTGATGACCTGGTAGTGCTAAGCCCGTACAGTGCTGGTTTGCAGCAACTGTTAAAGGTGTGCTCACAGTATGGAAAAGATTTTGACATCAGATACAATTCCAACAAGAGCAACGTCATGATTGTTAGGACCAAGGAGGACAGGAGAGTCATTTTTCTTGATTTCCACTTGAGTGACAAGCCACTTAAGACTTGTAAAGAAATAAAATATCTGGGCCATGTCATAACTGATGACTTGAGTGACGACAGAGATCTGTACAGACAGTGCTGCAAATTATATGCTTAAGCCAACATGTTGCTGCGAAAGTTTAGTATGTGCTCACCTAGTGTTAAATGTTTTTTATTCAGATCCTACTGTACTTCTATGTACACAGCACCTCTGTGGTGGCAATATAAGAACAGTAGCCTGCGGAGACTCACTGTAGCCTACAATGATGCCATAAGACTCCTCCTTCGTGTCCCAAGATGGCACAGTGCAAGTAAGCTTTTTGTGAACTCTGGTGTTCCCACCTGTGGAGCCTTATTAAGACAATTGATGTTTAAATTCATGTCTCATCCCAAAATGGGATCATATTGGCACTAACTAGCCCTAAGAGAAGCTGTTATATGTCTGGCCTCTGGAAACACTGGCATTTTAGTCTTACATGAATTTTATTGTATGATATTTATTGTATTGTAGTTTTTTCATGCTTTGGTTTTGGTTTGTTTTTGTTTTTTATCTATGGACCAATCTTGTGTCTGAAATAAAGTTATAAAAGTGTCAACTTTCTCATCATTGTTTGTGCTGAAGCTTCCAACATCTTTGTTGCTCTTTGTGCGACCAGATGTTGAGGTGATGTGATCAACTTGGGACATTTGGCTGTATTTCAGTGTTAATTTAGCCAAAGAGTTAACATAAATCAATAATTAATAATTAATCACAAGGTACAAGGTATGACTCCACTGAAATGTGTTCCCATCAACTCCTTTCACCTATGCATTGAAAGTTAGTAATTTCTTCTTTCATTGTAGGCTGCTGTTTTATAATCGTCCATATTTACAGACTGGCTGCAGTGTTTGTGTTTATGGCTTCCTGGTTGGTTCTGTAAATCCATGGTTTCTGGTTGTGGAATGATTGAACTGTCATCTGGGGTGCAGTTGCTTCTGTTGTTTCTCAGATGAAATCCACCACAATTCTGCCATCGTGAATTCATTGATGACATCGATGGAGGTGTCCTGGAACGTGCTCTATCCTCTGATTGGCTCCATTTCTCACATCACTGGGGAATGCGTTATAGTATGTTTACATATCTCAACCTCAACCAGACAGCAGTGTTTATTCTCCTTGTGGTGCAGGGCAAGCAGGAACAGGACAGCACCTCACATTCAAAACAATGACAAGACACTACAGACGAGATACAACAGTGGAAACAGGACAGGGTTACTGACCATAAAACAGGACAGCAAAATGTCATTCTGGTGTTGTGTTTTATGTGTATGTGACAGCAGCACACCCGACCCTGCCACCGGAAGCGAAACGGGACCAGGGCACAGTCACTGGGCACAGTCACTGGGCACAGTCACAGGGCCCTGGAGCAGGCTGGCAGGGCAGATGCGCTACGTCACGTGGTCACGTGTTTTGTTTGTCATTTATTACCACCTTCAATTGCTGTGAATATTATTTTCTTCCTGGGGTCCGTTTTACAAAGCAGGTTTAGTGAAAACTCTGAGTCTGTTGACCCTGAAATGAGGGAAACTCTGGGTTTTCCATTTCAGAAAGGGAGGTAACTTAAACGAGAGAAAGCAGAGTAACTCCAGCCCGTTTCAGAAAGAGAGGTAACTGAAGCTCGGTGTCAGTTACTATGGCAACTGACTCTGTGAACCTAACCTGGTCGGGAGCAGGTTTTCTTCAGTGAACCTCGAGTTTCTAGCTGTCTCCTCCCTCTTGCGCCACACATGCAGTGTGATTCATTCATTCATTTGTTTAGTGTCGCGTGGGTTTCAGTGAGTTTGATCTTCTGTCCTCAAGGTAAAGCTGGATCCTATGTGTTCTAGTTCTAAATCAACTTTTTTCGAGGCAGTGTTACTGAGGAGGGAGTTACGCATTCGTCGGGAGATTATTCACAGGCCCAGAATTGACGTATTATCATTTCCAGAACATTTTTTTTTTGTCCATCATTTATATCCATAACCTCATCCGTCGTGACATAACCAACGTCACCAACCGTGGACGTGCACTTTCATCTACCCAGATTCTTTGTGTTGCTCTTCGTTTTTTTGCAAACGGGAGTTTTTTGTATAATTACAGGTGAATGATGTAGAAATCAGTTAAAATGTATGATTATAAATCATATTCCGTTAATGACATGGTGCTGCAACCTCAGACTGGGATTAGTCATTTTTATTTCTTTTAGGATTTCCCGGTGTGATAGGGTGCACTGATGGAACCCACATTCCCATCATTGCTCCTTCACAAAATGAAGGAGACTGTGTGAATATGAAGTCCATTGACTGTCTCAAGATGTCAGACTGCATCACACTGCAAAAACTCAAAATCATACCAAGAACATGTGTCTTATTTCTAGTCAAAATGTCTCATTTCTAGTCAAAATAAATCACACCTAAAAGTAACTTGTTTTTAGACTATTTTCACTTGAAAAATAATTAGGTGGGATTGCATCTAAGTGAAGTAAATTTTAGCTTTAACACCATTCCACCTGTTTGCATCTGTAGCCTAACATTATTGTGATTGCATAAATGTATAAAATGAATTTAAACTTAGGCTACACATTGACCCGAGCAGTAATTTTCTCCCATGCCGACTCCCGTTCCTTCGCTGCTGCAGTCGTGTTACTCTTCTTCCTGAAAACAACTTCAAATTCGCAGTATGAGCGCATTAACATATCCAACTCCAGAGGAGTAAAAAAATGCAGACCTTTTCTTGTAGCTTCTTGCCATGGTGAATCGTGGTATCAGGGCTCCATTGATGATGGCTTTTTAAGTCGTGGTGCACACGCTTAACTCAGAGTGAACAAACTCTGTGTTGATTGAACCAATTGAAATCACCTGTTCTGAAACCCGTAACCCAGAGTTTCCCATCTCAAAGTTACTCAACTCAGAGTTCAGGGTTAGGCTCAGAGTTTGTTGAACCTCCTTTCTGAAACGGACCCCTGGTGTTTGTAGTTTTTGTTTTGTTAATACTTTTGTTTTTTGTTTTTATTTGTTGTATTTTACTATTCCCAATTTGGGTTGCCCCCCCCAGACCTTTAGAGGAGGGGGCTGGCCCATTTGGGTTTGATCCCTTCCTAAACTGTCCCCAGACCCTGGGGAGGAGGCCTGTTTTTAAAGGGAGTCTGCAGTAAAACTTGATTGTATTTTTAGTTGAGTTGAACACAGTGACATAGCCCTGCCCCCCCTGCCGCCCACCCCAGAGATACCAGCAACGGGTTAAATAAAATAAGAGTTGTGGTGATGGAAATGTACATTTAAGAAACTAACTAAAAACAGACAAAACAAAAAACAAAACAAACAAACATTAATCTCTCATCAATAACATTTCTATGGCTATTTGATTCCGATTTGAGCGCAAAGAAAGAAAAATAAATAAATAATAATGATGATGATGATAATAGTAATAGTAATAATAACAATAATGACAATAATGACACATATACATATACACATACCTACATACATACGCATAGAACCATACCCACCCATATACATTTGCATTACTTTATTCCCTTGTTCCTTACTATTCAGGTTGGTTGTTGAAATGTCTCCAAGTAAGCACAGAGGGGATAAAGGGATGTGGCAGCTCAGGAACAGGGATAATGACTTGTTGATGTCTTTCCAGAATTGTTTAAATGGAGTGCAGTGCCAGGTGGCGTGGACATAGCTATCAAGGATGTTTTGTGTGCAGTGTGAACAGGTTTCTGATCCAAATTCCATTTTAAATGTTTTTTTGCCCAGTGTAGTGAGTTCTGTGGAATAACTTATATTGTATGAGTTGTAGGTTGGCATTTTTAGTCATGAAGTAGATGCTTTTGCAGATTTGGGTCCAGAAGTCGGCATTGGACGGTGTAAGGGGGGTGTTTGTGATTTGGTGAAATTTCCACCAGGCTGTCAGAGTTGCTGCTATTGTTAACATTTTGAAACATGAATGGCATTTGATTGTCTGACTGAGTAATGGTAGGTCTGAATTTGAGATATCTTTGCAAAGTGTTTGTTCAATATCTAACCATATGCTGTCTGATGAGTTAGGGTGAATCCATTTGAATATGTATTGAAGCTGGTTAACCAGAGAGTAGTGGTAAAAATGTGGAGCTTCCAGTCCACCTTGTGTTTTTGATTTTTGTAGGGTGGTTCATTTAATTCTCTGTGTTTTGTTTTTCCAGTAGAATTTGTAGATTATGTAATCTAGAGATTTAAACCAGTTGAGTGTGGGTTGGGTCGGGATCATTGAGAATAGATTTCTTTATTCTGGAGGGTGTGATTTAAGCTCTGTGGAGGATCTCTAACTGTATAACTCTGGCTCTAACGGACGTAGAAATCACCATTGAGTACCTCTATATTTTTCGGCACTCTTCTTTCAAGGTTTATTTTTGGAAGTATTGTCATTTTGATGGTGGATATTCTGCCCATAATGGATAATGGTAGGTTCATCCAACGCTGGAGGTCATCATTTATTTTTTTGAGTGGTGGAGTAAAGTTGAGGTCTAACAGCTCTGACAGCCTGGGGGAAATGTTGATGCCTAGATAGCTGATGTGATTTGTGCATAAAGGAACTGGTGGTTTTTACTGGTTTATTCCAATTAACTGAATATTCTGAGATTTTGGAGAATGATTCGATGAGATTTATTGTTTCTTATAATGATGAGGGGGGGTCTTACAGAAATAGCAAAATATCATCCGCATAAAGACTGATCTTATGATGTGTGTTATGTGTTTGGTTTCCTTTTATACGGGCGTTCTGACAGATGGTGGCTGCTAATGGTTTGGTGAAAATGGTGAACAGGGAGGAAGTGGGCATCCCTGCCTACTCCCCTTGTGCAGTGTGAAATTTTGTGATGTTAGTCCATTGGTGATGACAGTTGCTGAAGGTGAGGTGTAGAAAATCTTGATCCAATTAATGAATGATTCCCCAAAGCCAAATCTCCTCAACATGGCAAACAGAAATTTCCAGTTTACCCTATCGAAAGCTTTTTCTGCATCAAGGCTGGCTATGATGGTTCCTGGTTGTTGTAGTGATGGGTAATGCATGAGGTTAGATAGTCTGCGGGTGTTGCTGGATGTGTGTCTTCGATGGATTGTGGATGTGGTGACTTTTTTCTATTCTTGGGGCTAGTACCTTGCCGATGATTTATATGTCTACATTGATAAGGGAGATGGGACAGTAGCTTGATGGAAGTGTTGGATCTTTGTTGTGCTTTAGGAGGAGTGAGATTGTGGCTGTGTTCATATTTTCAGGAAGTCTTGAATATTGTTTAATCTCGTTTATCATTCGATTAAAGAGTGGTGCTATGATGACCCAGAAGTGCTTATAGAACTCAGCAGGGAAGTCATCAGGACTGGGTGCTTTATTGTTTGGCATAAGTTTGAGGGCAGTGGAAAGTTTAATACTATTGAGAAATGAGTGGATATCTTTTTCAATTGGATCTTTTTAGTTACGTCAGTGTTTCCCACAGGATTTTTGGAGAATATGGGGAGTCCGAACATTCTAAGGGGGTCCGGGAACATGGTCCCCCGGCAGAAAATTATGTAAATATTTGATTTAAATGATCTTTGTGCTTCAATTATTTACAAGTAAATGTAAATTGTGTAGCCCAATGTAACAAGTAGAAGTACATATAATTTACTGCAAATTACTCAAGTAAAAAGTATTCTGCAAAACAACTCTTAGAAAGGTTTTTTTTTTTTTATTTGGAAACATTTTTGCATGTATGTACAGGGTATGTAATGCATTACTACACACCCACTGGATAAAATGCATTTCATATAAGTAGCCAGATTTGCTTGCTCAAATACTAGCAAGTAGTAAAAAATGTGCCATGTCCATCTGTCCATGTACAGGCTGCAGCTTTAATGCCCTCAGCCCAGATTTAATTTTCAAATTCTTTATTGATAATGGAACTTCATTTCACGGCCTATTAGCCTGCTGCTAAATGACTGCCATGTGTTGGTGATATTCCAGAGATAGAGGAAGAGAGAGAATGGAAATGAATGAGAGAGTGACAGAGAGAGACACATAAAAATGTAGGCCACAGACAGACTGAAAAGTAATAATGAATTCACTCCATTAAATGAGCTCTTGCCTGAGGTCTGGAGATGTACAGTTGGAGCTGGATTGCCAGTAGCTGCAGTATGTGTGCGGCTCAGGCAATGAGCCATATAGATGATATTTTCCTCCTCTTTAAATGCACTTGGCCACTTTTAAAATGTGTTCTAGACAAAAAGCAAAATTCCAGCCGTGCTTCATCTACAAATCAGGATTAGAGAGATCCAAGAAATCACTAAGTTTGGTAAATATGCAGGTTTTGTGTGTCAGTTTGAAATCTGCTCTCACTGTTTCCTCCAGTTGTTAACTTAAAATAGGTTTAAGGTTAAATAAGGTTGAGTTGAGAGCTAAAGCAACCCGGTCTCACTCCAAAGTAGTTGAATACCGGCGCTTGGGCAGTGACTTCCGTCATCAGACGCAGACAAAAAAAAGCCCTCCTTTCACTCTAGTATGATATGTGGCTGGTTGCCATTATTGTGTAATGGTGCCCGGCAGCATCCAGGGGAAACCCAATGAAACAGCAACATAAGATAAGGGGGTGAAAGTCTGAGTAGGGCAGATGGGAGGGGTGGTGAATGGATCCTACAACCTCCCACTTTCACCCAGGAGGCCATTGTTCACTTCCCATATAATTGTAAAGCCAAATCCTGTTCTATTTTTCTAAACCCAGCCACGTGCTTTTGTTGCCTAAACCCAACCACATGTATGTGTTGGCAAAACCTAACCACGTGCATTGGTTGTTGAAGGGAAAAAAAAACGTAGTTTGCAGTGTTGTACTGATGTAGTGTATTTATTTTGAAAGAGACTGTATGCAAATTGTACATTTCCTGTGAAAATGGAAGTGTATTCTAAAAAAAACAGACAATACAGGTTCACAGGCTGAGGCTGACATGGCGTCCCAGAATGTCCTGTCATGTCATATCTGGATGTGGAAAGTCCATGACCAAACATCTATATGTGACAAGAATTTAGTGATCTCACCCTATTGTCAAACTTAAGTTGGGTAAGAAGCCTGGATCAAAGGCCGGGCATGGAATAACCAGGACCAGCACTGCGGGATAAACTAGTTAACTAGTTAAAGCCAGCTAACATAGCGTTAGCCTGTGTTAGCCAGGGCCGAAGTTTTGTGCTGACTTCGGGGCTAACCCCCTTCACTTTCCTCAGGAGCTGGGAAGGAAGACACAGGAACTTTACTTGGGTCTTTTTAGCAGTGTTTATTAACAGACAAGGTGAAACCCACACTCTACACTCACTACGACTTGACAGCTTCACTGTTAATTTTTTCTCTCCCCCGATCTCCAACACCTGTCTACTCCATCACTCCATCACCTGAGCACCATCACTCTCCACCACAAGCTCACTAAACCCATACATGCAGTAAGTTATTCCTTAAAATCCCCCTCCACTCAAAAATTATGTTCCCTAAAATGTCTGACCTTGTCTATATACTGAGATTTGTTCCCTTCTTATGTAGGAAGAGCACATTGAAAAAATATTAATCATAACAGACAGAGATTTTTTTATGTACTTTAAAATATGACTGGAGGGGAACTTTAAAGCAGCGATGCTATTCACATAACTTACAGTATATTTTAAAATTAATTGTATGTATTTCATCTGATTATTTGAATGGACAGGCAAACACTAGGTTAACAGCAGATATCTGCATGAATGTAAGCGTGTCACAGCCATGTACATCACTTTTTTAACGTCTCCTGGAAACCATTTTCCTAATGTACTTGCGTTTTTTATTTGCATGTGTTTTCTTAATTTGCATTGTGTTGAGCTCTCAGGCCTGCTGTACTATAGCCACATCACAACCAGGAGTTTTTGTGCAACCTGACTGTTACAGTTCCAGTGATTTACTGTGTTTATGCCAGCATTTGCTTACAACTTCCGATGTAACTCTGCACTGAACCAACTGTGTTTTATATATGGATACAAGTAGAAAACTGTTTAAGTGGGGAAAACATTTGCTAAGCTGTGGTGACCAACCTGATCAGAATACCTGATTATGTTTGCTCAGGTAATCAAAAACAAAATGGTGAGAAAAAATCAGTAGAGAAACGTTTGGTGTGTTGTGCCTTCCTCCTTCTTGATGCACTGTTACATGTAATGTTTTGTCCTGTCTGGTTGATGCTGAAGCATTCTTTTCTCCATTTCCTCCAGGTATTTTCATACCATCTACCTGGGCGTTAGAAGTCGTCAGAGTGCTGAGACGGAGCGCTGGCGTTACTACTGGAGGATGGTCTATGAGTTTGCAGATGTGAGCATGCTGCATCTACTGGCCACCTTTCTGGAGAGTGCTCCACAACTGGTGTTGCAGCTGTGTATCATTATACAGACACACAAGCTCCAGGCTGTGCAAGGTAACACATTTACTCACAAGCACACACAAAAACACACTTGTCTTTCTATACTTGTGAGGACTGTCTCTGATGTAATGCACTCCCTAGTCGTCAACCCTAACCTTAACCGTCACAACTACAGGCCTTACTCAAACCCTTAACCTAAAGCCTAACTGGCATACTTTTAATACCTTGTTTTAAGAATTTTTTTTAAGGATGTTTTATATTTAGAGGAGTTAATTTAATTTTGCACAATTTCTCACTTTCTCACTTCCACTTCCACCCATAGGTGCCCTAATATTACTTTAGGCCCTGGGCCTGCGGATTTTTTGTAGGCCCTTCCCTCCCTTCGCACTATGCCATGGCAATATTAATTCAGAACCCCTCCCTCAATGGACAGCAACAGTAATAAGTAAACAGAAAATAAAACCTATCAATATCAGACAATATTTCAACAAGTCAAGTTGTCAAGGCAAGCCAAATGGGCCTGTGCACAGAGTGGCAATACGAAAAGGTCAGTCTTTTCATTTAAAAACCCACAAACACCTCCTGCCTGCTCTTCTCCAAGTCAGCACCACTTCTTTCTTCCCTCTACCTCAGCACCCAGTCCTCCGTCCTCCTTTACAGCAGCAGAAGGGTTTCTTACCGGCTTGTGGTCTTCTCTGGCTGCCTGCTCTTCCCTCTTCCTCAGCACACAGCCCGCTCATGATGCTACAGCTATCTGATTTGTAAATGAGAAATTACAAAACACCTCCATGACTTCCCTGGTCAAATAGTGGCGGTGCAATTATAAAATATGTATTGTGTATATAAATATATATGCCCCGCTGGTATAATAAGCAGGCCAAAGGAGGAGATAGAGGCCACTGATATCATAACAAGGAAGCTTCTCACAATGCATGCAGGGTTTCATCCCAAGTTCAGCACCCTGAGACTGTTACACTAAGCGTAGTGAGGGGGGCTGAGGACTGGTGAGCGTCAGAGCCACTGTCCACGACGAAACAATCAAGATCCAGGAAAACATCAGGAAGATGGCTCCCAAAGATGAGCTGCTAAGTTAATACATCGAGCAGCAGAAACCCAAGAGTGCAGAAGAGGAGGATAAACCATCATGCCCCTGCACAGCATGTACCACCAACAGATTGAAGAAGTGGCCGACATCAAGAAATCCTGTGGCTCCCCAGTGGCTGGAAAAGGCTGGACTGAAAGACAGTGCAGAAGCACTAATCATGGCAGCACAGGAACAGGCACTTAGTACAAGCTCAACAGAAGCAGGGGTCTACCACACCAGACAGGACCCCAGGTGCAAGCTGTGCAAAGATGCTCCTGAGACAGTTCAGCACATAATAGCAGGGTGTAAGTACGCCATAACCAAATGGCTGGCATAGTGTACAGGAACATCTGCTCTGAGTATGGGCTGTCAGTCTGGATCTGGATGTCCAAAAGAATCTGGTGTCCTCCATCCTGACCTTAGGACTTCCAGATCCAGACTGACAAGCTGGTGATGGCTAACCAACCGGACATTATGTTGATGGACAACCAACGGAAGAAAGCAATGGTGATAGATGTAGCAATCCTGAACGACAGCAACATCAGGAAGAAGGAACACGAGAAGCTCGGAAAATACCAAGGGCTGAAAGAGGAGCTAGAAAAGATGTGGGAAGTAAAGGCAACAGTGGTGCCAGCGGTAATTGGGGCACTTGGGGCTGTGACCCCTAAACTGGGAGAGTGGCTCCAGCAGATTCCAGGCACAACATCTGAGGTCTCTGTCCAGAAGAGTGAAGTTAAGCTCAGGTCTCATTAGGCCCTTAGAGGCTGGGGAAAGAAGGCTATGTCCATGCCCACATACGTATCTAACATAAAGCATAAATAAGCCAGCTCAATATCCAACTTAAAAACAGTGTTTTACGGAGCTGCTGTTGAACTATGCTGCTCTGTCTTGCCTGTCTGTGCACTATCAGTGTCCCCTTTTCGTGCAACGTTATTGCGACATGAATTTGTTTTTCATTGGGTGAGGAAATGGACATGTGATACTTGACGCTCCGCAGGTGGGGTGGCTCAGGTAAGCTTGTTAGAAAATACCATGGGTGTCAGGCAGGTGGGTCGTTAAGTGACAAAGCAGTTTTCTTGGTGAGATATTAACAACCTACCGAAACATTGTGCAATTGTCCTACTTCCACCCTATCTTCCTCTCTCTCTGTCTCTCTCACACAACAAGCAGCTTTATCATCGGCTTCACTGCACTCAGGCTTTCCATCTGCAGAAGTCTGACATATTTAAATCTGTCATAATGCCCAGTAAAAATATTTCCCTCTGTATACCTAACACAACAAGCATGAAACCACTTAAAAGATGGGTGAGTAGGCTACTTGCTGTCTTCCTGTGTTTGTACTTTATAAACAGAAAACATGTTATATTGTGGAAATTACTGGAAGTGACATACAATGTAGCCAACAGTAAGTAGGTCTTTATCAGTGATGGTCATTAGAAACTTTCAACCCCAGTTTGCAGGACAGTTTCGGGTTACTGAATAACATACATGTTTGTGGGTTGCACGGGGCAGACTGACTTTCATAACGGGTCGGGTTGGTGCAGGCTTACGAAAACCCTGACCTATGCATCACTTATAGTTTGTGTGAGAGTGTTGGAAAAGTGTCAGTTGCGAGTCATGGTTAATGCTTTGCCAGCCCTACAACACCATATTTTCTGTATCAAATTACATGCACGGGTGCAGGTAGAGCTGAGACCTGTCCAGGGTGTACCCCGCCTCTCGCACAACGTCAGCTGGGATAGACTCTAGTTCCCCCGCGACCCCTAACAGGATAAGCGGTTACTGAAAATGAATGAATGAATGTAATATAATCAAAGAAAATGCTCTAGGCTAATAGTTTACCCCTGCTTGTAGTGTTTGTTCCCATGAGGTGGCACTGGAATCAAACCCATTGTGTCTCTGTTTGCGTGCTTTTGCAGGTATGACAGCAGCAGCCTCCCTTGTCTCTCTAGCCTGGGCCCTGGCCTCCTACCAGAAGGCCCTGCGAGAGTCTCGCGATGACAAGAAGCCCATTAGCTACCTGGCTGTCATCATCCAGTTCTGCTGGCACTTCTTCACGATCGCTGCAAGGGTCATCACCTTTGCCCTGTTTGCCTCTGTGTTTCAACTCTACTTTGGCATCTTCATCGTCCTGCACTGGTGCATCATGACCTTCTGGATTGTCCACTGTGAGACAGACTTCTGCATCAGCAAGTGGGAGGAGATTGTCTTTGACATGGTGGTGGGCATAATCTACATATTTTCCTGGTTCAACGTCAAGGAGGGACGAACAAGGTGATAAAGTTCAACTCAACTCTGTCAATCAGTGTGACATAGACCTGAAGAAAAGAAATCTGCATCAGTGGCTTGTTTTTTTTTAATACATTTATTAGGATACCATACCATACAACTACACCAACAACTACAACATTGTCAGTTCACATTGAAATTCATTTTGCATCCTTAGACACCTCCACTCAAGAAGTTCACAGACAGACATACAATTTAACAAACAGCATATTCCCATAAAAAGCACACCAAACAGTCATGACCATGGAACATATCACATAATATCCTCAGATTCAGATCTCAATAAGCAGTACACTGATTTTGGTTTAGCAACAGGATAGACTGGTGTATAAACCAAATTTTCAGCCTGTTGTATTTAAATGGGGGGACTCTGAATCACCTGTTGGAGGGCAGAAGTTGGTATTATCTTAATTTAATTGAAGTTCTTTATTATTCTGTTTATTATTGTTTATTTTGAAGACAAGGCACATTAAGTTCAATCAGCTCTGTGGTGCTTAAAACAGATTTACGATGAGCTGGGAAGGAATGTAGGGATTAAAATCACTGATAGTATGGGTGTAATCTTTTAGATTTCATCTTTTATTTTTAAGTATTCACTACCTGAATGTGCTTTGAAAGTATTTTGAAATATAACAATATCAACAACTAAAGCAATTACAAGAAAACGTTACAAGAATCATTAAAAAAAACATCAGATAATAAAGCTTTAAAATCTCCTGGAGGTTTAAAGAATCAAGTTTGACTCAAGGACAGACATGAGAGTTGACTGCACAGTGGTTTTACAGTTGGAAAAAGACATACATCCTTTAATTCTATACTAGAGATAGAGGCCTGGTTTGATTTTTATTGTTTGGGTCAAATGTTGAATATGAATCTTGAATGATAGTCTACTGTCAAGCCAGATTCTGAAGTAAGCAATAAGAGTAGCAAGAGTAATATGGGTGCCACTTAAACTTTTAAATGACAGGAAGGTCAGAGTTACTGGTGGAGGTAGAGCCTGGGCTGGGGTGGAGCCTGGAGCATATTAAATGGTATCATCAACAAAAAACTGGCCAATGAAGTATTGATGAGAAAGAATTATGTTATTTATGTTTAATGTAAACAGCAATGGACATAAGGATAGACCCCTGTGACAACCCATTTCTGATGGTAAGATGACCTGAGTGAGTATTATCATCAATAACATTCTGAGTTTTCTCTGTAAGTTAAGTTACAGATAAGTTAAGCATGGCCTCATCTCGACCTATAGACTGTAGTTTGCGGAGGAGGTTTTTATGATCACCGGTATCAAATGAGTTTGAGAGGTCAGTAAGAAGGGCAGCACAAAATTGTTTTTTATCCAGTGAGGAGACAACGGGCCTCATTCACCAATATCTTCTGTTTTTTTTTTAAATTTGTTTTGTTTTTTCTCAAGAAAGGTTCCTATGAAAAGTCTGTCAGATTCATGATGTGTTCTTAAACCCCAGAACTGTTCGCACCTCTATTCTTATAATGATGAATCCCATTGTCCTCAAAAGTTGACAGTGCATGCCAGTTAATCCTTATTAGCATAGGTAAATGCCCACAAATCCCCATAAAAGGGCATGAGACTGCAGGGCCATGCACACACAGGAACTGAGGGAGAAGAAGAAGAGGAAACAAGCTGTCATATTTAGTAGGAGTGGATATAAAATCACACAAAAAAGCATGGGATGTTAAAAATGTGTGTTAATCAACCACCTGACCGGCAAACGGCAAACTTTATGCACAGCTGTCAGGACTGAGGACAAAGATGAGCACCACGGGGAAGAACAGTTGGTGAATGAGGCCCAATAAATAAGAATAAGAAATTGTAAGGTGTTACTGTGTTATTATGACACAGGCAAAAACCAGATTGCTGTGGCTGTAATATGTTTACTGAATCAAGGCACATCATTTATTAACTGATCAATTATTCTAAAGAAGAGAGGGTAGAGCTGATGGAAATGGCAGGTAGTAATTTGTTGGTTCATCACAAGGCAAGGGCGCCGGTATTGGATGATTCTCCACATAGTCTTTTCAGCTCCTGACATTTAAGGAAAAAAAAAAAAAAAAAGCCTTACTGCTAGATGTTTTTTCCTCTGGGAGCATTAAAGTGCTTAGCCAATTTCTTGTTAATGTGCCTGTTACTGGCCTAAGTTGTGGGGTTTATCACAGTCAGGGAATTATCCTCTGGAGACCATCAACAACCTTCGAAAATTTAGTCTCTCCGCTATGTTTTCAATATCGATGTTTTGTATACAACTTTTACATTTCAACCAGTGTTGGTACTAAAGCCCTGTTTCCACCAAACACTTTCAGTATGGTACCTTTGGAACCAAAAGTAACCCTTCGGACATGGTACCTAGACCCTAGGTCCGTTAAGTATTTCCACTGCAAACAATACTCCTAAATGTGGGCGGGATTCTTGTCATTCACTGCTCCATCCAGCACTTACTGTATTTCCTCATCACCAGTGACACAGAGGGAAGTCTGCACCTCATTCACTGTCCACAGTACGGGGTTGCGTGCTGACATTTTCAGAACAAAATAGAACAGGCTGCAGTGAGAGACTCTCTCCATGGGATATTTAAAAATAGCATTTAGTCCTTCTCAGGCAACCTCAGGGGTTTAGTGTTGATGTAGTTCACAGGAATGACACCCTACAATGCTTCTTTTCTCCAAGTGAGAATTATAATATATGCACTTCACATTTTTAAACACTCAGTACAAGATCTGTGTGCGAGGTACCCCAACAGAGGGGTGACCAAAAATGGGGACGGTTAGGAATGGTTCCATTGGTACCATCCACAACTTTTCACAGTTGAAACGGGAAAAATGCATACTGAACTGAACCCGTAGTGCACTGCTTGGTGGAAATGGGGCTTAAAGGAAAGCTCATGGAGTGTCCTTAATAAAAAGAGTAAATCTTTTACATCTTTAAAGATATTAAGTTAAACTATTAAATGTTTTGGCTTGATGGAGGCACTAAGGGAACAATCAAGGGATCACCGAATACATTAGGAATCCTTTCCTTTGGATATAAAGTTGGACAGCAGTTGTGGAGAAAACTATGTTGGAGGGATGGACTAACAGATTAGCATATCCTCCATCCTTACTGCACACTGTCAAAGTACAATACAAGCACTTACATCCACACATTTGCCCATCCTGCTAATACTGGAGAGCTGCTTCATGCTTTGGTTTCATTCTATCTGATTCATTTCTTTTATTATGTCTTTGTGCAGGTGTCGACTTTTCATCTATTACCTGGTGATTTTGGTGGAGAATGCTGCTCTCAGTGCATTGTGGTATCTCTACCGATCGCCTCACACCACTGACGCCTTTGCAGTGCCAGCACTCTGTGTCATCTTCAGCAGTTTCCTCACTGGCGTGGTTTTCATGCTCATGTACTATGCCTTTTTCCATCCCAATGGGCCACGCTTTGGGCGTTCGCCAAGTGGCCAGGGTCTCGACCTGGACCCCACCTCTCAGTTCTCTACATTACCATCTGAAGGTGCCACCAACTCACTACGTTCCAACCGAGGTGCCACCACAACCCTGGAGCGTGACATGGGGAAGTATTCTGAGCGGGATGGCTGCATGCCAGTTTTTCAGGTCCGACCCACAGTGCCATCCACGCCATCGTCTCGTGCTCCACGCCTTGAAGAGACCGTCATCAAGATCGACCTTTGTAGGAACCGCTACCCAGCCTGGGAGCGTCATGTACTCGACCGCAGTATACGCAAGGCAATCCTGGCCATAGACTGCTCGCTGACTCCTCCCCGGCTGCAGTACAAAGATGATGCACTGGTGCAGGAGAGGTTGGAATACGAGACCACGTTATAGTTCCACCCTGCCCTCGGAACCCACAGAGGAGTGCAACCATTTATTCTGCTATCACATGAACACTAACAGGGACTGTGGCAATAAGAATTTGTTACTACCAACAATCTCACTTCTCATCTGTCGTTACCATTTTTCTTTTTCTATTCTTTAGCATTAGCGCCCACCCAGGAGCATACAGCCCTGTTGGTAGTGATCTAAGGAGCAATTTGGCGCAAGTGCAGTTGATGTCACCGGATGTGTTTGTGTTCTTTTTAGGGTGGTTGCTATTATTTTTTACTTCCACTCATCAGGGAAATCCCATCTGGTATGAACTAAATGCAAATCAGCAGAGTGCCTCAACACTCTACTCAGACAGTACAAGGTGCTGATGCATTATTTGCTTAAGTCTGAAGAAGTTAGGGATAAATTAAGCATAGGTCCATGTCCATTCAGATGGGTTTTAAGTCATCAGATATTCCACTTTAACCTAAATGACACCTGAATTATACAGGAATTCCTCTAATGTGAAGAGAAAAGGAAACAATCCCTCATTCAGCGTCAGCAAAGACTTAAAACTGTCATATCTGTCTTAATGTGTTGGTGACCTACTGTTTGAAAGTTCTAATGATGTGATCCCATAGCAGCCACAACTACTACTTCCATCAACATCCACATGATAACTCATCGCTCCTGTTCTCTTAGTGCCAAAAAGCTTCCTTGGACATGTCCTCTAGATTCTGAGGAGTAGGACCACTTTTGAGATGGCTGGGAAGTCCAAAAAGTTCTCCTCTGGCCTAGACATTTGATTCCTCTTGGATAACTATGGTCTATCGTGGATGAAGGTCAGACAGAAAGTCAACTACATGAAGACAATGGTTAAAGTAGCATCTATACTCAGTCATTGTGTTTTGTTTGGATAAAGTCAACCAAACCTGGCAGGAAGGAAGAACAGGGAGAGAGAAAGAAGCGGTGAAGGTTGAACAGTCACAAGCTCACTGCCTTTCTCCCATGAGGAAATATAAGTCAAACTCCCACAATGCCAAGAAAAAAAAATCTTCCTGGCAGCTCAACTCAACTATTTTCAGTCCAGCCACATCAACCTGGCTGTGCTGCGATACTGATCTTTGCTTATCTGTGGAGGCAAATGTGGAGGGGAGAGCAGAAGAAATGAGCAAAGTGCCAGATAGCAATGAAAAGGAGACGACAAGAGAGGATGATGCAGGAAATGGAAATGAGTCAGTGATGGAAAAGAAGAGAAAAGCAGGCAAGCAGCCATCTCAGCCAAACTAAACCAACCACCAGGATGTACAGTACTCTGATACAACATGCAGCATTTTTTACTTTAGAGATGATGTAGAGGGTACTGAAGTCATTGTGAGTCTGTGTTTTTAGTGCTGTGAGTGTGTATGTGTTGGCAATAGGCGATGAAGGCGTGTGTGTGTGTGTGTGTGTGTGTGTGTATGCGTGTGTGTGTGTGTGGTGTTCAAACAAGAGAAGCAGCTCAGGAGGACGTGTGCTTGGTGTGTGTATCGCTATCATCCATCTTTGATAAACACACGTCACCTTCTGGGAAAAATGTTTCCCAGCAGCTTTTAACTTTGTTACACCAAGCCACACAACATATGTTAGCATGGTGCTGGTTGTGTCCACTGGCTTTAATGAGAAATGCTAACCAAGTGATTTTTGGTTAACTGAAGTGCCACTGTCAAAGCTTAATTTAAGACCACCACTATAACACATATCATGGTTCTGGGAAGGGTAAATGATGAAATCCTGAAATTTTCATTTAATGAATTTTAATGCAGGAAAACACAGCACATTCTTATCCCAAGTCGTCACATATCGCTGCTTTGTCAGTGGACTTTTATGCCTACATATTACGTGCTAGGTATCCTCCTGAGTCTGCTGTTGATGTTCTGGAATGCCACAACCAATGCCGGGAGTTCAACAAAAGCATGTGGTTAGGTTTGAAAAAAAAAAAAAACCCATCATGATTTGGCTCTACATTCATACAGGAAGCTAACACCAGGGTCCTGGACCCATCCACCACAACTCCTGCATGCCCTATAGGGACTTTCCAAGTCCTCATATCACATTGTTACCTGTAGTGTTTCAATCTGATGCTGTCCTGTGGTATATCATACAAGTGCCCTCCAGCCACGTTATGAAATGACAATGCTTGGTAGTGTATCATACTGCTGCAACAGGTGCTGTCCAGCCCGGTTACAAACTGATGATGCCCGGCAGCATATCATACTATGGGGAAAGGTGGCTTGTGGCATCAGTGTGTGATGCTGAAATCAGCAACAAAGCAGTGGTATTTGGCGACTTCAGCATGAGAACAGACTGGAAAAAGACAAAACAAAAAGCAACTGCAGGCTGGTGCAAGTAACAAAACATGATTTAATCCAACAGGAATTAATAGGTCCTTTTCACTTAAGTCAACACAAGTTGTGTAAAACAAAGACGGCACAATGTTTCTCCCTCGCTCATACAATGGGGGCTGCTCAGCTGCAGCCTAGTCAGTGCTGTAACTGGTGGCCAGATGATATATAAATGACACTGCACACCTCTCTATCTGCCATGGTAATAATGTTTAAATAACACAAAGACATTCACCAAAAAGAGTTTGCCTTTCAAATTAATGCAACAAATGAAAAGAAACAAGGGGAGATGGTAAATTTGGATTAAATGGTGAATGGTGAAGTTAGGACAGCACAGATGGTGAACTATACAGGGAGAAATGGGTAGAGGGTAGTCAGAGAATCAAAGTGAGGTGGATTTCAGCTAAGCTGTGGCTCTGACTGAAAACCTTTTGAAGGTGATCATAAAATTATAGCCATCCTGTCATCCAGTGAGTTCAGACTTTTAGCATTTTCCCCATAATGTTCATACTGAAAATGAACTAGGTTTCATCAGATCCGATCAAGATCAGCAGTGTGGTGTGTCTTATATCAGGGCAAGACAGTACCTGATGATGATGATGATGATGATGATGATGATGATGAAACAACTTTCTAAAGCCTTGCTAGTGGCACCTGGAGACAAGATCATGTGATGAGGTGTTTGAGGTCATAAACAACATTCTAACAATGGTGCTGAAAATGTAAGGTTTGCCCTGGTGGTGACAAGGGAGGGAAGATCAGGGCCTCACCATTAAGATTTCTGGTGGAGACATTAAAATCAAGAGCAAACTTAATTCAATTCTGAAAATTTGTTTTCAAGATACCTTGTGATGTCCAAATGTTAGTCAAATTACATTTTTGATTGACTGGTGGCAGGGGTCAGGGGGTCACCAAAGTCATCTTCTAGGGTTCATGACTATACATACTAGGAGTTCTAATTTAAGTGTTGGACCATGGACTGTATATAAAGATGGACAATGCTTTTCCACTTACCTCCAGTGTACAAAAACAAAGCCAACATATCCCAGATAATGCCGCTGCCATCTT
Source organism: Epinephelus lanceolatus (assembly GCF_041903045.1). Classification (NCBI taxonomy): domain Eukaryota; kingdom Metazoa; phylum Chordata; class Actinopteri; order Perciformes; family Serranidae; genus Epinephelus; species Epinephelus lanceolatus. Next base: position 4,016,580 of record NC_135745.1, on the reverse strand, counting down.
GGGATGGTGACGTCATTTGGAGCCAGAGTCTATGCAGTAGCCATCTTTGCTGGTATCGAGTTCCTGCCCAATCTCAAGCAGTACCATTGATTGCGAGCACACTGATTGGCACAAGCAGATGTCAATCATGACATCAACCCCCCCCCCCCCCCCCCCCCCCCCCCCCCCCCACCTTTTTTTAACATCAAATTACTAGTTACACCAAACTTATCAGAAAAACTGAATACTTGGGTATGATGGAGTAGACACGCAGTGAGACTAGCTCCCGAAACTTTTGTGTACTTAACTTTATAGAACCCTATAATTCAGTTTTTACTTGTAACCAAAGGCTGGATGTTATCACTTTTGGCAAATGATCACCGTAATATGACACCAAAGTCAGCCAAGCACGGCAAAAAAGAGACTCTTAAAGCTGACCCCCTGGTAAAGCTAACTATAGCAACAAGCTCAGCATGGCAACAATAGCTAACCTCCTAGAAGATCATCGAAAAGCCCTCTCTGCTGACTTTATAACAAACATCAGCATGATAAAGACTACCTAAAATGACAGAAAGTATCTTTGGGAAAAATGTATGTGATGTGTACTTTGAGTTTTTTAGTTTGGCCCATGACCCATCCACTAACATAGAGGGGGTAGGGTTTATGACCCACATTGCAGCAAGCCACCAGGGGGCGATCCAGATGTTTTGGCTTCACTTTTGGGGAGCTGTCAAGTTGTCCATCTTTATATACAGTCTCTACCAGTCAAACTGTTACTTCAACATACCGTGTATTAATGAAAATACGTCCCCAGTGATCTGAATCAGAGTGCAAAAAGACAGCTTGAGACTGCAGACAAAAAGGAGAGCTATACCATTTACACCACACTCCCAACCCAAACAGCTTGACTTCAGGGAAGTGAGAGGCAATGACATCACTACATTCTGTAGATAAGCTGTCAGTCAAATCCACCGTGTTCAGGAATTTTAGCTGATTAGTGACACATTGATAATCATGTGTCTTTTAAAACATTAAATGTCTGCACAAAAGAAAGTTTCAGGTTGTCTTTCTTGATTTACGTCACAAGTGCAATGTCTTTTTTATTTCCTGAGGATGGCAAGAAGAGAGAAAAGCACAAAACAAGTTAATGGGATAATCATGGCATGAGACTGTACATGTTTTCATCCTGCTTAACCAAACCAGGCCCCAGGTATACAGAGCTGTTATAACCTCTTATCAATCCGTGTATGAAGTCTGACATCCATTCCAGGTCATTGCAGTCAATGTCCAAAACCTAAATACACCGATCATCTTTTTTTTTTTTTTTTTTTTTTTTTTTTTACATATACAGCACTAAACAGTGTGTAGCCCAGTATGTGCAGACCACAAAAAGAACCAGAGGGATGTTTTCATGATCCACTTTCCTGGCAAATATTGGTATAATACAGCTGTTATTTGTGGTTTTCTCATTAGATGTAAGTTTAAGAGCTTATGAGCTTAGTTTTTATCATAGTTGTATTTTGTTGGCGAAGGCAAGTCCAAAAGTGGTTAGTATAGTTGTAGTATCTTGAATCATTTGAACCGATTTCTGTGAACAGACCCATTGTGTGCTGTCAGAGACACACTTTAAAGGACCATACAAGCAAGTTTGCATGTTTTAGACATGTCACCGTTACTTAATGTCACAGCCAAGCATTTTGCAAACCATGCTGCTGTGTTTTAGAAATTTGAATGTACTTTGTGTTCAAAGGGGCCACTCTTTTCCTGCAATTGCAGCATGGTCTAAAACTCTTTGGGGTTAGGGGTTAGAGGTGATGCACCCCCTAATCAAGTGAATATCATCTATATAAATTATTGTCAAAATTATTGTTATAAGGTAATGCAGTGCCAACTTTCCAAATCTATCTGCATGTAAACTGCATTTCTTGCAGTTTCATACTGTGCAGAAATGACTGGAAATCAGTGGAGGCCTGGAACTGTAGGCAAAATACATAAAAAAATCTAACAATGTCTGGATCTGAAAATAGTAGTAAAAATATAAAGTATAAATAATAATGTGGAGTTAGAGCTCAAATGTGAAAATGGGGTGGTATGGTTCTTTAAGTTTGTTAAAGTTTTTATTTGTCTAAAGTCACCTGTTTCTGTCATGTCTTCAAGTGTCTCATTCTTTCAGTTTAGAATGTGGCGCATGAATCAGTTTGTATATTGAAGCATAAGTCACATAACTTACCCGTAAAACTTCAATGAATAGCCCAGGCTATTATTTGCTTAAATCACTGAAATCAACAGCTGTCTATATGGGACAGGCCTTTAATTCTTTTCACACAAAACTGTTGCTCAGCAAAGATGGGGAATACAATCAAATTGTTTATTTGAACCAGTATGAATATTACTTATATAAAATTTAGGCTTCAGATAATATATCTAGTATTAATCATTGACTTCATCTAACTCCGAAAGGCAGCGCATCAAAGAAAGAGTGAATTACGGCACACGAGGATTACAGCACCCAGCATACTGACAGAACACCATTTTATCGTTTAAAACAATATTCACAACCTGGATTAATTTTTATGAAAAACTTGATTCTTTTGATCTGAGGACCTTACGGACTAAAGGAATATGAATAACTTACAGGGTAATCAAGGAATGGACACATAATTTGAGGCATCCAACAACCCGCTTTTATATGTCCAAAAAACTTCTATAAAAAAAATTAACTGCTTGGCAACCAGACCAGGCATCAAATTGACACAGCTCTTTATTTGTGAACATGTGTAGCCAGGTATGTGCAGGCTCTTAATTGAAGTTTTACCGTAAATACATACAGTTTAGGCTTATCCTTTTGCCTCATTGCCACAATACTGTGTTTGAGTGCTATATACATATATATATATATATATATATATATACACACACACACAGACACATATATATATATATACATATATATATATATATATATATATATATACAGTACAGGCCAAAAGTTTGGACACACCTTCTCATTCAATGCGTTTTCTTTATTTTCATGACTGTTTACATTGTAGATTCTCACTGAAGGCATCAAAACTATGAATGAACACGTGGAGTTATGTACTTAACAAAAAAAGGTGAAATAACTGAAAACATGTTTTATATTCTAGTTTCTTCAAAATAGCCACCCTTTGCTCTGATTACTGCTTTGCACACTCTTGGCATTCTCTCCATGAGCTTCAAGAGGTAGTCCAGCACTGCAGGAGCTCATATTCAGCTCTTCTTGGCTCGTCTTGGCTTGTCTCACACAGCCAGACCTATTGCTTCAGCACTGTGTCATTGCTCTAGAAAGGTCTGGATACACACAATATCCTAGTGCTATAGAGGAAAAAAGGCTTTGGTTTGTTTATATTTCTTTAAACCAATCACAATCATCTGGCATGGTGAAGAGCTCAGCATGCAACAATGGTGAGCAACAGTGCCCTTATGAAATATGACAGGGAACTTGTTTTGGTTGATTATTTGCATGTAAGGAGGCAAGCACCATCATTAAAATGGCTAATTCTCCGCAAAAGAAAACACCCCAAAAAATAGTAGAGATAGCAGACAGAGAGGAGAATGCCGGACTAAATAGCCAGCCAATGGCAGGCTTATAGCAACAATCTACATCCAGTACAGCAGAGTACTTTTGGACATATGAAGAGGGAGAAATCAGTTTATATTTAACCTCTGCCTGTTCAGGAAGCGGTCAAACCAAATACACACCTAAAAAGCCATTCATTTTCATTTGTAATTAGTTAATTTTATTAATATTGACATGATATATGCCAGAAGACCAAGAATTCAAAGGCCAGCTGAAAGCATCAGAGGTGTCACAATGGACAGATTTTTCATTAGTAGAACAACTACAGCAGATCGCAGATCTCTCTTCTTTATTATTGACCTAATTCACCAGCAGAGTTCCTCAGTGGGCTTAGCTGCCAACATTGGAATTGTGAAAAAAATACTTCAAAAGTTTATGCAATAATTAACACTCACTGAAAGCATTGCCATCATTTTATCTAAGCAGACAATATTTCACTTTATCTGTTTGCCAGACAGCTGCTACAATGAAACAATAGGTGGACAGGAATGGTCATGGTCTATAAGAAAGTCTGATGGGTTCAACACATTCTCACTCCAACCTCGTCACATATCGATGTTTGGTCATGGATTTTCCACGTCGAAAATATGATGTACAAGGTCCCCTTGGTGCGTTGGTTGTTGATGTTCTGGGACGCCGTGTCAATTTCAGCCCGTTACATGCATGGTCTGTTTTCAAAATACACTTCACTTTTCACAGGTAATGTACAGTTTGCATACAGTATCTTTCAAAATAAATGTACTACGTCAGTACAATGCCGCAAATTGATGGTTTTCTTTCAACAAAAAACGCACATGGTTACATTTAGCCAACACACGCACGTGTTTGGGTTTAGGCAACAAAAGCATGTGGTTGGGTGAAAGGTGAAAGTCGATGGTTGTTGGACACATCCACCACACCTCCCGCCTGCCCTACTTGGACATTCTGCTCCCTTAACTTATATTGTTGTACTGCTGTGTTTTCCCCTTACAGGCCAGCTGCGTATCATGCCGACATGAAAGGAAGTCACTGACCAAGCGCTGGTATTTGATGATTTCGGTGTGAGACTGGGTTTGATTGAAGGTTGAGAAGCACATTTGCAGCTTGCAGTAAATGCAGCCTTATATTTCTTGTAAGGACTATCAAAGAATTTGATGTGAGTTTATTTGAGGTGTCTCCCAAATCCAGTGTAGCCTTGGTTTACTTATCACCATATCATGAACTAACATACCAACACATATACTGACATACAGTATATGATGTGTACTGATATATACTAAACATAAAGCTACCTCAGTTTTGTTTCATGGACAGAATATCCTCCACCTTCTCATTGGCAATACACTGTGTCCTGGTGGCACATAGACTCAGCTCCCTGTACTTGTAAAGAACTCAGACAGAGAATACAATTTCCTAAAACGAAATGGAAAATTCCATTAACAAGTCATATTCAGTGTACTCCACAGCATAACACTGACATAATGATAATGAAAATTGGATGTGAAATGGACTGTTCATTTTCAAATTTGCAGACAATGCGCCAAACTGAAATGGCAAAATGTTTATTTTAACTTGAATTTGAATTATATGCTGGTCTTCTAGACTACCATAAAAAGACAATTTCCATCTTATTAAATTGGTTTATATTATTCATTCCATTAAGTTTTGGCAGTAACTTTTAAACCTGTATTTTAATTTGTCATATCATGCACACACATGGCAGCACTGGACTCCCATGCATGAACTTTTCATACATCTGGCCCTTGCATTAAATATTTTGTCAGTAGAGTAAAGTTTCTTGAAAAGTGCCATTTCAGCAGGGGGTTTGGTCTGCCTTGAGATTTGTCTAATTTCACTGTTACAACAGAGAATGAGGTGCTGTCATAAACAGGGTAATCCTCCATTATGCTCCACAGGTGCTCAAGTTCTGGAACATCTAACTGGTGGTGGGTATCCTGCTCACTGCAGGATCATAACATGACAGATCAACTTAAGACTCCCTCCCTCACTCTGGTCATAACAAAACGCTGCTTTTTATGTTTTGTTTGCCTTAAAGAAAATATATTTCTATATTTGTCTTTATTTCAATCTCATCACCCAGGACTTTGAGGCTGTACTGAAAGCACAGCTAGGTTGTCTGGTTAGCCTGTGGCATGTGTGTGCGAGTTGGTGTGTGTGTGTGTGTGTGTGTGTGTGTGTGTGTGTGTGTGTGTGTGTGTTGGGGGTTGGGATTTGTTTGGTTTTTTTTACACTATTCAATAATAATGTCTCAACAGCAGTTACTGTGCTTATACTAGGACTGGGACATTGTCCAACAGGGAGGTTGAATAGACTTCAGTCATTCATCCTTCCAGCCTGAACATCTCTCAGATGAAAAGCTTTGTGTTCAGCGGGAGCAAACATGGCAGACTGCTGATTGTCTTTAGTTGTAAAATCAAGGCAGCATTTGTGACAGTGCTTTAGCTATCATGAAATACAGAAGCAATGTAGAGGATCACAACGCTCGGAAGACTTTTCTCATTGCATACCATTTGTTTCTTAATCACTGGAGGAAAATCATTTCCATTCTCCTCCTCTGCCTCAGCTTGTTTCCACTGTACTTCTTCATTCTGTGATATTATAAATCAGCCTACAAACTAAGCTGTCAGTCTATGAAGAAGACAGTCACAGTAATGGTTATTCACAAACTCCTGAACCTCTCAACTGATTGTTTTGGGTCACTGTATTGAAATCCACATATTGTCTGGAGTTACATTAGCAAAATTACAGACACCAAGGATATGATAAAATATCAGGGATATAGTAATACATTTATTATGTATGATAACAATCACACATAGAGCCATGTTCAAGACATTTAAAATTAATAATTATCATGGTATGCTCTAATGTGTGTCACGTTTCAGCTTTTTTCAGTAGCTACTGATGTAAAAGAGAAGACAAAAACATTTCCACCTCTAGATTTTTTCCCATATGTACATGGAGGAGACATGCCACACCCAATACAACTGGACGGGGCTTGTCTTTTGTCACAAGTGTTCAGTGGTGGGAAGCCACTGAGGGATCATGTGCTTATTGCTGCGCTTTTTCTGGTCAGTTGGGTTGCCCCATATCGCCACTTGGTCAGTGGCTTTTCACCTCTACATATGACATGCTAGGTGACCTCCTGCTATTGATGTTCTGGGATGGCGTGTCACTTTCCACCTGTTAAATGCTTATTGTCTTTTCGACATTCACTTCCCTTTTCACAGAAAATGTGCAGTTCCTGCTCATTAGATGCATACAGTCTTTTTCAAAATAAACTTACAACATTGGTAAAACACAGCATATTTACTTTTACTTCATTGTGCAACAAAAGCATATGGTTAGGTTTAGACAAAACATCATGGTTTGGCTTAACATTCATATGGGAAGCGAACTGCGTGCTCCCGGGTGAAAGTGCGGGGTTTGTTGGACCCATCCACCACCACTCTCACCCACCCTCTAGGAGCTTTCCAGGTCCTTAAATTATGTTGTTGTCCAACGGCATTTCAAACTGACACAGTCCAGAGGCATTATTAACTGATGCCACCTGATGTTGTATTACACCTGAAATGGAGGATGCCTGTTTTGTCAGTGGGGTCTGACATGGAAATCACTGACCAAGTGGCGGTATTTGACAACTGTAGGAATGAGACCGAGTTGGTTGCCCAGTCACCAGAAAAAATGTTGGCATTGTGCATCTCTGCAAACCACAGATACATTTCATTTATATGAATAAAGTGTGATTAGGTTTAGGTACAAATACTACTTGGTTATGATTAGGAAAAGATCATGTTTTGGCTTAAAACACCTTTAAAAACCCAGTTTTGAGGGCCCAATCCTGGCTTGGAACGCAGCAATGCCTTGGCAAAAAACAATCACTTCTTGTGACACTATTACCACTCAGGTTTGGTGGCCAAGAAGCTGCTAGAAACACAGCAATCACTCATTAAAACACAACCACTTTTGTTGTTTGTTGGTTTCTAACAGTGGTCTACAGCTTGGCGGGTGTTTTGCCCAGGTGACATGTCATTCACCATCACCTCCACCTCCTGATGACAAAGTCTGCTCATGCACTACATAACTTTTGAAAGGTTGATATGTATGAAACTTGCAAAATGTATTCATGGTTTGCAGAAACATACAAAGACAGCATTTCCCTCTGGCAACTGGGTTAAATATGAACCAAGACTGTTCTTACCATGAAGTTACATAGGCTAGCATCCCATCCTCTACCAACAGTCAATATCTGTTTCTTTTTACCATGACTACAATACTTCCCTTGCCAAATAACTTTAGTTGCCTAAAATAAAAGCTTAGGCAGATGTGAAAACCATACAGCAAATCTTTTTTTGTATGTGTCATTCTGAAAGGCTCCAAATAAACACCTAGTTGGTATGAGGACTTTTCTGAGGAGACATGTTGCTGTCTATACAGTGAGAGATAGCAATGACCACTCTTCTCACACAGGCAGCAAACAGCAGTAATGTATTGTTTCTATGTCCTCTGTAGCTCTCTGAGATGTGAACAGACCGTGTTTCTTGTGAGTGTCTTAGCCCCTAAGCTGTTTCTGTTCACCAGCTGTACCGGATCAAAACTCTGCTGTAGAGGTTTTGGAAATACCAGCCAAACACAACAGAGGAGTCAACTTTTTAGCTCTTAGCTCACAGCTGTGTAAGCAGAGAAAATGACTATTTAGTTTGGTGGTCATGGAGCAGCAACAGTTACAGTTGAGATAATCCAGCTTTAGTACAAGCACAGGAACCAGCAGGTGAATAATGATAGGATTCCAGTCACACTTGTATAATCATTCTGTACAGATGTCTGTTTAGAGAGATGGTTGAACATGGAGTACCACAGATAGTGAACTGATCAACTTAAAAGCTTATCTGTAAATAAATGTATGCAAAGTGTACATGTTAAAAAAAGAACATTCCTCTCTTTTTGAGTTCTGACTGTGAAGGGTGTCTTTAGAAGTTTGATGCCACCACGATGGCTTAACTATGACGATATACTACTGAGGAAAAAAAAAGATAAATGTGGTGTATGTGGTGTATTTAAAAAAGATACAAATGTTAAGACAAAAAAAATCAGTCTTTTCAGTAAGTTGCATTGTGTGATGAAAGTTGGAAGTGCTAAAAATTCTTTCAATGGGGAAAAAGTACATTTTATTGTAAAAAAATAAAAAATAAAAATGAATCAAGAGTGATAAACATGATCAAAATTACATTTTTGTATATATGGGATTTTTGTAAATTTTTATTTGAATCTAATGCAACACAAACTACCAAAATTCATTTATTAAAGTACACTGTGGTAATTTTTCTGGCCTCAGGTTTGTTCATTTGTTCTTTGCATTTAGGAAATTATTCTAGGATTACAATTATTGTTATTATTATATCTATTTATTTATTTATTTATTGTCATTTCTGAGGATTAAAACATACTGTGCTGTGGTACCCCCGGGGGGTCAGGGGGAGCCACGACCACCCTGACACTGCAGCCCTTTTTACACAGAGATGGCATTATAGGGTGGCTACAAAGTCTCTTCTGCCTTGCTGCCTTTTGCATTTTTACACAGAAACAAATATCAGCAGCATTACCCCATGTGTGATTATAGACAGCATGCCGGCATCAATTAATCGAAAGAGGCTTTACAGGCATGACGTGTAACAAAGCAGCGTCGGCCTCTAGTGTGACATATGCGTTAACAATAACAATGGCATAATATGTCAATAACAATCATTTACTGTCTCTGTTATATGGCAGCTGATTTCGTCCTCTGCTCGGAGGGTAAGGAGCTGCTGGACCTTATAGTTTTTACCAATTTGCAGACATTTTCAGCCACTGTTAGTGGCTGTAAGATAGCCGCTTACTGCTATCAGCTGCTTTCTAAATCTCCCGTGGTGGGTTAAATGCATAACATGTCATCAAAACGTCACACCCGTCCTGCCAGCTGTTCCATTTATACAGACACCGTTTCGGTGTGTGTGTCGGTGTTCCATTTTGTTACTACCTCTGTTCCCAGCTCAGAGGCAATACCACACTGTCCCCCCATTCTGCGATTGTACCTCATGTACAGAACAGCAAAGTGGCATAACGTCGTAAAATTTCTGCCTTGAAGGGGCAATGTAAAAATAGTTGCCCTGCCCCGTGTGCACGGCTCTGTAGCCTTTCTGTGTTTTTTTGTTTTTTTTTAACTGGTGTGTCATGTTTGACAGTCCGGAAACCAGGTTAGTAAACAGTAGAAAGCAGCATGGAGACCTGTGAAAAAATTACAGTTCTTACTTCTTTTTATATATCTCTTACATTCAGTCTCTATTTTAAACTCATTTAAAAACTAATTTGAATAGATGGTGAGAGACAGATGGTGTTCTGTGGTGGCACATCATTGCATCTCACTGGTAAAGGGCTAAAATAAGCACGTTCACCCGGGTGTTTTATTTCCATCAATGCAGATGGGAGCCGGAACAGATAAATATACGTGACTCGTGAGTCATCTGACTCAAGTGTGAATACCGATTGTGACTTTTTTCATTACATACAAAAGCCAGATGGTAGCGGGTATTAGCAATTTTTTTTGTGCACTGAGGAAGTGGCTTAAGGAAGAGGGCTTATTTACGTTCCAAAGTTAGGCTAAATTTTGGCGAGGGAACAGTGGCATGGCCATGTTCAAAAGGGGCTCTTGTACTCTTACCTCAAGATATCTGAACACTGTTGCCAACTCCTCAATAAGAAAAGTAGCTATTGGCTGTCCTAAAAGTCGCTAAATGACGTCATCGCCTAATTTGCATAATTGTCCATATGCATGTAATTGTAATGGCTGCTGTAGGAGAGAGGAATAATGTCGTGGAAGAGACAAAAACTGAGTAAAAAAACACCCTGAATATGTTTAGAACTACAAATGAACCTTTTTTCAGTGATTTATATTAGACAAAGAAAATTTTACATTTACATCCCGCCCTGACTGTAAACCAGGTCGGGATCAGCCAGCGGCGGTTCCGTGCATGCGCGATTCACTTGCAGTCTGGACGCGGAGGGGTTAGCATCTCCTACTCTGACTGCTGCTGGGAGGGAGGACTGGGCCGTCTGTGAGTGCTTTGGGGCGAGAGAGGGGCCCACAGCAGCATCCGCTGCTCATTGAGAAGAATAAGAATGATACGTGCTCTCACAACAGAGTCTCCAGAAGTCTTCAATAACATCAGAAAAAGTTGCTAGATTTGTTGCTAGTCGCTTTTTTGAAAAAGAGTCGCTAGAGGGGTCTGAAAAGTCACTAAATATAGCGACAAAGTCGCTAAGTTGGCAACACTGTATCTGAATGAAGATAAGTTCTATGGGTACAAGTATTCCCTACAAGCTTACACGGATTACCACACGGGCACATAGAGCACATGCCCAGGGCCCAGCAGCCAATCAGGGCCCTTGGCCAATTGAGGGAAAAATAAATATATACAGTACAGGCCACACCTTCTCATTCAATGCGTTTTCTTTATTTTCATGACTATTTACATTGTAGATTCTCACTGAAGGCATCAAAACTATGAATGAACACATGTGGAGTTATGTACTTAACAAAAAAAGGTGAAATAACTGAAAACATGTTTTATATTCTAGTTTCTTCAAAATAGCCTTTCAAATAGCCTTTGCTCTGATTACTGCTTTGCACACTCTTGGCATTCTCTCCATGAGCTTCAAGAGGTAGTCACCTGAAATGGTTTTCCAACAGTCTTGAAGGAGTTCCCAGAGGTGTTTAGCACTTGTTGGCCCCTTTGCCTTCACTCTGCGGTCCAGCTCACCCCAAACCATCTCGATTGGGTTCAGGTCCGGTGACTGTGGAGGCCAGGTCATCTGCTGCAGCACTCCATCACTCTCCTTCTTGGTCAAATAGCCCTTACACAGCCTGGAGGTGTGTTTGGGGTCATTGTCCTGTTGAAAAATAAATGATCGTCCAACTAAACGCAAACCGGATGGGATGGCATGTCGCTGCAGGATGCTGTGGTAGCCATGCTGGTTCAGTGTGCCTTCAATTTTGAATAAATCCCCAACAGTGTCACCAGCAAAACACCCCCACACCATCACACCTCCTCCTCCATGCTTCACAGTGGGAACCAGGCATGTGGAATCCATCCGTTCACCTTTTCTGCGTCTCACAAAGACACGGTGGTTGGAACCAAAGATCTCAAATTTGGACTCATCAGACCAAAGCACAGATTTCCACTGGTCTAATGTTCATTCCTTGTGTTTCTTGGCCCAAACAAATCTCTTCTGCTTGTTGCCTCTCCTTAGCAGTGGTTTCCTAGCAGCTATTTGACCATGAAGGCCTGACTGGCGCAGTCTCCTCTTAACAGTTGTTCTAGAGATGGGTCTGCTGCTAGAACTCTGTGTGGCATTCATCTGGTCTCTGATCTGAGCTGCTGTTAACTTGCGATTTCTGAGGCTGGTGACTCGGATGAACTTATCCTCAGAAGCAGAGGTGACTCTTGGTCTTCCTTTCCTGGGTCGGTCCTCATGTGTGCCAGTTTCGTTGTAGCGCTTGATGGTTTTTGCGACTCCACTTGGGGACACATTTAAAGTTTTTGCAATTTTCCAGACTGACTGACCTTCATTTCTTAAAGTAATGATGGCCACTCGTTTTTCTTTAGTTAGCTGATTGGTTCTTGCCATAATATGAATTTTAACAGTTGTCCAGTAGGGCTGTCGGCTGTGTATTAACCTGACTTCTGCACAACACAACTGATGGTCCCAACCCCATTGATAAAGCAAGAAATTCCACTAATTAACCCTGATAAGGCACACCTGTGAAGTGGAAACCATTTCAGGTGACTACCTCTTGAAGCTCATGGAGAGAATGCCAAGAGTGTGCAAAGCAGTAATCAGAGCAAAGGGTGGCTATTTTGAAGAAACTAGAATATAAAACATGTTTTCAGTTATTTCACCTTTTTTTGTTAAGTACATAACTCCACATGTGTTCATTCATAGTTTTGATGCCTTCAGTGAGAATCTACAATGTAAATAGTCATGAAAATAAAGAAAACGCATTGAATGAGAAGGTGTGTCCAAACTTTTGGCCTGTACTGTATATATATATATATATATATACATACATATACACACATGCATATGTTTGACCAATTAAAAAAATGTTTGCAGTTTGTTTCTGAAGTCCTGCCTCCTGCTGGGGTCAGGATAATGCTGGTTTTTTGGATCAAGAGTATCCCAAAACCCCATTAAAATGTTTTGACCAACACACACTGAAGGTTTGATCCAATTCGAAACCAAGTCTGGATTATGTGATCTAATCTGATTTCTGAAATCAGATCAATTAAAGTAATACCATCACAGGTGATGCCTGCATTTAAGATAAACAAAAGGTTTTATGACAATCAGTCAGATGCTCATTCATTTACATCCAAATCTCTACCAGGCCACTCTCTTCTTTGGAAACGCTTTCGCGTCCTATTGGTCAACTGCATAAACATTTTGGGGACATGCTTTAATGGCTTAGTTAAAGACGTCCACTGGGTTTGGTGATGTTTGAACAAATCCTCACTGATTTATGGCCAAATTTTGCAAAAGGCCATTGCACTTGTTTGGAACAGGTGGTGAACCTTGTGAGCTGTAATGGAGCCAAATTATGTGCCGTTACATGTGTTAAATGTTACTGTTGTCCCTGGATTTATATGAGAAGAATAAAAGATCGCTAGCTGCTAGGCTAATTCATACAATGTACAATGCGATAGGCCTGTGCTAATAACATTAGCATGTTGTATTTGTGGGAAAAATGTGTCCAGTTAAAGACAAGTGCTTTGTCTGTAAATGCTGCGAGTTCTAGTGAAGCTGATTTGTGTGCTTGTGTTTGAAATTGTCACTAGTATCAAGCTATGTTTAATGTGTGTTTTGGGTGTTTTGAATCAACTAAACTTTACAGCACTTCACAGAAACCTCCGCTGCAGATGACTAGTGTTTTGGAGGTGTAACTGCAGAGTGACACAGACACGCCACCACACAAGTATAAATGCTCACAACGGCGTAGGTGAAGTGCATAGGCTACGGTGTAGGGTCTGCAGCACAATTATAAATCCCCCTTAAGCCTGAGGCTGATCACTCGCTGAGCATGTAGCAGGAAGGAGAGACATGGCGTGTCCTTTTGTGAAGTTGTGGACTTTGAGGCACAAATTATTAAGAGGCTGTTTCTTAAGGAGAGGATGATTAGACCCCGTTTGGATGTCTTATCGTTCCCAGGGGAATGTCTGTATGAAAGATACTACTTCACCTCACACTCCATCATTTATTTTAACAATCTTCTCTACCCAGATATATCAGATATTACACATTGTGGATTTGCATTGTCATAGGAGCAAATATTTTGCATTGCCCTTTGAGGGCAGGGTTGTCAGTGTTAATAAGAAATTAATCTACGTGGATACATTATGCAATGATTTATGAATACTTTTCATGTATTTAAAGATTCCGCGGTTGAATTGGCTGCATTTATGGGCCTCAACATCCCCATCAAATAAAGGTGATTTGTGAATCAGAAGTCATTTCACAGCAATTCAATTAACCTAAGCCTAATTTTGCAAGAATGGCGTAAGTGTAAGCAAAATGTATTACCAGTCTGTACAATATTTTTGTGTGATTTGGAGTTGCTGCAAAGTGTGTTTGTGCCACATCAGATTACAGCTAAACAGTAAAGTATAGCAAATTTTTATCTATATGAACATTATTAATATATAAAAATGTTTCTATATTTTCTGTAAATTAGACACCCATTAACGCATCACATTACATAATGCCTCTTTACATTACCTATACCAAGCTCTGCAATCTTTTCCCATGCCACCTCATGCTGTTTAGCTGCAGCTGCCGTATTAAATATAAAAATATATTTGTTTTTGAAGACATGTTCCAAGTCCACATATGCGGCCATTATAATCTCCATTTAAGTTGTGGTGGAATAAGTAGCTCTGCTTTTAACTCCGCTTTCTGCCATTGAAAATCATGTCATCTGCACTCTATTGATGATGGCTTTTGGTGCTCACCGTGCACATGCTTCCCTCAGGCTGAACATACGAAGAGTCGATTGAGCTAATTCTGATCAGCTGGGGTCCGTTTCACAAAGCAGGTTCAACAAACTCTGAGTCTAATCCTGAACTCTGAGTTGATCTACTCTGAGATAGGAAACTCTGAGTTTCCGGTTCCAGAACAGCTGATTTGAATCAGTTTAATCAACTCGGAGTAGTTTCACCTGGAGTTAAGCGCGTGCACCACGACTATAAAAAGCCAGCATCAATGGAGCCCCGATTCGACGAGTCACCATGACAACGGGGACGGGGAGGGCTGCGTTTTTCACCCCACTAGAATTAGAAATCTTAATGCTCTCATACGGCGAGTTTGCACACGTTGGCAGCAGTTTAGGATGAAATATAAAAACATTGTTCAAACAGGTAAAACCTCGGCATAATCTCATGGAGGTATCTCATTTTGATCATGTTTTACATTGTAAAGTAAATATTAAGTGGCTGTTTGACAGTGCAGTTGTTTTTTCCCCAACATAATGCTGTTTTCACACACATAAATGTCTTCTCATCTATATCATGTTCTGTTAAATAATTAAGCCTATTTAAACTAACACAGACTTCTACTCAGCCAACAGAAAGAAGGCAGATGCCCATAAAACGAGCACACTTTTCTGACCGCCCTGCATACAGTTGCCTTACTCAAGTGCTCAGCATATCCGACATTGTACAAAAAACTTCCATTTGCAAAGAAACACAGCGCAACACACAATATCTGCTGGGATGTGAGAGCATGACTATGACTGGTAATGTTGCAAATGTAAGGACGGATTAGGTTGTGTAGATGATGGACTGTGACGTGAAACCATCTCCCAACGAATATTTAATTCTCTGCGCAGTAATTCTGCACCTTCATCCACGGGATCGTTATCAAAAGGACATGCCATGTTAGTGAAAAAAGTCGCCACCTACTGTGCCTAATGGACTTCTAATACTGACTCTGATTTTTGTAATGATTTTTTTTTTTTTTAAATGACAGACGGCAGAACTAGGCTACGCCAAAACTCGCCTAACTGAATGAATGAGGAAATCAAATGGAGTGTGTGGCTCTGAAAGAGGGCGGAGACAGAGAGAAACTCGAGGTTCATTGAGAAAAACCTGGTCCCGACCAGGTTAGGTTCATAGAGTCTGTTACTATGGTAACTGACCAAGAGCTTAAGTTACCTCTCTCTCTGAAACAGGCTAGAGTTACTCCTCTTTCTCTGGTTTGAGTTACCTCCCTTTTTGAAACGGAAAACTCAGAGTTTCCCTCATTTCAGGGTTAACAGACTCTGAGTTTTCACTAAACCTGCTTTGTGAAACGGGCCCCTGATCTCAAACCAAAAACTCTGAGTTTCCTAGCTCAGGCACAGTCAGCTCAGAGATTGGGATTAGGCTCAGAGTTTGTTTAGCCTGCTTTCGGAAATAGGGCCCAGAGGTACTACCAGCACAAACAACAGTGATAGCACAGCTGACAAAATAAACAGCAGAAAGGAATTTGCATGAAACATCTTAATAAAATAGATTTATTAACAGATTGAAGAGGATCTCAATATTTAAAAGTGCAACATTTATATATTGATATAATTTAAAAATACACGTTAGATCATCTCAAAAAACACAACATAAATATGCAAACAGGCAACCAGTTCACAGAAGGAAAGCATCCGGTTAGATGTCACTCAAAAACACACTTAGTCTTACAAAGGTGTCTTTGAAAATGGAAATATCTGAGTTGGCAGTGATGCTTTGATGACTTCATGTGCAAAATAATTTGTTGAATCACAATATTTACATATATGCATGCAATAAAGTCATAGATCAGTATTTGTACAGATATGAAATATTACAGTGAGAACATACTTTTTGTAAGCAGACACTGACAGTTATATGAGCAGTCTTGAAAGGCTCAGTTTAAGTCTGTTTCCTGACTGTTGGACCACACACACTAACACAAACACACACAAAGGCCAACAAAAATAGAAATCAGACTTAAGTGCATGACCAGTTTGCCTACAGTGATCATTTTGTTTCATTTAAAGCCCTATTCATAAAGGACCAGTGTAACCAGGGGACCACGTGATTTACAAATTCTGCTCTCCTGATGGATCTGAGCTTGCCGTTTCTGTAAACAGTGCTCCATGCTGTGTAGCGAGATGATGCCTCATTTCCACTTATGTATGTGACTGGTGTCAGTAGATCCATCAATATACAAATGATGCCTCCAGTGTCAAACGCAAGGAAGTACATTTATTTACGGATGTAGAGAAACCTGACAGAAACTTCCTGTGGCCATGATGGGGGAGAGGCTAATTTTGTCTGATATTCACCAGTAGCTTGGAAGATGCACTTAGAATACTGCCAGGACAGAAACGGGACCAATGTTGTAAGGCAATAAATAAATGAAGATGCTGGCCTACCAGGTACGTAGCATGATTTGTGAAATATTTCATTAAAAAGATGTATGTACGACGTACTGATGCATAGGCCTACACTTTCATATCAAACTTATAAGGATGATGACTGTATTTAACCAGACTGATGAATCTGTAACATTAGGCTATTTCATATTAAAATAATAAATCTGACTGTATTTCATATCAAACTGATAATGACAATCTGACAGTGTATACTATATTAACATGTTTTAGCAGAATAACACTACTCAGATTAACAATATGTTAAAACTAGATAAACAAGTTCCTTTTAATGATTCAAACTCAGTTGACAATCAGCACAGGCAACTGAATTAAAGGTTATAGCCGGTTAGTTAGCCAGCAGCCTGTCAGCTAATCTAGCACACTGTCATACAGTCTCTGAAATCCACCGCAAAAGTTACATTTTGTGAATGTAGTCGAGGCAAATTCCAGACTGAAATATTACTGAGTGGAGGAGTTTTGCAGGCTTATCAGATATCATGGAAAATCTCACAGGAATGAATGGACTTCTGGTTGACTTGTCTCCGTACACATACACAAGTGGAAAAAATGCATACGCCTCCTGCACCAAAAATGCTGTCAAAACTTTCATTTACATTTACCAATGTAGCATTTGTAATTCTTGACTGGGAAAAAGGCAGAAAAGATGTGCAGAGAAAACAAAAGCCAAACAGGATTCAAAATCACTGAAATGCTTTTTTGTACAGGACTACTGTTATCACATGACCTCTGTGTTTGGCTAAATTGGTCATTTAAGGTAGAACTTTCACTTTAAAAAAAAAAAAAAAAATTACAGACTTGGCAGATATGCAAGGGATTAAGATAATAGGTTACCTCTGCAATTATTACAAATAACTAGAGATCCCCAGGTAACACTAATCCTGTGTGAATAGGCCTTATTTACTTAAATTCAGCTCAAGACTCTTTTGCAGATTTTTTTTTTAATTTACCTGCCCTTAATGTCATTTCTTCTGTTTTGTACCCTGCCCGTTAGAACTAATAATATGCAGTGATGTGTGTTGTTAATATTTGGTTACTATCTGTGGTGAGCATTTCTGCAAAAACAATTAACACACAAATACTGGGAAACTACAGTTCAGTTTTTTCCCAAAACTGAATATGCTGCAAGTTTGAAAAAAAGACACTATTCCACGATGCAGAATAATGGTAATGTGCTTCTAATAAAGGTTTGAGGGAAGGCTGTTTGAAAAGTGGACTCCTTTGATTTTACACATTAAAAGAGACACATATGACATTGAGAGCATATCTATGATTCAGAGTCTGGGCAGGGATTGATTGCACATAGCTCACAACATAGAGGTGCCTGAGCCAGTGGCTAGCAGCTAAAGGTGCCCACAGCATGAACAGGGCTAACAGCTGCTACAGTAAGTGCCATATAAGCACAGGGCAGAGTTGCAGCAATTGGCTACCCAGTAGAATGCACAACTTTTTTTCCCAAGTGTGTTTTGCATCGACTTCAGTCAACCAAGATTTTCTTTGGTTGACAACAGCCCTAGTAAAGATATAATGGAGTGTTGAGTGTGTGTATCCCACTTGCTAGCTCATCGTTGCTGCTTTGCACTGTGCTCATAGGGCAGTTACAGCCGAGATTCAGACATAGCAGAAGCATAGCGCCCAATGTCAGCTACCAGCTCAGCCACCTCCATGTTGAGAACTGTGTCCAAGACAACTCATACATTCTAATTTTCTAATAGAGCCATTAAAGGTGAAGTCATTTTTTCCACACGTTTCCTTTTTGTGTTAATTTTATGATTGTTTTATTACTTTATAGCGGTCTGCTTGAAATACTTTTAATGCATGGACCTTAGAGATGTCCCAAAGTGAAACCTTTAGGTCAGAAAGCTTTTAGCTCTCATCTCTGAGCTGTGGGAACAGCCTGACAAAGGATTTGAGTTGAGCTGAAAGTGCTGATATCTTCAAACATACACCGAAAACCTGCCTCTATAGCCTGGCTTCTGCTTAAAGGCCAAAATGGTCATTCATGTCTTTTACACATTTTGTAGTTTTCAATTATTTTGTTTTATTCTGAATACATTTTTAATGGACATCTCTGTATATTACTAAATTTTTGTGTCCAGTCAACAACAGTCCAGTCCACAGTTACTGCACTTGGAATCGATTCATTTTGAGTTGATCAACGAATGATTTCAGAAGATGGTTGCTGTTTTTAGCTGATGGAAGCTGTTACAACATAATCAAAGTATTTAAGGTATCATAATTGTAAGCACGCACTATGAGATGGTCAGATACTGACAATCCCCAAGGGAAATCATAGTACTTACAAACTGTAAAGTCTGGATTTACACCTGGACCTTTCCTGAGTTAACAGTGGATGATTCACTGACAATAGATATATGCATCTGCTAGCTATATAGCACCAATGAGCTAGCTAACATTACAGCTCAGTCGAGGAGAACACCATTGATGTTTACATCTCGTGCTGTCACAAGCACGAGCCTCTCGTCCATGAGTAGATGCACACTTCCTTCTGCGTGGTGAAACGGTGTAGTCTGGTAGAAAGAAAATAGTTCCTACATGAAACTGCTCACAACAAGGTCTGTGGATTATCTTGAGTAACCAGTTCATGATTTCTGGAAAGAGACATTGCTGCTAAGTTTTTAAAATGTATTTTTTGGCACTTTGAGCACCATAAGCCGAGTGCCATGTAGATCCATTATATTGGAGAGAAGGCAGACATCTCTACGGTGGATATCTGTAACACTCGGCAACTCACACCAAAACTATATAGATTGCACTACAGGATTTTTGGGTAAACTGTCACTTTCAGCAAGTATTAAAAGAAGAAGGCTTGATGTCTCTATAGAGACAAAATGGTATCAATGTATTGAAGATGGCCCCTGAGACTGCCATTAAATTTATGGTCTATGAGCAGGATAAGAAACAGCTGACCAGAGAACCAGGGAAGATCAAGACCCACAAGAGGTTCCTGGCTGGATCGCTGGATGGAGCAACAACACAAACTGCCATCTACTGCATGGAGGTCCAGTTTGACCCTGAGGAAGACCAGACAGTACTCAGGAATATTTGACTGTGCCAAGAAAATCCTGAAGGAGGGAGTGAGGGCATTTTTTAAGGGCTATATTCCCAGTCTTTTCAGCATCATCCCTTATGCTGGCATTGAGCTGGTGTACGCTGATGAAGAGCAGGCAGAGCATGGTTGCTCCAGCAGGGGGGACAATCCAAGAGCATTATAACCGACTGAAGGGGCTGTACAAGTGCTGGATGCGTCCAGACAACCATACCAACGATCAGCTTGGAGAGATCATCACTTTGTAGCATTATCTGCAAGTACTTTTACCAGAAGTTAGCACCTGGGTGAGGGAGCACAGCCCAAAGGCTGGAGAAGAAGCAGCTGGATTGGCAGATTGGTGCATGGCATTACACCATCAAGAAAAAGGATGTCTACAGTGAAACAGAAGTATGAGGGGTATAGACCACCAAATCCAACAGATTGTGGTAATACTGGCAGTTGGGTTGGAGAAAGGTTTACAGAGTCAGCCAAAGGGTCAATTCATTGGTCTTCATTGTCAACAACTTGGCCACAAGGCTATCCAAAGCTGCTGAAATGTGTTCAGTACCCAGACCAGAGCAGGAAATCGTACATGTTACCATTAATGGTTAAGCGCTAAAAGCACTAGCAGACACTAGTAGTAACTAAAGACACATTTGGTCAGCAATATTCGACCCAGTAATGAAAGGGTTGTGAATATTACTTGTGTGGAAGGTGACAGCCAGAACTACCCTACTGCTAATATGACTTGTGAGATTAAGGGGCTAAGCTTTTATGCTTTCTGTGGGGGTGTTGGAGAATCTTGCATATGAGATTATCCTAGAAGATGACCTGCCTAGTCTAGACAATGTGGTTCAACAAACATCAGAGGCCTGTGCATGTATGGTAGATCCAGATCTATGGCTAGAGGTCTAAACATTTACCCAGTCTTGACAATGACTTAG
Source organism: Epinephelus lanceolatus (assembly GCF_041903045.1). Classification (NCBI taxonomy): domain Eukaryota; kingdom Metazoa; phylum Chordata; class Actinopteri; order Perciformes; family Serranidae; genus Epinephelus; species Epinephelus lanceolatus. Next base: position 3,995,491 of record NC_135745.1, on the reverse strand, counting down.
TCCAGGGAGGAACTATGGTTAGGAACAGTTGACGACAGTGTCAACAGTTGGTGCGTGAGAGATCAAAGCCCTATTCTCACCAGCCTTGAGAGCTCAGGTGTACACCCACAGTCGCAGATGCCAGACAATTTCAGTTACCCTAAAAAAATGATCTAACCTTGAAATTCCTGTTCACTAATTCTATATACAAATTAATCTCATTTACACAATGTTGTCGTACTCCTGTCACCTTAGGTCAGTGTTCTGTATGTACTTGGAGCAAGTATGATACTGGTTCCTACCAAGCAGCAATCTCCAAGGCTGAAAAATGAAGTCAATGTAGAAGTGCCAAAATCTGCAATTCCTCTAATGGCCACTTGAAGATGGCTCCAAGAGCAAGTCATAAACCCACATTAAAATGCCCAACTTAACAGCAGAAATTAACATGGTTTGGTCTCTATACCTAATCACCTGTTTAAATCTTGAATGTTTATATTAAGGCTTAAAGTTACGCAACATTAAGGGCATTGCCACTTTAGGTGACAGGTGGGTGCCATCCATTGTCAAGTGGCTACAACAATGGCAACATTGGTTTGGTAACGTAACTGTTGCATAACACTAGATTCACAGAGTACGAGGCATCACTACTTCAGTGTGTTTTTGATTCATGAAGTTAACTGTGACATTTTGGTTGCCTAACAAAGTCTTTTTCAACATTTGGTTGAACTAGAAGACCCTCTAAGCAGTTAAATATTTAGTTTTTCCAGTAAGTACATTTTATTTTTATGGTTTTAAACTTCGTTTTTCTGTGGCAAAAATTAGCTTTAGCATTGGTGTTATCACAGTTAACCATAGCTATGCTAGCCTTAGAGTAATCTCCACCCTCTTGTTTGAATATGATCACTTCTGGCTCCAAAAATCCAAGATTGTGATGCCAAATGCCAAACTCGAGGCTTAAAACCGGAGTCTACAAACCAATTACCATTATTTTATACAGTCTGTGGTTCATACATGAAACTCCAACTTTGAAGAAATCAAAACCAAAAAGCCTTTTATAGTGGGCCAGTCTTAACCAGTGGGTTCAGCTCTGTCTACTCTACCTGTGAAGTCTAACCCTGCAGCCTGCTCCCATGAAATAGTGTATGTTTCACTGGTTACTACAAGGTGAATGAAACTGAAGATGCGCAAACTCAAAATGATGTTAAAGTATATCAGAACAAGCAGCTGTCTGCATAGTCACTGCAATTAATAGGCATGGACAATAAACTAAATGTATTAGTTAACCAACATTAGGATTTTCTTGCTGACATAAATTTACTAATATCACAATTTTCAATATGGAAATTGTCTGAATCCCATATATACACACTGAAAACATCTACAATGACAAATTACATCTATTAGTTCAACCAACCAATCAGCCCACAGATCAGTCCTGAGCACAATCTTTAACTGACCACATTGTAATCAATTAAGATAAAGATATTGGAACACAAGAAATTAGATGTGCATGTGTATTGAAAAAATAATTATCCTTTCATTTACTGTTTTTGAGGTATGATTATTTTCAAGGGTCAATATAACAACTTCAGGAAGTCTAGCTTTAAGCAAATCATCAGATAAAAAGGGAGCCAATGTATGCAAGGAAACATATCACAAACATGCATGGAACATGTTTGTAATAGGAACCTCAGCAGCTGCAGTCAGTGGTATTTGGAAGCAGTGAAGAAAGCTGTGCAAATATTCCAACACGTTAGGCCAAACCTGTGCACACTGCAGCCTGCTGAGCCGATGTTGATGTTGTTTTGGTCATACATTGGATACTTTGTATCTGTTGTTGTACTGCTGATGTTAATGGTATTTGTGTTTAGTGTGGAATCTCTCCAACAAGGCTCTTAGGATGCTCCCTGGTATCTGCTGGTGCTGGTCAATCAGAGACTGGACTGCCTGCTTCACCTGCAGAGCAAAAGCACTGGGTATGAATGATTGGTTCTGTGGAACAGCTCAAAATATTATAAATATTACAAGAAAGAAAGAAAGAAAGAAAGAAAGGAGCAGGAGCTAAAGAAGAAAAAAGAAATAGAGAAAAAAAATAAAGAAACAATAAAAAAGAAAGAAAGAGAAAGTAAAATGAAAGAATGAGAAAGAAAAAAGACAGAAAGAAAGAATGAAAAGAGAAGATAAAAAAAGTAAAAAGAAAAAAGAATGAGAAAAAACAAAAAAGAGAAAAAACAGAAAGAAAAAACAGAAAGAAAGAAAAAACGGAAAGAAAGAAAGAAAGAAAAATAAGCTAGCTTAAGCTTGTTTTAGCTCACTGACTTTCTCTGCCAACTCTGCAGCACTGATGTTGGGGTCATACAGGATGGGATCACCAAGGAAGGTCCGAAACTTCACAGGAAATCCACCATAAATAGGAGCTACTGGGATGCGAAACCTCTCATACATCCAGCGGAAAAATCCTGAACAAAAAGAGATCATCTGTTTGCCTTGTAACTTGTAACAATGTTTTATGCTGCCCTCTTGGCCAGGTCACTCTTGAAAAAGAAATTTTTAATCTCAACGAGGCTTTTACCTGGTTAAATAAAGGATATATATATATACAGTCAGGTCCATAAATATTTGGACATTGACACAATTTTCAGCATTCCAGCTCTGTACAACACCACAATGGATTTGAAATGAAACAATCAAGATGTGCTTTAAGTGCAGACTCTGAGCTTTAATTTGAGGATATTTACATCCAAATCAGGTGAACGGTGTAGGAATTACAACACATTTTATATGTGCCTTCCACCTTTTTAAGGGACCAAAAGTAATTGGACAAACTAACATAATCATAAATCAAATTGTCACTTTTTAATACTTCGTTGCAAATCCTTTGCAGTCAATGACAGCCTGAAGTCTCAAACCCATGGACATCACCAGACGCTGGGTTTCGTCTCTGGTGATGCTCTGCCAGGCCTCTGCTGCAGCTGTCTTCAGTTCCTGCTTGTTCTTTGGGCATTTTCCTTTCAGTTTTGTCTTCAGCAAGTGAAATGCATGTTCAATTGGATTCAGGTCAGGTGATTGACTTGGCTATTGCAGAACATTCCACTTCTTTGCCTTTAAAAACTCTTTGGTTGCTTTCGCAGTATGCTTCGGGTCATTGTCCATCTGCATTGTGAAGCACCGTCCAATGAGTTTTGAAGCATTTGTCTGAATATGAGCAGATAATATTGCCCGAAACACTTCAGAATTCATTCTGCTGCTTTTGTCAGCAGTCACATCATCAATAAATATAAGAGATCCAGTTCCACTGGCAGCCATACATGCCCACGCCATTACACTACCACCACCATGCTTCACTGATGAGGTGTATGCTTTGGATCTTGAGCAGTTCCTTCCCTTCTCCATACTTTTCTCTTTCCATCATTCTGGTACAAGTTGATCTTTGTCTCATCTGTCCATAAGATGTTGTTCCAGAACTGTACAGGCTCTTTTAGATGTTTCTTGGCAAACTCTAATCTGGCCTTCCTGTTTTTGAGGCTCACCAATGGTTTACACCTTGTGGTGAAACCTCTGTATTTCCTCTGGTGAAGTCGTCTCTTAATTGTTGACTTGGACACAGATACACCCACCTCCTGGAGAGTTTTCTTGATCTGGCCAACTGTTGTGAAGGGGTTTTTCTTGACGAGGGAAAGGATTCGTCTGTCATCCACCACACTTGTTTTCCGTGGTCTTCCAGGTCTTTTGTTGTTGCTGAGCTCACCAGTGCGTTCTCTCTTTTTAAGAATGTACCAAACAGTTGATTTGGCCACACCTAATGTTTTTGCCATCTCTCTGATGGGTTTGTTTTGATTTTTCAGCCTAATGATGGCTTGCTTCACAGCTCTTGACAGCTCTTTGGACTTCATATTGAGAGATGACCTCACCAGATTCCAAATGAATATACCACACTTGAAATGAACTCTAGGCCTTTTATCTGCTCCTTGTAAGTGAAATAACGAGGGAATAACACACACCTGGCCATGGAACAGCTGAGTAGCCAACTGTCCAATTACTTTTGGTCCCTTAAAAAGGTGGAAGGCACATATAAAATGTGTTGTAATTCCTACACCGTTCACCTGATTTGGATGTAAATACCCTCAAATTAAAGCTCAGAGTCTGCACTTAAAGCACATCTTGATTGTTTCATTTCAAATCCATTGTGGTGTTGTACAGAGCTGGAATGCTGAAAATTGTGTCAATGTCCAAATATTTATGGACCTGACTGTATATATGTATATATATATATATATATATATATATATATATATATATATATATATATGTTACATGGAGAAATATAAAGAGAAGATTCTGATCAGACTGTTGTGATTACACTCTCCTTTGTACCACACTATCTTGAGTATAAGTTTGATAATATTCTATATGTTTCTTCTTGTCAACAAACTCTGTGCAAACAAAGTGTGTGTTTGATGTGCAAACAAAACAAACACTGAAAGTATCTGCTAACAAGTATTTGATACACACATACCATCCTGCTGCCACAAACTCACAAAACCAGTGTATTGTGGTAGGGTTTTTCTATAGACTGTTTAACTAATGGATGTAGCTACCATGACCTCACCCACTGGTTTGCGGACTGCCATTTTGGAGCTTCGAGTTCAGAGTGGGTATAACTGCAGTTGTAGCAGCTACATGACCTGCCCTCTAGTCCTTGGTCCAGAAGCAGAAGTACTGACAAAATTGCTAAGTTAGTGATTTGCTAGCTATGAAGTATTACATTTAAAAGAGAAGTGGTTAAAGATAGGATAAGGGTAATAAAGTGAATCATGTTTTCCTGTATTATAAATTATAAAGTGAATTTTTGCTACAGTTTGGTCTCATTTATTCACTACAGTGTAGCACTGTAAAAGTTCAGATAACCGTTGCGCTGGTGTGTTTGTCTTGTACCAATAGTGGGCACAGTTTGTAGGGGCATGCCGTGTATGCTACAAACGGAATGCGTCTGCAGCTATACATGTCTCTTGAGTTTGGCATTTTAGCTGTCACCATCCTGGTTTTTTTTAATCCACAAATGACCATATTTGGACGAGAGGGTGGAGCTGTGGAGGAGTGAGGAGTGGATCTGACTGAGAAGCCCAGAGGCCTGTACTACGAAGCAGGATTTGGAGTTAGCAAGGTACCTTCAGGCTTAGCTCTGGGTTTTCAGTACTACGAAGCTGGTTCTCTTTTTACCAGGATAAATCACCGTGGTAACTTATGCTGAACGGCTAACCTGCTCTGGAGTAGGTTAACTTCAGGGTATCGAATCACAGCCTGTCAACATCCCAACCTCTGACCAATCAGATCACTTAAGAAAAAGTATCCATGGGCGAAAGTCCGGAGTCTCAGGTAAAAAAAGAGTAACCTATATATTGTCAGTAGTCATAGTAGGCCATTTCATTGTTCCAGGGCTCTATTTCCACTGGTTTTAAAACAGAGCTTCTGACAAACACAGAATGTTTACACATTAGACACATGATATTAACTGTCTTTTAACTTGAGCAAAGTTCATTTTAGTCCGCAGTGATAGTGTTGCTATTTTACACTTTTCACACAAATAACATAAGATACCTGTGTCATGAGGACTAGGAATAAAAGATAATATTTTCTAAGAAAAATAATCCACACCTTTTAAATTGGCTCCCCTTATTGTAAATACCACATTTCAGTCAGTTAGACCTCATCATGCATTAACTAAGCTACTTTTCCACACTTAACTTCGATGCAGAAACAGGCTGGTGTTACTTTAAAGTGTTTTACGTGAAATATTCATCATTATCCAACTTGACAGCAAAAAATACTCTACACTAATGTCACTTATATCTTTGTGATACCTATAAATAATTAAAGTCTCAGCCAACGGTAACTTTTTGGATGGTATTTTCAATATTTCTACATTTCTGTTATAAGATTACAGAATGTCGTTTACATCCACGTCACTGACATTTTACTGTCTCACGATTGCCTGCACTTTTGGTACCGTTTCATCTCATGATGTGAAGCAGCCTACTTCATTCATGGTTCTGATGATGTCGCATGTAATTAACAGCCCTGCCTCTTTGACATGTACGTGCTTGTGGCTGGATGGGAAAATCCAGAGTTGACTGAACTAGCTTATAACCAGCTTTGTAGTACCCATTATCCAGACAGCCAATGCTAGAGTTAGTCAAGCCAGATAGCAAAAAGATATCCTGGGTAAGTTGATCTGGCTTTGTAGTACACACCTCAGGACACTTTCGGCAAACAGTCTATCACTCAAGCAGCCCTGCCGCTAAATATGCAAAAATTTGGGCCTTAATGAATGTAAATGGGTGTCATATAAAAATTCACCCCCTGTACAATCACCATGAATGGGGAAATTAGCTACACAGAGCAAAACTGTTTTTTGTATCCAGCTGTAAACATGTTTATTTCTGCTGTAAAATAGGGTATTTTAACATGGAGGTCTATGGGAATTTGCTCTGTTTTGGAGGCAGCCTCAAGTAGCCTTTTGATGAACTGCAGTTTTTGGCCCTTCTGCACCAGATTTCTTTTTTCAGCCTCAGAGGTTACTGCTTGGGTTTTTCCTGCATTAAAGAATTTTTCGCAGACACAAAGAGGTTTCGGCCAGCCCTAAAATGATAACGTTAAGAGTAAAAATAGCAATTCTCTCTGAACTCTCCACATGTTTAATAGCAATTTATCAAACAATTATTAAACAAACAACACACAAACTTAACTAAGGCGTCTTTGACTTCCAGCAGTCAACCCCATTCTCATCCACAGCCGCTGTATTTTACACATGTGGCTAAGCCAGATAAGCTGCATTGTTTGTCTGAGCCGTACCCTCAGCTGCAAAGGTAACGTTAATGTGAAAGAGGAGTATCTCCTGTAGGTGAATCTGACACAACAATCTCCTGTTGTGTGCTACATATGTGAAAAGGCAACTCTGCATGAAGGCGAAAAAGATATAAAAGATATAAAATCACCTGGATCTTCTGCATTGTGGGGCTCATGGATAAAGTGCATCAGAGATTTCTGCTGGCTGAGGGTCTAACTCCAGGTTTAGCCCTCCACTCACTTGAATGGGGATAAAACCATTTAATTGTGCACCTCTACTGAGCTTTGAAATTTTTTCAAATCGTTTGAATCAAAAAGTCACTTTGCAGGGGCTGTGATGCTCAAAAACATTTATCTGCTGATTTACAGATGTCTGTAATTGTAATTCCACGGTTTGGCCACTATGTCAAATTAGCTTCGAAGCCTGGCGCTGTTCCTTGGGATTTGCTCCCAACCCCAGACCCCTCTCTCAAACTCCCCCCTCAAACTCAATCATCTTAGGCATTTTTGTTTATCAAATGGTCAGACATAACAGTAAAATGCATAGATTTCTGTCAAATAAAGTAACACAGACTCATTGCCTTTACTAGGCGCAGACCGATCAGGTTGCTGTGTGTAGTCATCCTCCAAAGGCCCATTCTGAGCCAGGAAAAACCCTGTGTGTCTTCCCGTGTGTGTGTGTGTGAGACTGTGTCCTGTGTGAACTTCGAGGTGTGTGTCGATCAGTGATGTTACCATCAGCTTAGTACTATCTTTGTGATTTTAAACTTTCCTCTGCACTTACTGAGTGTTCCCAGACATCTGAAGCCTTCCCGCACATTTTGAGTAAACATTGGAATTATTGGCTGAAAGAAAGGAGAGAGCAAGACAAAGAGTAGATTAGAAAAGAGGGCTTTCTACATTGCAGAATCCTAACATGGAAAAAGATGTTACAATTACACAGTGCATTATGACACTCATGTAGTTTACTGTGAAAGTAGAGTAACCAGAATCAATTTAGTTAATTCCTATTCAACACAACCCAGACAGAGAAATTTTGAATTTGTTGAAGAAAATTTGAAATGGTAAAAAAGTGAAACTAATCATGCACATATGTAAACAAAAACTAAAAATGTACTTCCTGGTGATTTTCTCCATAAGTGTTTAGCTGGGAGTTTTTAGTGCGACAACTTACAATCTGACTACAGTGTCATCTTATTATGAACTGCCTCCTAAATTTGTTTGTGACATACAATATCTTTTATATGACCACTTCTGCTGGTCAGCTGCATTTACATGTCGGCAACTAAAACATGTAGTACTCAGTTATTACTGAGTAATATAATGAGAAATTTGGCCAGGAAACTCCAATCTGATCAAAGTTATTTTCAGATAGAATCGTGTCTGCTTAATGTGCAAAAACAAAAAAATACCAAATAATCATATATAGACCAGAGTAGGCACTTTGTGATAAAGCGTATTATGAATGCTCATTTAGACCTTTTAGTAATGTTGAAAGGCTAATTTAGACTTAATAGGCTGTGATACCTTCAATATAAGGCTCAAATATCTTTACGGCTCCAGACAGACTTTTTAGAAATACTTTTTGGTAAAAATGGCTCTTTGGATAACGTTTGCTGACTGTTATAGGGCATGTCCTACACTATGACAAAGCATACAAACAATAAATAATAGGAATTCCACATCCAATAATTTAATATTTAGTATAGCTGCACAGAAAGGAATAGACCCTTACAGGGGATGCCCATGCACATGCATCCAAAAACATTTTAAGCATGTATGAACTGTAAGCATGTTATATCTGCAAGTGTACTGGGAAATAGGGGTGTAACGATCCATCGTTCTGGATCGATATATCTATTTAATGATCAACGATCCAATCACATCGATGCAAAGTGAAAACATCAATCCACATTGTCATCTTAAGCGTAGGCTTTTATTTTGAAAGTCTGTGTCACTGTCAAACAGCAGCAGGCAGACAGCAAGCAGCCATGAGAAAGACGATGAGGAATAAATCAGCAGTGTGGAAATATTTTGGATTTCGAAGAAAATAAGGATCAACAGACAGAGCACATGGTGCACGTAAACAATAATGTCACTAGATAAAACAGGACGTAACGTTACCTGACTGGACGAGCGTCTCACTCCGCTGACTTCTTGCTTTAGCAACATTAGCTGGCATCGGTTAAAGCTTACCGGGCCAGTCACAACCGTTTACTACTTTGGGGCGGGTTATTTGAAATCACGTCATCAGAATAGGAGGGACAAGGAGCGGAATGAATGCATTTCGTAAACAACCAACATGGCTGCTGATTTTTAAACTGCTATGGTAAATGTGTTGAACGAACTGGAATGTACATTTTCTTTAAAAGCAGAGCAAACGGCTGCACTGAAAGCTTTCATTGAAAAAAAGGATGTGTTTGTCGTCCTTTCTACGGGGTTTGGTAAAAGTTTAATTTATCAACTGGCTCCGTTGATCGGGAAAAAGATGAGACTCAGTGCAAACCCAGTAGCTATTGTTGTTTCTCCGCTAGTTGCTCTCATGTAGGAGCAGGTCAGGGAAGCAACCAAGCTGGGAATTACAGCCACACAACTGGGAGTCCACAGTGAGGAGGAAATCCGCAAAGACGACAACATTCTTTCCCAGAAATCATCACAGCTCATCTCTGCTGGCGCTTGCTGGTCTGTTCATAGTGGCATTGTGCTAGCCTACGTCACATATTTCGTTTACTCTGATTGGTTTTCCGTCTTTCCAATTGCATGAAGGGGCACTTTGAGTGACAGCCGCTGATACCACCCCTCAGGAATAGAGGAAATGTACACTCCGTGTCCGGACCTATTCACGTTTTGCGAATTGGGTCTGGCAATGCCAGGCTAGAAAAACCGTGCATGCAGACTGAAATTTAACCGTACTGTTCTGTGGGGAGATACAGTAACTTAACCCAACGGTGAGTAAGAAAAATAATAATGTTACATGTAGTTTGGTAAGCTGTAAGTAGAGCCGCTAGGCAATGTAAACATGCTTAGCTAATAATGGGTGACTGGCAAAAAACAATTGTTATGTCCATGTTATTACTGAGCTGTATGTTATACTTTTGTTGAATGATCTTGTTGTTAATCTGTATTTTATGGCTGTTTGGAGAAGTTTTCCTTTAGGGCTTTAAGCCAAATAGACCTGGGCCTGTATTCACAAAGCTTCCTAGCACTAAGAGTTGCTCTTAGTAAAGAAATTATAAGAAAATTCTTAGAATTGTGATGTTTTCTTAGAATTTCTCCTTAAAGTTAAGACTAGGTCCTTGTAAAGATAAAAGTTATTCACAGAGCATCTCAGACCTTAAAAGAACTCCTTAGGTGAAAAACTGTTAGGGGCAGGGAGGAGGACTTTTAAGGGGCTTAAGAGTTTCTTAAGCAGAGGAGAAATGGTGGAAACAACATGAGGTCAGAGAAATATTCTCCAAATACTGCATGGCAGTGAGTAAATAAAATGCTACAGATTAGATTGTGCAGGAATTATGTTTGTGGTCAATCTCATTAGAGATACACACACAGTTCGCATCCAATGGAATAACACTATAATGCCAGAAACAAAATTATCACAACACTAACATATTTGAAAAACTGGAAAAATGTAACAGTGCAGCAGTGATGACTTTGGTCCATCTCAACCTTCCAACAGCAGTGATCATACAAACAACGACAACACTTTCAGTCTCATATTGTGATGCAGTTCATTTCATTTCCACTGGGTGTCCACACCTTGCAGGCTCACACAAGGGCGTGTCTGTGACAACCAATCACATCTGTTAAAAGAATGCATCACACCTAGCAACAGGGTCAACCACACCTCCACACTAAGATAAAAGTTGCTGTCCTTTCTTTGCTCAGAGTTGCTCTGAGAACTTTCCTAAATCATTCCTAAGCTTACCCTGGAAATCCAGAGTTCTCGCGAGAGCACAATTTGAATTTGCTCAGCGAGTCACTCTGGCAATCAGTAATGATGCTCATTACCCATGCTGTTGGAGCCGAGCTGCACCAATCACATCGGTGTATCTGATATAGGCGGGCCAGAGGCGAGGTAAACAGATGATGTCAGCACTGCGACGACGAAGTCCGGAATCAGTCAGTAAACATTGCAAGATGGCTACGGATGAACACCAGTTGTTTGAAACAGCTTTGGCCGCTACAATGAACGAGTTAGACTTGGCTTTTTCTCTAAAAGAGGAACAGAAGACGGCGCTCGAATCTTTCCTATGCAAGAAGGACGTTTTTGCTGTTTTGCCGACCGGATACGGCAAGAGTCTAATCTACCAGTTAGCTCCGCTGGTAGCGCTCTGGATACGTCACCCCATGTATTGTTCTGATTGGTCATAGTGTTATCCAATTGCATGCAGTGATATTTTCAAATGCATGCTTGGTGCCACCCCTCGAGTTGTGCCATTTGCATTACTCATAGCCAGACCCTAAATCTTTCTAGATTTGGGTCTGGATTTCCAGGCTATCCTAAGCTAGGACTCCTTACTAAAAGTTTTTAGGCTAAGTTAGGAGCTCTCTGAGAGTGTTCTCAGAATGTTTGTGGATACAGCCCCTCAAGTTTAATGGAAAAGATGATGGTTTGGATTAAAATGAAAAGTTTTCTTCCAGAAAGGTCTCTCTGACAGAAAGCCCTGAAGGTTAACTTATCCCATTTACTGTTTTATTTGTGTAAGTGGAGTCAGTTTAATGTGATCTTTACTGTACTTGCTATTCATATGTTGCTTGTGTTTTATGGCCAAAAGTAAAAACGAAAGGGGTGGCAGCATCTTCTGTAACAGACTGTGTTAAATCGCCAAATATCGATGACACACTCCTGAACTGTATCGAATCGAAATGGTATCATGGCAGACATTGTGATATCGGAAAATACTGTATCGTTTTCCAAAGAATCGATATAATATCCTATTGTGATGAAACTGGTGATTTACACCCCTACTGGGATACACTGAAATTCAGTGTAACATTTTATATTGGTGAAACTGATGATGTGAATGTAATCTACAATTTCATGCAACGTACCACTTGAGCGTCGATGGCGACCTGGGCGAAGCCTCTGCGTTTGCCCCAGAGAAGAGGGTAGGTCTCATCACTGAATAGAGCCTCCCGCACTCCTCCTGGAGAAATTGCCAATAGGTGACCATTCTTCAGAGCCCGCACACACTCCTCCTGAGGACCATGGATCACACTGAACACCTCCAACAGTAACTTGAAACCTGGAAAAGGATGATAGAGGATAGGGTAGAATGAGAAAGAGCCACGGGGAAGAGAAAGGAAATAAGATGAGGCTAGCATTTAAAAAAATTAACAGAGGAAAAAAAAATACCTACATAAATTCATGATCCTAAATGTTTTTCATGGGTCACCTAAAATTCTGTGGTCACACACTAATGCCAGGGTTAGACTATAGGATGATTGTCTTTTGAGATGGAAACTGTGTCAAATCAGGTGATTCTGCTGTGGACTGGTCGCTGCAGACTGCATGGACTCCAAGCAATCAGAGCCTGCTGTCATTTAGGCCACATCCACACAAATACATTTCCGTACACATGAGCATTTCAACACTGTTTCACATCTGATCGCCATCTATACTAACACCCCTGAAATTGCATATCACATGATCATCATGTACACCTGGCATGTGCATAGTCCTGATATAAACAGGAAGCAGATTGTCTACTCTGCAGTTAGTTGCCTAGTTACAGAAAATTCTTCAGAGATAGTGAGATTTTTTTTTGCTCGGACTGACAGCGAGGTAAAACTGTTAGTGAAAGTAATGTCGCAGCGACTGAAAACACATTGAGAACCATTACAAAGAAAATGCAGCAACATATCAGAGCAGTATTGGGAGCATTATCCATCGCTAGAGGATGTCATGACAATCGGACAGGAGTACCGACACAAGAAGAATGAAATCACAAAAAGTATGTAGGCTTGACATAAATGATCACATCACTGATGAGATCCAATCAGGAAGGGAACGTGGGAATCTGTGTCATAGGGTTCATCCCAATACCGAATCTCGTATCCAAGTTTCCCTCACTTGTGTCTCTTCCTCGCGTCTTAGCTCCGCCCTTGTAAGACAGGGGGGAGAGATACTAGGATGATACACGAGGAGAGAAGATACGAGAAAACATGTCTTTAGAGAAATGAGACGTCTTTTCCTCTAAAGTGTCACGTGAAGCGACGCCCGTTTGTGATGACGGCGGCAGCTGATCACAGCTGGATCAGCCATCAGGGGGCTTTATTAACAGTTATAGAAACTTTTAATGGAGTTTGTTGCTGCACATACATAATGTTATATAAACATATATAATGATAAAGATACAGATACAGTTAACAGTAACAGAGCAGCAGTGTTTTCTTTATAATATGTACTGTGTCCTGCTCAGAGTCACACAATGTGTTTATATGATTTATTCATTATTTGCATCTGTATTTATTGATATTCTGATTGTGAGTGAGGATAGAGGATAGAGGAGTCTAGGAGGGATATTGGGATGAACCCATAGTCTCCTTCAGTGTTTTCGCCCATCCAGACTAAAACGCAACCCTGTTTTTTTCAAACTAAAGCAGTGTCAGCAGCATAGTCAAAGGTGTCCGTTTTCTGGGTTCCAAAACGCCAGAGTAGTGTGGACCACTGGCATAAACATAGAAACAGGTATGTGTTTCATAACAAAAACATTTTAGTGTGGATGTAACCCTAATGACTTGTGTGACGTACAGGTGAACAGTAGGGTGTCAGGGACTAACTGCACTGTGCCACCTGACAGCACCAACCACAAATGGTTCTGTATGTAGTTAGGGGTTTCTGCATGACAGTTCAGCTGGAAGCATTCATCTGTAAAGTGAAGTGAACGTGAACTCTATGTTGTTATATTTTAAAGTCAATATTGGCACAAACATTCAAGAGAAGCCATCAGTGGCAAAGAAAGTCCCAGACCTCGAGCTAACTGCCCAGTCAGTAGCAGAAAAGGTGAGTGTGTGGGTCGACAGCTTTCACAGTGTGTGTGCAGACGGTGACATCACACCCATGGGTAAAATTAAATTGATGGAGTGCCCCTGAACACTGTGTGCTTCGATTGCTTAATGTCACCAAACGTCGTAGCAGTTGTCAAACTACACAAGGTAAAGAAAAAAAATATCTGCATAATGTTTTTGTCAGGAGGTTTAAACAATGCTGCATCAGTTTTCTTTTATACCACATGTCCACCAAAATTAGCACGTGTGCGTGGGTTTTAAAAATATGGGTAATATTGCTAAGCACAGGCTATAGACACGTTTCCTATTGCCAGTAGAGCACAGCCTTGTACATGGCCCTGCAGCAGACGACTATGCCTTTTTTTTTTTTTGTTTGTTTTGTCTTTGGTGTGTCACGTCAACGTCATGGACAGGCTGGAGAACAGGTAGGCAGTAGACAGCACAAGACAGCAGCACAAAGGAAAGAAAATCTATCTCTTACGTACTCAGTCTCTCTAAAACTCTGTGCGGATGAATTTGGATCGATGTTTGAGCGCTGTTTGGGTGAAGATGGGCGGTGTTTTGTAACGGTGCGTCATTGCATCTTGTCAGTTAAAGGGCTAAAATTAGCACGTTCATCCGGGTATTGTGTTCCCATCTATGCCGATTAGAGTCAGAGGCAATAAATACTCGTGACTACTGCAGAATCATTTGACACGGGTGTGAATGACGATTAAAACCATTCCCATTGCATTAAAAAGTCAGATGTTAGTGGGTGTAAATGGGTCTTTAGGGTGCAGTGGGAAAGGGGCTTTACATAACATGGAATAAAACCAGCAACAGTCACACCTGACACTCATTTTCATTCCTGACACCCCACAACTGTTGAGTTGGATCATTATCTGACTGATCTCATGTAGTCTGATCCTGGAATAAGATTAACATTATTTCTCTGGATTGTTTTTCACAATGTCTGGTGAACAAGTGTAGAAATGGACACAGATTAAGTCAAATCACTCAGAAGGCTCGTGCTGAACAGATAAACTGAGAGAATAAAATTCTAATTTTTAAAGATTTTTTTTTGCGTGGCTTTTGACATCTTCATTATAGAGCAGCTGAAGAGTGACAGGAAAGCGGGAAAGAGAATGGGGATGACACGCAGCAAAGGGCCACAGGTGGTAATCAAACCCGGGCCGCTGCAGAGGACATAGCCTACATGGGGCAGACACTCATCTTCTTGTATTTGGTTGAGATTCAATTTTTTTCTCTACTTTTTTGATTAAACAAATAAAACACTTCAAGACTTTACAGTGGACTTGTATGATTGAGATAAAGTTGAAGTTAGAGTTTTAGCTTTTTACTTTTAGCTAAGCCCTAATTTGGGTGAAAGAAGCTAACAACAACACAATGAAAAGTAAACCGAAACCTATAGTGAAATTGTGTGAGTACCTGGGATCTTGAAGAGGCAGTGGTCAGCCACAGAGTGGCAGGGCCGTCCCTTTTGGATGATAACATTGGCCAGGAAGTAATAGTAGTCGATGGGAATGGCTCCATGATAGTACACTATCAGTGCTGGTCCTTTGTCAGGGATCTTCTCCATCCCATGGATCTCATAACCTGGTAGACACACACGCGCACGCACGCATGCACACACATGCACACAAAATATAAGGTACGTGTGATCAGGGACAGAAACAGGAAGAGTAGGCCACAAGTAAATACACACTAGAGGTATATTTGTGTGTTCACACAGCACAGTGCCCCTCAATTGTAAGAAACAAAATAAAACTAGAGTTACTGCCTTGCAGTTGTATGCCATCACGCACCAGTCAAGTTGCAGTTATAGTTTACATCCATGACTGTGAAAACATGGATGCATCACACAAATCTTCCACCTGGCAGCACACAAGAGCTAAACAATCAGCATAGTTTCATGGTGGACATCCAAGATTTGTGTCACCAATTCAGTATCTGACCAAATGTCTCCCTTTCTGTTCCTGAGATATGACGTTGAGTAATGGCCAGAAAAGTGTTTTTGCAGAATATTATGTCACAGAGAAGTTGACCTTTGACCTTTTGGATATAAAATGTCATCACATTGTTTTATCCTATTAGACTTCTTGAGTTATGGCTAAAAACATGTTAAAAACAAGTCAAAGTGACCCACCAAATTCTAATCAGTCCTCGTTGTGATGAAATGTGAAGAAATTCCCTCATGTTGTTCTTCAGATGCCATGGTCACGAGAATAGGACAGATAAGGTCACAGTGACCTTGAACTTTGACCAACTACCACCAAAATCTAATTAGTTTATCACTGAATCAAGCTGAATGTTTGTGCCAAATATAAAGAAACTCCCTCTAGGCGTTCTTGATATATCATGTTCACAAGAATGGGACAGATGGACAGACACCCCTAAAACATAATGTCTACAGCTGTCGTCGGTAGAAGCACAAAAACTACATTCATAAACACAACCAACACATTTCTATTGCAAGGCTTAGGTATAAGGCAAAGACACCTTTCAAATACACATTTACTCTCTCTGGGCACTTGGCATTTTTCATATGTGCCTTCCAACAAGCTCACAGCTGAATATTAGCAGTAACAGGAAAAAGTGCAGTTTGACCTCAGAATCTATCTTTCTCCTTTTTCTTGTCTTTTATGGTGCTAACGATTGTATATATGCCACCTGATGGGACAGAATCTTAAGGATGCTACAGATCTTCGATAAATTAAGCCTGTGGTGTCTTACCATGCCATATGGCTCCATGTCCGTCCCACAGAGTAGCCAGGGTCTTCCTGGCTCCATCCCACAGGTTGTTGCAGTAAGCTTCCCTCAGCTGATTCTTCCTCTGTTAGAAGAAGACATCAGAAAATATACTGTGTGGAGTGACTCAAGGACAAGACACGACAGGACAACAGCAACAGATTTATACTACCTGGATCTTATTTCAATAGTGTGGTCCAGAACACTTATTCTTAACATTCACCTATGTCTATAAAGGGCAATTTTCTAATGCAGGTTGAGAATGAAATCAGACAGTAAAGACAGGGATATCATGTACTGATGGTGAGTGACAGACCTATCATTCTAGGTGTCACTCTCTTCCACAAATTTTGATTTTATACTTCTTTGCTCTTGAAACTCTTTCAGTTTTGTTATTTCTTATGTAATCCCAAGCATGTGAAAACATAGTGTATGCATTTAGAGTAGGGTGTGCACGAAAATTTGGGACAAATCATATCTCGTACTGATTCAGTAAGGGACAGTGCATTTTATTAATATTGGACAATCCTGTATTTACAAAGGATGGATGGCAACCTTTTGCCCTCTGTGGGTGGGTGATGGAACCTGTAACGCTAGTTATAGGAACATTCCCTTTTTTGTTCTGGGTGCATTTTCAGCACTGTTGTTGAAGCCACAAATTTAGCTTAGTCTGACTGTTAGTAATGTTACAGATGTGGACAGTTCAACAGGTACCAGAGCTCATCAAGGATATTTTAATACATGCTAATTTAACGTTAGTTAAATATCTGTTGAAAAAACAAAGCAGTATTTGCTAAATCAAAGGCAACTTACTTTTAAAAAGAACAGCAGTTGACAGTCAGCCACCAAGATTAGCCACTGGGACTGACCATAGAAGGGCAATGCTCCTAACTAGCTTACTGCTGCTTCCACTATCTCACCAGAAGTGGCACCCATAATCAATTCTATAGTGGCACCCTCAGGAATAAGGTGGATAATGTAATGCATCTCTCTCTCTCTCTGTATCATGATTGGTACTACAGCAAGAACTGAGATTGCACTGTCTCTTGGGGCGAGGTCATATAAATGATTTGTAAATGATAAAATAACTGACAGTCTAATTTCTATGCTGGTTAAGTAATATTTATACTGCTTTCAATATGGTATTTCTTGCGAGGCACACAGCTGTGGTAGTGCTGCTTTTTCCCCCCAGTCAAATACTAATCTTCACAATCGAATGCCAGTTTTTGAGGGTTTTTTGCTTGTTTGTTTTACAATTTGATTATATATTCGAAGTTAGAATTGATTAATTGACAGCCCTTAAAGTAATCAAGTTAAGGCTCATGATGTTTGGATTAACTAGTTGGCTGACCTGATCTGAGACTCAGTAAACTGTTCGGGCAACTTGATTATTACCAGTCCATTTGTCTGACTGACTGCTGTACGGCAGCTCCAGTCTGTGATGGTTGCTCAGTTCCATGCTCTAATCAGCACTGAGCTGGCTAGTTTACGGTTGTTGCAGATGTTGTGGCTTCTGTTTTCAATTCACACCTAAAATGCCGACTGTTTGTCACTCTGCTCAGTTAACAGACCCTTTTTATGACATTTTGCTCCATTCTGTCAAATTCTGTGAAGATATAAATAGTAAATAACATATGAGTATCATGCTGTAGCACCAGCAGTTATTATTTATACCTATTATTTTATACCTAAAAATAATCATTTGTCGTTGTTTGTAACATTGCGTAAATGAGATGAACTATTATTTACTGTTGACACAGTGCAGATGGTGGAAAGAGTGTTTGCATACCTTGTAGACATGAAGGAAGAGTATAGAGAGGTAGAGGAGGATGACAATGAGGAAGGGCACAAGGAAGACAATAGCCAGAGGAGTGAAGACCCACAACAGGTACTCCAAAACACTCAGATAGTCCTCCAACTGGCCGAGGCCTACCCATTCCTCCCATGCATGAAATACACACACCTGTGGACCAAGATATCCAGTTAAATCCATCACTTTGTTCCAGACTGAAACATCTCAACAACTATTGGATGAATTGCTGTGAAACTCTGCACAGACATTCATGTTTACCAGAGCATGACCACACACACACACACACACACACACACACACACACACACACACACACACACACACACACACACACACACAAATAACCGCCAGGCAAAAAGCCAGTGAGTCCACTGAGGGAGAGAACTTGACAGAAAGAGCCACTATAAAACAACATGAGAAATTATATAATTATATAACAGTGTACCGATCAGTATTACAAGATCACGAATTGCAAAAAAAAATCTCATTTCAGGGTGAACGATTAAACTATTCTCCATTCAAATCAAGACTGTGGTGTCTATCTGCTGGAGATCTCACATATCATTCACTGGTTCATGAATTTGGCTGGAGGGACAGGGGTGCAATATGCATTCTACCATATCCGACTTATTCCTAGCCCCAATGATCCCTTGCTAGAATTATGTGCGTGACCTCCAGCATTGAACCGAATCCAGCGATTTCCAATGGTAACAGTTTGTTTACAGTACTCTATTCTTCTTTCCAAGGGCAATTGGGAAATAAAACGTGGACCACACCACATTTGATCATACCTCTGCCATCTCTGACAGCCATCTCAAAGCATTGATTTTTTTTTCCTTTTCACCCAAGCACGCTAGCAATTAGCTTGCCTTGCTCTGTTAAAATATTGTTAACTTTAACATGGCCCAAGCTAGCTTAAGGTAAACATCTGCTCCTTCTAAAGATGATTCATGATTTACTATGACTTATCAAGAGCTACTAACACATTCGGCATAATTCAGTATTAACTGTAGCTCCCTGTAAAGCGAATAAATGTGATGTTTCCCAGCTAATTCTCAGCTCGTCTGCATTAACTACGCAGTTTACACGTTTTTTTTTAACATCTGATTCATTAAAATCTGTTCTGAGCAATACAGGATGCTGAATTTAACAGCACACTTCAATAATAGTAATATAAAATAGTAGTAAAAGAAATAACTTTTGGAATTAATTTTTTATATGATTTAAAGGAAGTATGGTAAATCAGTAAAACATTCTCAGCCCTAATGACTAAATACATATTTCAAGCTATGTTGCTGAGTTTATTTTATAACAAGCACTTTTGTAATGTAGGTTGAGAATGAACTGGTTACATGTTCAACAGACAGTTGCTGAAGACAAAAATTTAGCTTAGACTGGTTGTTAGGCATCACAGACACGGACAGTGCAACAGGTACCAGAGCTCTGCAAAGACATTTTAGATAATGCTAAGTTAACATTAGTTAAATATTTGTTAAAAAATAAATTTTTATTTGCTCAACTGAAGGCAAATTACTTTTGAAAAGAACCAGCGTTGGCAGTTAGCCACCAAGAGTAGCCACTGGGACTAACCACAGACAGTCTATGGGACTAACTAGCTTACTGCTACTTCCGCTATTGCACAGAAAGTTGCGCATATAATCATTTCTACAGTAGTGCCCTCAAGAATAAGGTGGATATGCAAAGATCAGTTCATCTGATGATTATTCTCTCAACTGTTTATTCTATAAAGTGGCAGAAATAGT
Source organism: Epinephelus lanceolatus (assembly GCF_041903045.1). Taxonomy (NCBI): domain Eukaryota; kingdom Metazoa; phylum Chordata; class Actinopteri; order Perciformes; family Serranidae; genus Epinephelus; species Epinephelus lanceolatus. The sequence continues at coordinate 3,975,331 of NC_135745.1, read as the reverse complement.
GAAAAATGCCCCCCAAAATTTCCAAGACATCGTCTTTAAATACCTTCCTTTATCCAACCAACGGTCTAAAATCCAAATAAATAGCCTTTTGTTCTTATTTTTTTAGAAAATAGATGATTTGTTTGTCAATCAGTCAACACTGACTGATCATATCAGCTCTGAATACATGCACCATCACACTGAAACCTTTACTGTTTGTCTCTCCCAACTGTTGCCTGATGTAAGCTCTTCAGACCAACACTGTTTTACTGTACTTTTGAAGTACAGTAAAACTTTAAAAGCCTATTCCCCATTAAACACCCAGTCCCTTTCACTCAACCAGTGTGGCTACACATTTTGAAACATAAACGCTTGTCTCAATTAGACACCTTGTCTGGTGGCCAAGCAATTAATTTTTTTAATAGAAGTTCTTCAGATGTATAAAACCAGGTTGTTGGCTAACTCAAATTATGTGTCCATGCCTCCATTACACTGTAAGTTATTGATTTTCCTTCGATACGCTGTCTAGCAGAGCTAAATCAAATGAATGATTTATAATTGATAGGCTACGATCATCTGAAGCCTAATTTTTAAACAAGTAATATTCATACTGGTTTATATAAACAATTTGATTGTAATTCCCATCTTTGCTGAGCAGCAGGTTTGGGTAAAAGGAATTTAGATGCCTGTCCCAAATACAGTATGGGCTTGGGTGATTTTGGTGAGTCAAGCAAATAATGGCCCGGGTTATTAATTGAAGTTTTACGGTTGTTATATTACATTACATTCCCTTGGCAGAAAATTGCTTCCAGTGTGACACATATGGAGAGCAACAACAACCACCAACAACCCTGCAATTGATGACCAACCCATTCAACCAACTACAGCTACAGCTGCCACATTAGTGATCTGTAGTTACAACCTTGATACGATCTATTTAACATCACATTCAGTCATGTAATGAACCAATTTCTGAGGTAACTAAAGGAAAACACTGCATGAGCATGAATGCATGAGCCAAATATTTTTACAGAGACAATGAACAACACCGACCATGTTGTAACTGTCAGTACTAAATGGACAAGACTCATACCAGGAAGGACAGAGTGTCCTCTGCTCCCATCAGGCATGACTGGTTCCCACTGTCTGACATCCTGCTCTGCTGTCAGCCTCAAACAGCTGATGACAGCCTCAGGGGGAAGGAGCACACTGCATGGAGAGCATCTGTTGCTACACACAGGTAAAGTGAAGGAGAAGGCAATAACACTCAGTTCAACTGTTCAGTTTCTGCATGAACATTTTTTTCTGTCATGTTGCATTTCATTTTGGTAAAGATCAGCCGTCTGTGTTAGGAGAATACAGTTTGAGGGGTTTTGATTGGTTTGTTAATGATAACGTTTTATAGAACAACGTGGCTTTTGGAATAAGTAAGCATTATCGGTATATGAGTGGCACCATAACGTTACTGACGACACCTCGTCGAACTGTCGCACCGAATCAAACGATAACTGTGTTGCATATGATTTAATGGAAGCTAGCTTTGCTGTTCGGATTGACCCTAGCTATGAGGAACAGAACAGCGAATAAACTACATGCGACAGTAATGATAACAGTAAAGCAGCTGAGGGAAAACAGTGAGCTAACGAACGAAACGTAAACAGAACATAAGTGGAAAATCTTAAGAGTTGAAAGCAAGCCTTCAGTGTCAACGTCAACAGCCAACGTCATTTTCACCGCACACAAAATAAACACATAAACGTTACCTTAGACAGTTACTCTGTGAACACAGCCATTAAAACATTTCACTGTGCGTTTAATTTTAAACTAACACAACATACAAATTTTATCGCAAATAACCTATACGCTAACAAACGTCCTGTTCTTAACTCCGGAACGCTTTCAGTGTGACACTGCACAGTGTTTTGTCCCTGGAAAACAACGAACCAATAGATGAGTTCCACTCGCCTTACTTCTTCTTCTTCTTCTTCTTCTTCTTTCGTTTAATGGCGGATCGCAAGCAACGTTCAGGTGCATACCGCCACCTACTGTACAAGAGTGTGTAGCGTCATATCCCCACCTCTAGATTCTACCCATCAACTGGGTCTCTTTCAGAAAGCTGAATAATGCTTTCCTTACAACTTGGATCTTTTCTCTTTCCCCTTCAGTTCCTAGAATTCCAGCCATACTCCAGTCCTGCTGCGCTGCACTGACTTTTCTCTGTAGCCTCTCTCTCTGAAGCATACTTTAGACAGTGTATTAAAATATGTTCCACATTTTCCTTAACACCACATCTCTCACACTTGTCAGTATTCTTTTTCCCAATTAAATTCATTGTGTCATTCAGACCAGTAGGACCAACTCAAAGCCTCATCATGATGATTTCTTCTCTTCTGTTCCTTTCTTTAAAAATTTTTGTTATAACCGATTTTTGTATGTTGATATTTTCTTCCTTTCTGATCATCTTCCCATCTTTTCTGCCAAATTTCCTTGCCTATCGCCCTTATCATTTTTTTACCCTCTCCTTTTCCATAAGGTATTGTGATTGTTATGTTCTTTTCCAGAGCCCTTTTTGCTAGGTTATCAGCTACCTCATTTCCCTTCACCCCTGTATGAGCTGGCACCCAGCAGAACTGTACCTCAGTTCCACCCCTGTGAAGTCTGAACAAACTGTGCTGTACTTCAATGAACAAATCTTCCCTGATTATGCTTTTTGACTGTAGGCTTTCAAAATAGCAACTGAATCTGTACATATCACCGCCCTATCTGGTCTGACCTCCTCCACCCACTGTAGACTGATAATTGCAGCCACCATTTCTGCTGTGAATACTGACAAGTGGTCTGACAGGCATTTTGAAATGTTCACTCCAAATAATGGTATGTGCACCCCTGCTCCCACACACTCCTTTGTGTTCTTAGATCCATCTGTAAATATTTTGAGGTAGTTGTAATACCTAGTTCTTAGGTATTCACTAGTTCTTTCACCCACTTCACTCAGTCGCCATTCTTTCTTCATATTACAAACATTCATGTCTAGGGATAGACCGATATGGATTTTTTAGGGCCGATGCCGATACCGATTTTTTTCCATCACCCTTAGCCGTTGACCGATTATGGACTGCCGATTTTCTTGAGCCGATATTTGGGGCCGATACTGTTTAACAGTTAGAGGCTTTGAAAGTTTAAAACTTACCGTTGTCCTGAAGCAGCTTCCAGGGCTGCTTTCACCACTCTGCCAGTGGGGGAGGGGTAACGCTGCATGTGCGCTGCAGGGTCTTCCGGCAACACAGAGCTGCCCGTGGATGCCTGTCTGTAAATCATGCCAGGGAAAAATAAATCTGTGAACCCACGCGCGTATCGGCCGATGCCGATACAAGTAAAAAACGATATATCGGCCGGCCGATGTATCGGTCTATCCTTATTCATGTCCACCTTTGCTTCAGGGTAGATCCATGGAGGGACCATACTGACTGGACTGGGCTGTGTGAATTCTAAATTATCTATCCCATACTTTTTGGCCCATTCATTTCCTGTCCACCCAAACCCTTTCCTCTGAAACCTGGAATATTCCCAGCAGCTTTGTAGAACTTGTGCAGCTGGATTCTTTGCCCCACTTCCTTTAAGCTTGATCCAATAAGCTAATGATACCCTTTCTCTCCGTAACTCCAGAGGCATCTCTCCTGCTTCTATTAACAGAGCATTAATGGGGGTAGTCTTCATGGCTCCCGTGCATACACGTAATTCTCTGTACTGTAATCTGTCCAATCTATGTAATGATGTTTGAGCTGCTGCACCATACACTATGCATCCATAGTCAAGTATCGACCTCATGAGTGCCCTATACATGTCAAGAAGAGCCTGTTTGTCTGCCCCCCAGTCACATCCAGCCACAGCTTTCAGCAAATTAATGACTTTTTTACATTTAGTTTCCATGAACTCAAATTGTTTTTTCCATGAATACTTACTGTCAAGCCATAGGCCCAGATACTTAAATTCAGCCACCCTCTCTAGTGGCTGACCATACATTGTTATATTCTCCCCTCAATCTTTCTCTTACTTGTGATCATCATATAGCAGGACTTATTTACTGACATCTTAAAGCCCCATTGGTATGACCATCTCTCTACTTCCTCAACTGCTCGCTTTATTTTTTCCATCACATGAGAAACATTTCTCCCCCTCATCCAGACGGCCCCATCATCTGCATACAAAGCTGATCTAATACCTCCTTCTACATTTGCAAAAATATCATTTATCATTATGTTGAACAACACTGGGCTAATAGCACTGCCTTGTGGGGTACCGTTTTCCATTTTAAACTCTTTTGAAAGTTCTGCCCCAACTTTCACTCTTATTCTCCTGTCTGAGAGAAAGCTCATTATCCAATTATACATTCTTCCATTAATGCCCATTTGATTTAACTTAATAAGTAAACCTTCCCTACACATTGAATCATATGCTTTTTCTATGTCGAAAAATACAATTACCATTGTTTCTTTCATCTTTAATGCTTTTTCAATATCATTACTTACCCTAACTAGTGCTTCTGTAGTGGATTGACTCTTTCTAAACCCACACTGAATATCCTTTATTAATTCTCTCTGTTCCAATACATAGGAAAGTCTGTGTACAAGAATCTATTCCATCCATTTACACAGGTGGGACGTGAGTGCTATTGGTCTATAGTTACTAGGGTTAGTGTGATCTTTCCCTGGCTTGTTAAATGGCAATATAATTGCCCTTTTCCAACTACTATGAACATCTCCATCTCTCCAGATTTTATTAAAGAATTTCAACACTTTATTTAATGACACTTCAGGGAGCTGCTGGAACATGGCATAACAGAGCTGATCTTCCCCTGGGGCTGTGTACCCAGTACCTTTAAGCACTACGTTAAGTTCTTGCATTGTCTAGTGTTGTTGTAAAGCTTTCTTTCTTCTTCCTTACCTCTCCAAGTTCTCTGAGTATCCTCTCCTTTTGCTGCCTATGCTTATCACCCAGGTGTTCACCGCTATGCACAGCAGCAAATGTCTCACCTAACACATCTGCCTTTTCTTTGTTTGCTATAGCTAACCTCTGACCACTGACCAACGCTGGGATTTTACCAGAACTTTTTTCCCCACTCATTTTCTTAAACATTGCCCAAACATTTTGTAGTTTTATTTCTCTTCCTATGGATGAACAATAGTTTCTCCATGTTTCCTTTTTTGCTTCCTTTATTATCCTTCGGGCTACAGCCCTTTTCCTTTTGTAATCTACAAGGTTCTCTATTTAGTCTAGTAGGAAGGGGGGGTCCCCATGGTCACGGTGGATTTCTAAATGAAACCTATATTTTTGGAATCGTGAAGGTCTGTAGATAATGAATTTTGATGTTCCCATCGCGAAAAAGGGTAGTCCTCGGAATTCCGGCAGAATTTCAAATTCCGTCAATCGGAATATATGGAAAAAATTAAAAATAAAATGTATCCACAACTTTTGAACCATATATTGTACAGAGACAAATAAACCATCTTTTTTGCATAAATTAAGCATGAGAAATCAATTAAAATGGTTATTTTAATGATTTAAAATGTATGTCTATGCGTAATTGGCTTTTCTTTGCAAAATTTAGCAGAAAAAATATGAAAAAAGCTATGACCTATAGGAAATCTTCCCAATTTGTCGGTATTTGGTGAGAAACATCAGCATTTTCATAGCTATAGAAAACTGCCCAGCACTCTAAGCTTTCATTTGATTGGTTACATGTTGCTGTAACTAAAAAAATAAAGTCTAGGAGACTGTTAGAGCTATGTCTACTCCCAAATTTGTGATAGACAGGTCAAAATGAGGGATAACCATAACTCTTGAATCATACATCATACATATATAAATGAACCAACTTTTTTAATGTAATTTTTTATTTTACAAATTGATTATGGTGTTCTCTTGATGACTGAAGTAGTTTTTATGTATTTAGTCCAAATAGTAGGGTGAATATGGGTAAATTGGGACACTTTATGAAAATTTACCTTCAACATAATTTCTAGTTATGAACCAAATGTCCTAGCCCATCATATCATACCATTCTAAATAGCTTGTGATCTCTACTGTACTATGTAGAAGAAAAAAACAAAGAAACATTAAACACAGGATGGATGACCCTTCACCAAAAACACACTGACCCACAACCAAAATTTCCAGGCGCTATTGGTAAAGTGGGACACCATATATTGGTGAACTGGGACACTTGCAACATCATTAATATCATGACTGGTACTCTAAGTGTGCAACATAATAATGTAAAAGACATAAGTCTTAGCTTTCACCCACACAAAAATGAATGTTCTAGCTACTATAGTTTTTGTTTTAGATCAATTTAAACAGGAGTATGCAAAACGTGTGGGGTGGCAGGGCAAGAGCTTGCTAGCTAGCTAGCATAAGCATCACGATTATTATTTTCATTACAAGCTACCTTAATTTGTGCAATTTAAGTAAATCTGTTGATATATCTAGCTAGCTAGATAACTACATTTATGAGGGATGAATAAAAGGGAAACTTATTTCCACCTTTATATTGACTTGAATGGTTGTCCCAGTTTGCCAATAACACACTGTCCCACTTTAACAATAGCATATTGTTAAAGTGGGACAGCAACAAAATGGCATTTTAAAAAAAGAGTAAGATTCACATGGATGTGATTTTTGAAAATTATGAATCACCATTACACCCCTTAACAAAATATATCACAATTACAAACTATCCACCAGTTTTCTTATTTCTAGAACACTAACATCTTTCACCTCAAAACGCTATGTCATTTTACTTACCATCTTGGTTCACTGCAGAGGGAGTTGAATATGGTGAGCCACGCCCCCAGAAGTGATGTCATCGACACAGAACCAATGTTTTTTAATCTCATACTTACCTATGATGAGCTCAATGATGATTTTTAGTAATATAAGTATACACGCATACAGATAAATATGATTAAGCTTAACTGTCCCAGTTTGCCCATTGTCCCACTTTAACCATATTCTATGGGCTGAAATATGTGCCACCAGAAACTGAATTTGAATCATTTATATTTGAATTTGAATTTCTAAACTTGAATAATTGCATTGAAAAACTGAAATTGACGGGGCGTCGGTAGCGTAGTGGATAGTGCCGGCACCCCATGTACAGAGGCGATGCCTTGCTGCAGCGGTCGCAGGTTCGACTCCGACTTGCAACCCTTTGCTGCATGTCAACCCCCACTCTCTCTCTCTCTCTCTCTCTCTCTCTCACCCCATTTCAATCTGTCCTGTCCATTAAAGGCTAAAAGCCCCAAAAAAATAATCTTTAAAAAAAAAAACTGAAATTGAATCACATAATTTGAAATTGTATTGTTAATTTGAATCACTGCATTGAAAAACTGAATCTGAATAGTATAATCGCCGATGATCGAATCTGCGCAGGCCTGGCTCATCTCGAACGAACCTATATATACGTAGACGCCGCATCGAGTGGGTTTGCCCGCTGCTGCGATACGTCAACGTCGCCGCCATATTGGATGTGGCAAAGGCTGCGCTGTAAACTAATACAAGTAAATGGACTTAATTTCATAAAGTGCCTTTCTACAAAGAAATTTACGTTAATGCCTCTCGTTTATTCTTTCACACACGCACTAATATACTTGGGAAACAGGTAGGCACCAAAAACAATGTATTTGATCTTCTCAGATGGCTAAAATAAGAACTTTATTGATCCCACACAGGAGTAATTCGCGTTACATCAGCTATAGAGAACAAGGTAGTGCCGAAAAACAATACACGCAGATTCGATCACCGGCGATCGGCGTACAATGCATGCTGGTTAGTTTTGTGTCCGACTTCATCCCGACTTGCTCTGACGTATTACAAAAGTGGACGGCGATAAAACTGCGAGAATGAGGCGGCTGCAGTTTTTAGAGCCAGGGCGCTGCAGTTGCTCTCCAGTGACTGCACCGCCTGGCTCTCACCTGATCTAACAGCTGATTGGTTTAGATGTTGACTCAACAATATGACGTTTTAGATAAACTACTCATTTTTGTTGAATTTTAAAGATTAAGATTGTATTTGTCTGATGTGAAGGTTTATTCTGTGAACAGAAAACATGTTGTGTGACTGATGGTGAAGTTTAGTTGTCAGAGACTGAATACATTCATCATAAACTATACAGAGTCTACTGTACTATATTAATATTGGACGGTTTAATTAATGAAGTATTTAGCAACACAGAAACTTGTGGTCAGTGGGATGTGAGGATTCTTAAAATAACGTCAGATGTGAAGCCCTGACTGTATCTGACTGAGCCTTAATGAAAGCTGTTGTCTTGTATTTTTTTTTTTCCCCTCTGAAAATATGAACCTTATAGTCAAACACAGTTTATTCAGCCTGTGTAGTTGAGGGGACAGGTCAAACTGATATGATGCTGATTTACAGGAGAATTCACATCAAATGGAGGATAAACCATGAACATAAACTACAGATCACCTGTAAATCATTTTACTAAATTAATCTATCATAATTAAAACAACTGGAGACTGAGAACAAACTAATAGATGGGTCTGATCACATTTTTAATGAATTGACATCATTCCAGACAGGATGTTCGTGTGTCTGTGACTTCCTGTACGGACTGAAGGCTGCTGGAAACTGTCGGGAAACTGTCCGACTTCACCACAGCTTTTTGTCACTGCCCCCCGCTGCGGCCGCCTGCTCTTGTCTACTTTTCAGGCGAGGCGCAGTTCATCTCGAACAAGCCTATTGTCTATGGTCTATGGATCAAGGCGAGCGCTTCTTCCTACGTGCTCAAAAACATAGGTGCTGATTGGCCGTAGAGGAGTCCTGTGTATCTGCGCTCAATTGCTCTTCCTTCATCCTTAAACTACCCGGATGTCTGTCACAGTAAATTGAAATTGAATTTTGAGAACTGAATTTGAACTGTGAGAACTGAATGTGAAGATATATAGAAATAAATTAAATTTCAAATTATACTATTCAGATTCAGTTTTTCAATGCAATGATTCAAATTAACAATACAATTTCAAAATTTCAAATTATGTGATTCAATTTCAGTTTTTTTTTTTTTAAGATTATTTTTTTGGGGCTTTTAGCCTTTAATGGACAGGACAGATTGAAATGGGGTGAGAGAGAGAGAGAGAGTGGGGGTTGACATGCAGCAAAGGGTTGCAAGTCGGAGTCGAACCTGCGACCGCTGCAGCGAGGCATCGCCTCTGTACATGGGGCGCCGGCACTATCCACTACGCTACCGACGCCCCATCAATTTCAGTTTTTCAATGCAATTATTCAAGTTTAGAAATTCAAATTCAAATTCAAATATAAATGATTCAAATTCAGTTTCTGGTGGCACATATTTCAGCCCATAGAATATGGTTAAAGTGGGATATAGTGTGTATACTTATATTACTAAAAATCATCATTGAGCTCATCATAGGTAAGTATGAGATTAAAAAACATTGGTTCTGTGTCGATGACATCACTTCTGGGGGCGTGGCTCACCATATTCAACTCCCTCTGCAGTGAACCAAGATGGTAAGTAAAATGACATAGCGTTTTGAGGTGAAAGATGTTAGTGTTCTAGAAATAAGAAAACTGGTGGATAGTTTGTAATTGTGATATATTTTGTTAAGGGGTGTAATGGTGATTCATAATTTTCAAAAATCACATCCATGTGAATCTTACTCTTTTTTTAAAATGCCATTTTGTTGCTGTCCCACTTTAACAATATGCTATTGTTAAAGTGGGACAGTGTGTTATTGGCAAACTGGGACAACCATTCAAGTCAATATAAAGGTGGAAATAAGTTTCCCTTTTATTCATCCCTCATAAATGTAGTTATCTAGCTAGCTAGATATATCAACAGATTTACTTAAATTGCACAAATTAAGGTAGCTTGTAATGAAAATAATAATCGTGATGCTTATGCTAGCTAGCTAGCAAGCTCTTGCCCTGCCACCCCACACGTTTTGCATACTCCTGTTTAAATTGATCTAAAACAAAAACTATAGTAGCTAGAACATTCATTTTTGTGTGGGTGAAAGCTAAGACTTATGTCTTTTACATTATTATGTTGCACACTTAGAGTACCAGTCATGATATTAATGATGTTGCAAGTGTCCCAGTTCACCAATATATGGTGTCCCACTTTACCAATAGCGCCTGGAAATTTTGGTTGTGGGTCAGTGTGTTTTTGGTGAAGGGTCATCCATCCTGTGTTTAATGTTTCTTTGTTTTTTTCTTCTACATAGTACAGTAGAGATCACAAGCTATTTAGAATGGTATGATATGATGGGCTAGGACATTTGGTTCATAACTAGAAATTATGTTGAAGGTAAATTTTCATAAAGTGTCCCAATTTACCCATATTCACCCTACTATTTGGACTAAATACATAAAAACTACTTCAGTCATCAAGAGAACACCATAATCAATTTGTAAAATAAAAAATTACATTAAAAAAGTTGGTTCATTTATATATGTATGATGTATGATTCAAGAGTTATGGTTATCCCTCATTTTGACCTGTCTATCACAAATTTGGGAGTAGACATAGCTCTAACAGTCTCCTAGACTTTATTTTTTTAGTTACAGCAACATGTAACCAATCAAATGAAAGCTTAGAGTGCTGGGCAGTTTTCTATAGCTATGAAAATGCTGATGTTTCTCACCAAATACTGACAAATTGGGAAGATTTCCTATAGGTCATAGCTTTTTTCATATTTTTTCTGCTAAATTTTGCAAAGAAAAGCCAATTACGCATAGACATACATTTTAAATCATTAAAATAACCATTTTAATTGATTTCTCATGCTTAATTTATGCAAAAAAGATGGTTTATTTGTCTCTGTACAATATATGGTTCAAAAGTTGTGGATACATTTGATTTTTAATTTTTCCCATATATTCCGATTGACGGAATTCGAAATTCTGCCGGAATTCCGAGGACTACCCTTTTTCGCGATGGGAACATCAAAATTCATTATCTACAGACCTTCACGATTCCAAAAATATAGGTTTCATTTAGAAATCCACCGTGACCATGGGGACCCCCCTTCCTACTAGACTAATTGACATGTTCTTTCTTAACATTCTAAGAGCCTTGTTTCTTTCTTTTATTGCTCTGCTGCATTTGTCATTCCACCAGGGGACTACTCTTACCCCACCTTTTGTTGTTCTTTTTGGAATACAAAGATTTGCAGCATTTAAGATATGCTCTGTAACTTCACTAGCACATTCCTCAATATTTCCTTCAAGTGTTACCATGTGTGCAGTCTCCTTAAAACACAACCTAAAATGTTCCCAGTTAGCTTTACTAATGCACCATCTGGTGACTGTATACCCTTCTTGCTTGCACACATTATCATTTATTGTGGTAATAATTGGAAAATGATCACTTCCTAGTGTAGTGTCATCTTTAACACACCATTCACAAATATTCACCATTTTATCTGACACCAGAGTAAGATCTAGTACTGATACTGCTCCTCTGTTTACATTTATTCTGGTTCCTTTACCATCATTAATACAAACCAGATTTCTCTCATCCATCATTTCCTCAACTACACTCCAGTTATTGTCTGTAAGATTACTGCCCCATAAGGTGTTATGAGCATTGAAATCCCCACACCAAATTTCTCTCTTATATACTATACCTGCTATTTCTTTAAACATGTCACATGTTAAGTTCCTGCATGGATTATAGAAGTTTATTATCTTCAAATTTCTTTCCTTCCATGAGCTGCAGAGCTCTACTACAACACACTCTATCTCTTTAGGTGAGGTGATCTCTCTGTAGGCCAACCCATCTTTGATAAATGTGGCACAACCTCCTCCACTATGTTTATCATCTCTGTCATGTCTAACTACGCTGAATCCAGGGATCCTAAAATCTATCTGTGGTCTCAACCAAGTTTCCTGAACACAAATAACATCTGGAACTACTTCCAGATCATAAATATATCTTTTAAGCTCCTGACCATTAGCTAACAAACTTCTGGCATTCCATTGAAGAATGTGTATAACCATAAATAGTGCATCAAGCCGCATCTTTGGTGTTTTTTGCAGCTTCTGCTACTGTCAACAGTGTATGTATTTGATCAGCTTTAATTTCTTTCATGTCGAGGAATTTTCCTGCTGCCTCTACAATTGTCTTAACTTTATCACTTTTGTTCTTCATGTTTACTGCTACATTGATGGCATGGCAGATAAAAGCCACAAAGTTCTCTTTTTTCACTACCATGGTACTGTCATCCACTTTACATTTATGTGAGCATGTACTTTGCTCTGGTACAGAGGGCCCTCGTATTTGGGTCTGATTTCCTTGAGTGCTTGCTCTCTCCACTGTATCCCTCTGTCCCTTTCCACTGACATCCATACTGTGAGCTCCCTCCTTTCTTATTCTCTTTAGAGCTTCTGCATATGAGACATTCTCCGTTATTTTGACTCTCTGAGCTTCCCTTGCTTCTCTCTGAACTATGCATCCTCCGTATGCAGCACTATGATCTCCTCCACAGTTACAGCATTTCACTTGAGCGTCTTTTCCACATTTTCCATACTCATGCTGCCCTCCACATCGTGCACACCGTAGTTTCCCTTTGCATTCTTTAGCAATATGTCCCATTCTTTGACATACAAAGCACCTGATTGGTTTAGGTATATACTCTCTCACATTGTAATTCATGTACCCAATCTGCACTGATTTTGGGATGCTGTTCTCAAACTGTAGAATCACTGACATTGAGTCTTTCAGAATACCATCCCTTTTGCTCTTAATCCTGGTCGCATCAATCACTTTCCCTCCTTTGACTTCTTTTTTAATGTCATCCATAGACACACTAAGTGGTATCCCTGAGATTACTCCCTTCAACCTGGCAAGTGCTCCAGGTACATAGGCCTTTATCTTTTCCCCTACTAGCAATGTCATTTTAATGATCTTATCCTGCTGTTGTTTGCTCACTGCATGAATTAGCACTCTCTTTTTATTCAGCAGCTTTGCTAACTCGATCTTACCAATTTCCTGTTCAATTGCTCTTGTTAGTTTGATCGGGTGGAAATGACCACCCTCCCGATCAAATTCAATCATTACTTTCATCTCATCTCTCTGTTTTTGCTCCTCATGCACTGTTTTTATTGGAGAGGTCCGCGTCTTCTTGTTATGACTTTTCGAGTTTTCACTTTCTTCTGACCAACTCCTCGCTCTTTCTTGCCTATCTCTAAGCGCTCTTTTAATTCTAGCAGATCTAGAGATCATCCACTCCATTTCATTCTCACTGTTTCCCCCTGAGGACGAGGACATGGCGCTACAGTCAAAGTACAGTTTATGCGAAACCGCCAAACAATTTTCAATCCTACTGCCAACCGAGTCTCCGAGTTCCACTTCCTCCAACCGCAGCCCACTCGCCTTACAATGGGTTCATCCCAATATCCCTCCTCGACTCCTCCGTCCTCTATCCTCGTTCACTTGACCCGGATATCGATCGAGACTCGCCATCTTGTAGGACGTCTCAATACGTTAATTGCACTCGGAGGAGTCTTTCAGTGGAGAGGGAAGCGAGGATACACAAGCAAAGAGCATGGATACCAAGAGGCGAAGCTCAATACAACGCCCCATAGCAACAGACTCGCCCATGGTTTCGTCCTACCGCCGCCATTTTGGACTGTCAGCAGACCGCATAGATATATATACGTAGATGCCGCATTCAACGGTGCTCCCCATTGGAGCAATACGTCAAAGCGGCCGCCACCTTGCCCAGGTGGAGCCGCGCTGCCTAATGCATGTATGTCTATTGAGACAGGAAATTATTTATGATTAAAATCATCATTACTCGCTGAATTCTCAACCGATTTTCATGCGGTTTGGTTTGTTACAATTGTCAGACACGTAGTTATGATACAGGATACTTGGTTAAATGAAAAATGCAGCTTTTCATACCAAAATATTTGATCTTATGTAGATAAAGTAACGGTAATAGTTCTACAACACAATTAAACTAAACTTTCCCCATGTAATAAATATTCTTTTTTTCTTACTAGATGTACAATGCCCAACATGATGTCATTTAATTATTAATTTTGACTATAAATGTTTATTCACATTTTAAGTCACACAATGTGCAAAAAATAGTGTATCAGCAGGGTTGTGCTGAGCTGCAATGTAGATTCTGATTAACAAATGTTGGTTTTGTACAAGTGAAAATAAATGACTTAGAGCTGCATCTTTACACAAAATTTTGCTTTAATCTCATATGTATAACACCACAGTGCTCATGGGAGCCTGGACACAGAACTGTTTACATTATTAGGTCATATTTACAAAAAATACAGTGTACGGTAGCTAGTATTATTTTCTGTCTGCCCAGTCCTGTCGAAGCCCTCAGGTCTTAAGTGACAGCTGCAGATGACTGAGGAGTCACTCGGGACAAAGTCCTTTCTCCTCACTGCTGCTACCTATGCCCGTCTCCTATCTGTGTTTTTTGGGAAACTACACACAAAATAAGTGTGTCAGAAAAATGCAGTTCCACATAATTTGTAGTTGCAATTCAGGCCACAAGTTAACTACTAACGTTATGCTGCGTTATGTCACGTTGGTGCCATGAAACAGATAGTTGACAATTTGGAATAACACATACACCGACATAGCTGTTTGACAAAGCATCATAATTTTATAAGTAATAATGTTATTATATAAAGGTTAACCTTTTTTCTTTAAGTTGTGTGACATAGCGTTAGCTTAATTTGGCATTAGGACCAGATCAGGACAGTTAGCTACTTTACTTGATTAGCTTAAAAGAAGGATCACTTTTTGAGATATATAGGCTATCTCATTAAACATGTTCCTAACAGTAAAATATTGTAAAACAACTTCTTACCTGTGGAATGTTATTCCCTTCTGCTTGGTTTTAACACTTCTTTCGTTCGTACACCCAAATGCAGAGCAAAAATGTGGCATTTTTGCCGAGTCTGACACGGGTCTGAACCGGTCAGAGCACCTAGGCAAGATGGCGGCAGTATTGACGCATCCCACAAGCCAGGGTGCGGCATCTATGTATATATATCTATGAGCAGACCGCAGCAGACCCTCTTGCATACAAAAACACAGACAAACTTAAGTATATCACTATTAATTATGCTTACAATGCTACTCACCTCGTGATAGCTTGGTCACAGCTGTTTTTTCATGTTTTTGTAAGGCAAAATATAGCCTAGACTTCAAAAAAAAAAAAAAAAAAAAAACCCGAAGAAAAGCCTAGATGGCATCTCTACATAATCCACTTATGAGAAGATTAACTTAATTACTCCTTCAAAATCACCCCATAAGCCAATCTACCAAAAAAATAAAAAATAAAAAATCTATATTTTAACTAGAAACGCATTAATGGTGACGTCACATGGAATAATAATAATCATATAGGCTATCTTAATATGATATATTTTAATGCTAAAGCAGTAATCAGTTCTGATATAAATGGTCCAAGAGGCCATATATACATACATATATATATATACATATATATATATATATATATGTGTATGTATATATATATATATATATATATATACAGTACAGGCCAAAAGTTTGGACACACCTTCTCATTCAATGCGTTTTCTTTATTTTCATGACTATTTACATTGTAGATTCTCACTGAAGGCATCAAAACTATGAATGAACACATGTGGAGTTATGTACTTAACAAAAAAGGTGAAATAACTGAAAACATGTTTTATATTCTAGTTTCTTCAAAATAGCCACCCTTTGCTCTGATTACTGCTTTGCACACTCTTGGCATTCTCTCCATGAGCTTCAAGAGGTAGTCACCTGAAATGGTTTTCCAACAGTCTTGAAGGAGTTCCCAGAGGTGTTTAGCACTTGTTGGCCCCTTTGCCTTCACTCTGCGGTCCAGCTCACCCCAAACCATCTCGATTGGGTTCAGGTCCGGTGACTGTGGAGGCCAGGTCATCTGCCGCAGCACTCCATCACTCTCCTTCTTGGTCAAATAGCCCTTACACAGCCTGGAGGTGTGTTTGGGGTCATTGTCCTGTTGAAAAATAAATGATCGTCCAGCTAAATGCAAACCGGATGGGATGGCATGTCGCTGCAGGATGCTGTGGTAGCCATGCTGGTTCAGTGTGCCTTCAATTTTGAATAAATCCCCAACAGTGTCACCAGCAAAACACCCCCACACCATCACACCTCCTCCTCCATGCTTCACAGTGGGAACCAGGTATGTGGAATCCATCCGTTCACCTTTTCTGCGTCTCACAAAGACACGGCGGTTGGAACCAAAGATCTCAAATTTGGACTCATCAGACCAAAGCACAGATTTCCACTGGTCTAATGTCCATTCCTTGTGTTTCTTGGCCCAAACAAATCTCTTCTGCTTGTTGCCTCTCCTTAGCAGTGGTTTCCTAGCAGCTATTTGACCATGAAGGCCTGATTGGCGCAGTCTCCTCTTAACAGTTGTTCTAGAGATGGGTCTGCTGCTAGAACTCTGTGTGGCATTCATCTGGTCTCTGATCTGAGCTGCTGTTAACTTGCGATTTCTGAGGCTGGTGACTCGGATGAACTTCCTCAGAAGCAGAGGTGACTCTTGGTCTTCCTTTCCTGGGTCAGTCCTCATGTGTGCCAGTTTCGTTGTAGCGCTTGATGGTTTTTGCGACTCCACTTAGGGACACATTTAAAGTTTTTGCAATTTTCCAGACTGACTGACCTTCATTTCTTAAAGTAATGATGGCCACTCGTTTTTCTTTAGTTAGCTGATTGGTTCTTGCCATAATATGAATTTTAACAGTTGTCCAATAGGGCTGTCGGCTGTGTATTAACCTGACTTCTGCACAACACAACTGATGGTCCCAACCCCATTGATAAAGCGAGAAATTCCACTAATTAACCCTGATAAGGCACACCTGTGAAGTGGAAAACCATTTCAGGTGACTACCTCTTGAAGCTCATGGAGAGAATGCCAAGAGTGTGCAAAGCAGTAATCAGAGCAAAGGGTGGCTATTTTGAAGAAACTAGAATATAAAACATGTTTTCAGTTATTTCACCTTTTTTTGTTAAGTACATAACTCCACGTGTTCATTCATAGTTTTGATGCCTTCAGTGAGAATCTACAATGTAAATAGTCATGAAAATAAAGAAAACGCATTGAATGAGAAGGTGTGGCCTGTACTGTATATATATATTTATATATATATAGTATGTAGTTATCTTCCCTCCAAAACTGGCATATTAAATTGATATTAAAACACTTTAAAACTTACACCTCAGGAGTTCTTACCTGTCGGGATCCTTCGGGAAACGGTGGAAGGCCAGGTGCGGGGTGTTCCACTGATAGTTGTTGCAGTTAATTGCACTACACTGTTTTCTTTTACTTTTTTTCTCCTCTCTCCTTGACATCTTGCATGTTGTCTGGGCGCAACAGTCCAAGCTCAACAGTCCAAAATGGCGGCAGCGCCCCTAGTGGCTGTTGGCAAAAATTCAACGGAGCTTCGCCTCTTGGTATCCATGCTCTGTCTCAGCCTTCTCTTGAATAGCCTTGCAGCCTTCGCGGAAGTCTTTTACTAACCGACACCCCCCCTGATTGGATATCAGTTATTGACTGGACAGCGCAGCGCTGCAGCTGATCAGACTGATCTGATACATCACTGGAGTTTCATACAGAGTGTAGACAGATAAGAGATTAAACTCAGTGTATCACTGCCACGTTATATTTTATTTGTTCTCTGATTCACCATCAGTTAAAAATCTGAACAAGAAAAGGAAACAAACGACTTTGTTCATTTATTAGAAATATTAGGCTATTCTCTTCATGATCTGTTATTTCGGTCATCAACTTTAATTATGGATAGAATCGAAGTCAGAGAGTCTGTCTGTCAGAGAGTCTGCCTACCAGCAAGAAACACTTTAACATCAGTGATTGTCATTTCCATTCAGTCACACTGAGGCTGATCATTCCTGAGCGTCGGGTTGATGAGTTACAGAATTTTAATTTTCCCTGAAACATTTGGCCTAATGAATAATTTCCAGTGTTCAAAGACATCGTCATCGTATTCTGGGTTATTGAATAATGAACTCACAAGTAATAATAATAACAATAACAATAGTAATGATAATAATGAATAAATCATATAAACACATCGTGTGACTCTGAGCAGGACACAGGACAGATTATGAATACAGTATGCAGGCTGTTGTTCATGTGCAGGTGATTGTTAGAGAGAAAACACTGCTGTTATGCTACTGATTTCTGTACCTGTATCTCTTTATATATGTAGCCTATTAAGTGTGTGCAGACACAAACTCCATTAGCCTAATACTCTCTATAACTGTTAATAAAGCCTCCTGACAGCTGATCCAGCTGTAATCAGCTGCCGCGGTCAAAAGAAACGGACGTCGCTTCACGTGACGCTTCAGAGGAAAGGAAGTCTCATTTTTCAAAAGATATATCTCGGGTCCGTCCCAAGTCTCTTAAATTACTGCTAGTGCTACTGCTAGCCGACTTTGCTAGCTGTTTAGCCCCTCCCACCTAGGAAAAAATGTGAGGAGCTAGCGCTAGGAGCGATGAGCGAGCATTGTCGGTTTAAGAGACATGAGACGTCCTTTCCACTGTAGCGTCACGTGAAGCGACGTCCATTCCTGATGACGGCGACACAGCTGGATCTGCTGCATAACGGAGCCAGCGTTTGGCGTACATCCCAAGTCACAAAGCCGTAACGCCGTCATGACTTTGGTCACACACTTTTGCATGTATTACCATTGTTATTGAGTCATTTGCCGAAGTCTGTGGCAATTAAAGAACGTAGTCCTGCCACTGTCACTGTGATGAGCATCATTATCATTATTATTATCATCATTATTATCACTATTATTAAATCCACTCGCCATCATTCAGCAAGTCAGCTGCTGAGTGAATAAGACATATCAGACCTGTCAGTCTACCTCAATCAGTCAGTTTTATTTATAAAGCCCAATATCACAAATCACAATTTGCCTCACAGGGCTTTACAGCATACGACATCCCTCTGTCCTTAAGACCCTCACAGCTGATCAGGAAAAACTCCCCAAAAAAAACCTTTAACGGGGAAAAAACGGTAGAAACCTCAGGAAGAGCAACTGAGGAGGGATCCCTCTTCCAGGACGGACAGACGTGCAATAGATGATACAGAACAGATCAACATAATAAATTAACAGTAATCCGTATGACACAATGAGACAGAGAGAGAGACAGTGACAGAGAGAGAGAGAGAGACAGAGAGAGAGAGACAGTGACAGAGAGAGAGACAGTGACAGAGAGAGAGAGAGACAGAGAGAGAGAGACAGTGACAGAGAGAGAGAGAGAGAGAGAGAGAGAGAGACAGTGACAGAGAGAGAGAGAGACAGAGAGAGAGACAGTGACAGAGAGATGCAGGACAGACAGCAGTAGCTTACAACAACATGAAAGTAATAGTATTAATTAATATTAATATTAATGATTAATATTACCTACAAGCTATTAAACATTATTCCACTCACATGACATGCAGGACAATTAATGATGGGCAAATGTGTATGTGTGTGTGTGTGTGCGCGTGGTGTTATATCAACACGTGTAGTTCTGGACATGAGCAGCTGCACATTTAACAGCCACACATCACCGACAATCCGCTGAACACTGCAACGGGTTGGTTGTGAATGAAATAAACTTAATTACAACATGACAGTCTTGCACAAAATGTCATTAACGTTACTCTTTGTAGTCACGTAGGCATGTGAATTACAGCGTTTCATTGCAAAGAATGCATGTAACGGGTACACTTGCGCTGTTTCTCCGCCATCTCGTTCAAATGAGCCAGATGTAGGGGGTGGGTATTTATACGTCATGGCCTCAAGCTGAAAAAGACTTCCTGTTAGGAACCTCTCGACCATCCTAGCTCGTAGCTGCTTAAAGCTTGCTGCTAGCTCCTAGTGCTAGCTCCTCGCTGCACAAATAAGAGACTTGGGATGGCCTAGAAGATGGCGGAGCTCGAACGACTTCCGGTTCAAGGTAGGAGCTAGCAGTAGCACTATAAAAATAAGAGACTTGGGACGCACCCCTCGTCCCTGGAGTGTGCCGCCTAGTCCTGTTCCACTTTGCTGTGATAGCTGCTGTCAGAGCCGTTGAATTGACACGGGTCGTACCGTAGAATCAAGGGCTCCGGCCACGGGCTCTGGCTGCTATTTATGCATGATTCGAAGCTCTATCCCAGAGCCCTTGAATGTTCCGTTCCACCGCTCTGAATGAGACGCGTCGACGTCAGGAGCACTGACCAACCACAGCCAGTAATATTAACCAATCATAGCACAGTGAGGTGGGACAAGGCAACACAATGTAGCCTCCAAAATAAAAGCGCTAAACACAAATAGAGAAAGTGCTTCCCCAACAACCTTAGCACAGAAAGTAAAACACCTTTGGAGAAAGAGAAAACTCGAGGGAGGGTGGAGATGGGGAAATGACAAAAAAAGAACAAAAAGTGTTGATAGGCTTTTTGTTGTTGTTACGTAGAAATATGCCAAATTATATGGATGACAATCCCAATACTAAATGAATACAATTTAAGAGTCAACATCCGAGAAAAAGGGCGACTGAGATGAGCCAAATATTATCGATCCAATGTTATTTTTATTTATGATAACTAAAAACACGAGTTCTCAGTCAATAAGTGTGATGATATATTGTCTAGTAAATTCCTTAAAGACCTAGTATTTGTGGAACAGCATTGTAAGGAGAACTGTACAGTGTGCTAAAATCTCACATCTCAAAAACAGTATGGGTATGAGTAACTGAATGAGGAAATCCCATGATTTCTAATATTAATTAAAATGAAGCCATGGAAGACATTGTACAGTGTGTTTACTTTTATTTTTGCTGTTCATTTGTTTGTTTATTTTCTCGTTTTTTTAGTTTTTTTTTACCTGTTTTCTGGACAAATACAATTCGCTTTTATTCTGAAAAGACATGACCGGAAGTTTTAGTGTCGTCCCTACTCTCGAAACACTGAACGTTAGTGTGATGTTGTAGTGAACCGATACTGGTGGGGAAGCGGAAGTGAACAGCGAGTAACCAGCGTGTGTATGTGTATGGTCGTGCTGCTGTGTGCTTCAGATTCAGTCGGCTGATGGTCATGATGCTGGAGAGGAGCAGGGTGACAGTGGTGGCGGATGTCTTCTTCAGCAAAAGACTCTTAGCTGAGGAGGAAGAGAGAATTCACTGTCGCTGCTCAAGAGCCTTCGTACAGTAAGCCTCTCATATCTGTTTATGTCCACCAGCAGTTACTGATGTGGATATGTGATGATAGGCGCAATTGAAAAGCTGGAAAACAGTACTGTAGTGTGATGTGTGAATGGATGGATGAAGATGTGCAGGTCTAGGTCTTCATCAGTTTTTCTGATTGTGTTCTCTGACTCTGTCCAGGGATCGGGAGCTGTATCGCTCTGATAATAGATTGCTCTCATTTGATGTGGCAAACACTGCAGTCCGAGGTATGTATATAAAGCATTCCACTTGGGGGTCCGAGGCACCTTTCAGATTACACTGGGCCTTTAGTTTAATTCTGAGGTTGTTCAAATTCCCCAGCTGAGTCTGAGGTTGTCCACTGATTGAATGACATATTAACATGACACACACACACACACACACACACATATTGCCTAACAGAGTGAAATCAAAAGATGTGAAAGGATGACTCCATCTGAAACAAACTTTCCCTTAACTCACAGAAGAAGCAGATGATGAAGAGGAGGAGGAAGAAGAGGAGGCTGATGGTGTGGAGAAGGGCGTGTTGGATGAAGAGGCTCAGCTGATGGCCAGCATGGGTCTGCCCTTGGCCTTTGCTAGCTCCTCTGACCGGAGGAGAGTGGTAAGTCTGACCTATTGCTGGACATTCATTTGAACAGCATGTCTGTGTAGATGTGTGAATGAGCCTGTTTTTGGTCATGTGACAGGGGAGGAGGTCTAACAGCAAGCCTGCCTCATTCTGGGCAGAATCTGCTGAGGAAGAGGAAGATGATCAACAGGCTGACAATAAAGGTATTACCATTCACTTATAGTTATCATTATTTATAATATGAACAGGCTACTGAGACCAAGCAGGAGGGTTCATCCAAAAGTAAATGACCAGGTAGCTTGGCTACATCCCCATTATTAGGCTATGTAGCAATCATGTTTAGATGCATCAGTTTGAAGCTTGTTTCACAAAGTAACACTTTTGCCCATAAAGGAAGCAAGCTTGGATCAACAGCAGTCTGGGCCCTCCCTGCTTTATAACTTCTTGCTGGAGCATCTCAGGCAGGACCAATCAGTAACACTTAACTTTAAGGAGATGATTTTAACTGTATGAATCTGTATATTTTATTGTTATTATGTGCTCAGTGTTGTGATGTTATTTGACACTGCCTTGTGATTTTTCACCTAGCTGATGAAAATGAAGAGTGCATATCACCAGCGGATGGAACTGGAGAGACCCAAGCTGCTGGCTGGGAAACATACTGGGGTAAAGAGGATGACATGAAAACTGCAATGATGGACACATGTACACTGTACACTTGTAGTATAAACCCAATGAAATATGATGCTTTCCCATATTGGACTATATCAGAGGCATACAGCGGCAGTACGTTAATTCTAGTTAGCAGTTACAATGAACCAAATTTATATGACACCATTCAAATAGTTTTTGAGATATTTCAGTCTGGATCAATGTGGTGGATTGATAGACCAACATCCCTGGAGCCACGTCATTAGCTTAGCTATCAAAAAGCCTAAACCATGTTGTACGTAGGTTTTATACTAAGATTTTGGAGATACCAAAAAATCTCACATACTGTTATCACAAACTTAATAGCATATTAGTATGGAATTTTGGGCACAGTCATTGTGTGACCTCAGATTGGACCTTTGGTCACATGATACCACGTGGTTGTGTATGGGATTAGGAGGAGTCAGAAAAAAAACATTTCAAACTTCACTTATTAAATATTGCCGCTTTATTTTAATCCATTTCCGGTGTATCTCCTGAAGCTCAACAGGGTGAAACTCTGCTGTGGAACAGCTGGCTGGAGAAACATCCAGAGACTGATCCAGGAACAGTGACTGCTCCTTGGGATGACCCAGATACAAAAGCTGTCTGGGACCAACATGTCACAGAGACCTACTACTCCTACTGGGAGCAGTTCTCATACTGGTCAGCACAGGGCTGGACCACTGACCAGTCGGTCTGTAATGGGGACGCTGGTGGAGAAGCAGCAGCAGGGGTGATGGACAAAGACATAGAGGCACATCCAGAGGAGTGGAGTGATGGACAGACTGGGGCTGAGAGCCAGCAGAGAGAAAAAGCAGAAGAAGTAACAGCTGTTGATGATGATGCTTTGGTGTTGAATGATCTCTTTGGACAGAAGTGTACATTAGGGACAGGAGGGAGGTGTGTGACTGACTCACAGACAGACGGGCAGCGTGTGAGTGTGTCTGATACCAGAGAGCTGTCAGAGACAGAGCACTGTGGCTCTGATCCTCCTTCTGATGGTGGGAATGATCACAACAGACCTGCTGCCTCTTCACAGCAGAACACAGCTCAACATACAGGTAATAACTTAATGTCTATTTGTGTACAGTTCCAAGAAATAGTCAGTGAACTACTTGGATTTTGCTGTATTTTAGCATAATATAATCATAAAATATGGTCTGACACTCTTCAAAGTCACAACAATAGACAAGCTACATCTGCCTGGAGAAACAACTGCATGTTTTGGTGTATTTATTGAATAATTTGCTCAAACATTCAAAGACTGGGAATTATGTAGTACTGAATTGTGGAGTAAGACCAACAGGACGATCAAAATCACATCTTTTTTGGACCCTTATTTTACAATTTATCAGTATATTATTCAAATGATACCTTGCTGTTTTAGTTTTTACTACTTTCATTTCTCTCGCCAATGTCAGCTAGGATAGGCTCCAGCCCCCCCCCCCCCCCCCCCCCCCCCCCCCCGCGACCCTCAAGAGGATAGGTGGTTACGGAAATGAATGAATTAATGAATTAATAATTTAGTATATTTATCTTAGACTCAGTATCATATACAGTAGTTGTAGCGAGGGGATGCGTTCCGATTTGCATACTTTTTCTTTTCACTTGTAGTAGGCACTGCAGCTGCCCTTAAAAGGTATGTACTGTTATATACAGTATGCACACAATCGGGACAAACTACTGTCTCATAACATTACGCCCTGAACTTTGACCCTCTTGCCCATATATTGGTCACCTTGGAGATAAAACAAAGTGGGGTTCACCGAGCTCACCAGAGATGGAGATCAGTCAAGAGAGATCTGATGTTGTTATTTTGCAATAAATAATAACCGCATACATAGTAGTTTATAGAATATTATATTCACAATAATAAAATTATAGAGCATTTCTCTGTTACTGTTATTTAATACATATGCTCTTTTCTTATTGGTTATATTTGTGATTATTTTGTTTAATTAAGTAATTAATATTCCTATAATAAAGTGGTCATCAGTCATCCATCATTGCGGCTTCTGGCAGATTTCAACAAGTTGTCAAAGTGTCATCTGTCTGCAACTCAGTTGATGTGACGAATCTTCTGCTGTGCAGAGGATTGTGGGTCAGAATAGCCAGGAAAGCATGCTGGTTTGCATACTGCAAAATCCGACCAAATGAAGTAGAACATCCAGATATTTTTGGCATACTGCATCTGACATAATATGTATTGGGACATACTAAATCTGTTTCTGGCGTACTGTATAGTATGGATATTGGAACGCACAGAGGGTTTTGGAATAGTGCCAATTAATGTTATGTGCTTGTATGTTTTGACTCAGATTCCCAACAGGCTGCTGGTAGCCCTGACAGACAGCATGGCTCAAGGAATTATATGCCAGATAGAGAAGATGATGATGATGATGACAAACCTCCAGGAGGAGGACTAGCCAAAATCAAACGCAGGTAAGTTTGTGTGCTGTGTGTGTACATTTGGAGCTACCTTTGATGAGGAGTAGGTTTTTGAATCTGTTTTTTCTTGTAGAAAAACTGCCTTTTTTTAGGTGTGCTTTTTACCCCTTCAAAAATACGTCATGTTCACTAAGAATTGAATGAAAAAAATTGAGGGTCACTGCACCTGTAGCAACCAGCAGCACAACCAGCACTGTGTGTTTCAATATTTATTTCACTGACAAAATTGTTTTAGTCTCATCAGAGTCTAATAGTTATTTTCTATGTGCTAGAGAATCCTGATTTACTACATCTCTTCAAGAGATTTAACATCCTTCCTTCTGGGCCGAAACAGGTTTCTGAAAATTAATTGC